>NW_021703768.1:162493096-162990493 GCF_005190385.1 Monodon monoceros
TTTTTTTTTTTTTTTAGATTCCACATATATGTGGTTAGCATACGGTATTTATTTTTCTCTTTCTGACTTATTTCACTCTGTATGACAGACCCTAGGTGCGTCCACCTCACTACAAATAACTCAGTTTCGTTCCATTTTATGGCTGAGTAACATTCCATTGTACATATGTGCCACTTCTTTATCCATTCATCTGTTCTTTTTCTTATTCTTTACCCTTGTGGTTTATCACAGGATACTGAATACAGTTCCCTGTGGTATACAGTAGGACCTTGTTGTTTATGCATTCTATATATACCAATTTGCATGTCCTATCCATTTAGAAACTCAAAGTTCCGTAGGTCTGGGCTCCGAGAAAGGCCTTGATTAGTCCGTATAACGTCTCTGTGCGAATTAATAAAAGGCGCCCTCTGCTGGTAGTCTGGGAAACTGAGCCTAAACGGGATCGCATCCCCCCTCCAGCGCCCCCCCACCCCCACCCCGCGCTAGGCTGGATATCCTTGTTCAGCAGCAACCTGGGCGGCACACGTGGGGGCCTTGCTCCCAAGGGCAGAACCAGAGAGCTGCCATTCAATTGCTTCTCCAAGATCTGGTCCAGGGCTTTGCCCCCAGGGATGGAGACCCCAGCAGGCCCTGAGGAGTGTGGGCATCTCTCCCCAGATTCCCGAGAGCCTGGTCTACCCGCCACAACCAGGAACGCAGTATGTCATCATCCAGGCAACCTGGGCACCCACCTCGGCCTCCGCATTAATGGAGAAGCTGGTGCTGGTGGCTCCCCACGCTGGCTACATCTTCATCCAGACAGACAAGACCATCTACACTCCTGAGCAATTGGGTACAGCCCCCAGGCACTTGGCCTGGGGCAGGCGCTGACTCTCATCCCCAGTTTCCCCCATGCCCACATGTTCCACCTCCCAGGGTGTCCTTCTGTCCAAGGTCCCCCCACTGCCCAAGATCCTAATGACTACATCCACCCCCTCTCCAAACTCTATCCCGTGCTCAGAGCCTTCCCTCCTCCTCCAGTTCAATACCGGGTGTACACTGTGAACCACAGGATGGATCCTGTGCCCAGGACATTCACTCTGGACATCAAGGTGACCTCTCCTGAGGGGAGGGTGGATCCCAGACACTGGGGTTATATCACATGCTGACGGCCTGGGGCATGAACCAACCACCCCCTGTATCCCCGCAGAACCCAGAGGGGATCACTGTGATCAGCCAGGATTTCCTGGCCAAGGACAGTGTCTTCGCAAACTCCTTCCACCTCCCAGAGCTCATCAGGTGCCCTGTTGGGAACCCTAGGGGTGGAGGGAGGGAGGTTCTCCTTCTCAGGCTCCATCTCTCCTAACTCTCTGTGCCTCAGTCTTGGGACCTGGAGCATTGAAGCCAGATACCAAAGTGCACCCAAGCAGAAGTTCAAGGCAACCTTTGAAGTGAAGGAGTTTGGTGAGAAGGGTGTACCAGGGTGGGCAAGGTGGATCTCGCAAGGACCGGGGCTGGAAATGCAAAGGAGGTCTCACGGTGCACCTACTGTGTGCCAGGGCCTGACGACTATGTGTTCCAGCCCTTGGGGGCTGCCAGAATTACTGAGGAAGGAGTGAGTGGGGCAGGGAGGGGACATGGGGGGTGACAGTGAAACGCTGAGGGTGACTCTCTCTTTACTGCACCCAGCGCTCCCATCTTTTGAGGTTCAGCTGACACCAAACAAGACTTTCTTCTACCTCAACGATGAGGCTCTGGGTGTGGATATCCAGGCCCGGTGAGTTCCTTTACCCCCAGCCTGGCCAGAGGACCAGAAATGCCAAGAAACTGAATGGGTAGAGAGAAATGAACCGCTTCTGTAGCTCTTAGGGTATAGGAGAGGCACTCTGCCACCCATGACACAATCTTGTCCCGTGAGGTTATGCAGACCATCCCTTCAGGTCTCTGGGGTTGTACAGGCCACCTTATCTACCTAATGGAGTTATACGACCTCTCATGGTTTGGACCATCTCTAAAGGTCCACGAGGTTGCATAGGCACCTTTGCCATCTTGTGAGGTTGTCCAGACCATCTCTGAAGTTCTATGAAATTGCAAATGTCACATATGTTGCCTTATGGAATTTACAGACCATCCCCACAACTTTACAAGGCTGTGCGGGCCATATTGTCCACCTAGGGTTGTAAGGGCCATATCTGCCACTTCTTGCCATTATACAGACCATTTCTGCAGCTCTACCATGCTATACAGGTCACCTAGACTGCCTGACGAGGCTTCATAGGCCACCCTTGCCATCCCAGGGGCTGTTCAGATTTCTTTCTTTCTTTTCTTTTTTTTTTTTTTGTCTGCGTTGGGTCTTCATTGCTGCGTGCGGGCTTTCTCTAGTTGCATCGAGCAAGGGTTACTCTTCGTTGTGGTGTGTGGGCTTCTCATCGCGGTGGCTTCTCTTGTTGCAGAGCACAGGCTCTAGGCATGCAGACTTCTGTAGCTGTGGCACGCGGGCTTAGTTGCTCCACGGCATGTGGAATCAAACCTGTGTCCCCTGCGTTGGCTGGGGGATTCTTAACCACTGCGCCACCAGTGAAGTCCTTGTTCAGATTTCTCTGTGGCTCCATATGGCTGTACAGCCTACCTCTACCGTCTTGTGAGGTTGCACAGGCTTCAGCTGCAACCCAACAAGGCCCTAAGGGACATATTTGTCACCTCCCAGGCTTGTGTTGGTCAGTAATGGAAACATCTAAGTTACCAAGGGCCACTTCTGCCCCTCCCAAAGTGTTACAGCCATTTCTGCAGCCCCATGAGATTACACAGGCTGTCTCTGCAGATACATGAGGTTGTGTGGGTGCTTCAGAGCCAGTGAGATGGCTGTCCATCCCCCAGATATATATTCAACAAGCCAGTGGATGGACACGCTCTGGCCATCTTTGGGGTGAAGCAGGATTCCCATCGGATCCCCATCCAAAGCTCCCTGCAGAAGGTGGAGGTGACTGAGACCCGCCTCTCCCCTGTCTCTCCTTCCCCACCTCCTCCCCCTTCTTTCCCCCTTCCCCACCTCCCCTTCCTCTGCTATCGCCCATTTCCCAAGAAACCATCTCCCCTCCTCTCTCTTGCACTGAGAGCAGATCTTTGAAGGCCTCGGCCACGTCTCCCTCCAGAAGGGCACACTGATGGCCACATTCCAAGGCCCGGAAGAGGACTTCATTGGGGCCTCAATCTTTGTCAACGTCACTGTCTTCTCCACAGGTGCCACCCTCACCCAGGGCCCTGGCTGAAGTCAGGACACTGTGTCCTTTCCCAACCCAGACACTCCACCCATGTGACCTTGGGCCACCTCCTGCCTCAGTTTCCTCATCAGAGAAATGGGGAAATGCTGGAAGGGCTGGGAGGAACTGAAATCGTGTTACTGTCTTTTCCTACCTTCACCAAGATGGGCCTCCCATACCAGCCTGCTCTTTCCCCAGGAAACTGAACCTCTGCCGCAGAACTTAACGATCCTCCTGTCTCTCCAGGGGGTGAGATGGTCCAGGCCGAGACCTCCGGGGTGAAGATTGTCCAGAGCCCATACAACATCAAGTTCACCAGGACACCCCAGTATTTCAAGCCAGGGATGCCATTCCACTTTAGGGTCAGAGTCTGGGTTCACTCCACGCAGGGACTCTGGGCCCCTCCCTGAAACAGACCTTCCCAGGAGACAAAAACCCACACAGGTTTCACCTGCCTCCCAGAACTCATTTGTCTGAGAGCTGAGTCCATCATGCCTCCAGACCAATGCCAAGGTTCCCTCAAGTCTTAACCAGGTCCCCCCAAAGCACAGTGATGGCTCCAGAATTTCTCTTTGGGGGTGTCAGGGATCACAGTCAGGCTGGAAAGTGATGCTTAGAAGTTTATCTTAAGGCTACATTTGCCCAGAAAGCATGCTCTTTTTACATACATTCATTTGGGGTGACTGAAAAGTCTGATAAGCGTTAGAAAAGCTGGAGACACTTTGAAATGTCTGATAAGCATTAGAAAAGCTGGAGACATCCTTTGGTGCCAATCCTACTCCAGGTTTTCCCCAAGCCCTCCACATCTTCTCCTACCCTTTTCACCCTCAGTTCCCCCCACCTTTACCCCCTGGTACACCAACACCCAGGGCTGCCACATACGGTTGTACTCTGCAAAACTCTAGGGGCTCCACTCATAGGCTCTAAATGAGAGGTGCCCCTGGTGTTGCTCAGTGCACAACCTGTAGGGCTGTACAAGGCAGTCCTATCCAGATTGCATTCCCAGTTCCCACCTCTTACACCAGGCCACCCCCAGGCCTGTCCATGATCTCATGCCAGATTCCACCGCAGGTCTTCGTCTCAAATCCTGATGGGTCCCCAGCCTCCAAAGTCCTTGTCCGCTGCCAAAACCACAAAGTACGTACCTCGTCCAGTGGGGTGGCCACTCTGACCATCAACACCAATGGAGATCTGAAGGAGCTCCCTATCCTGGTACCAACCTTATGGGGCAGGGATAGTGGGGCTGGGACTGTGTGAGCTGGAAGGGTTATTAGAGATTTACTTGCCCATCATGCTCCCCAGGTGGAAACTGATGCACCTCTCCAGCCAGAGGAGCAGGTTTCAGCCAGGATGACGGCTTGGCCTTACTCAACCCAGGATGGGTCAGGGAACTTCCTGCACATTGAGGTGAAGACATCGGGCACAGAGGTTGGCAGCAACATCCAGCTGAGCCTCAACACAAAGCATCAAAATCCTGCAACCAAGGACTGGATCACTCACTTCACCATCCTGGTGAGGGGTTAGGCCAGGACTTGAGCTGGTGGGAGCCATCTGGGATGGACTCAGACCTATAGGGGCTGAAGCAAAGGGACTAGGGGGCTCCCTTGTGGGCTGGGATAGCCTAGGGCAAGGGCTGGTTCTCATCCCTTCTCATCCATAGTCTCCCTTGTCTCCAAGGTCCTGAGTAAGGGCCAGATTGTGTATGCCAAACATCAGTTAAAAAGTCATGGGAGTGCCTACACGTCAGCCATTATTGATGTGACTTCAAAGATGCTTCCTTCCTTCCGCATCCTGGCCTTTTATTTACTGCCAAGGGGAACAGGGCAGGACCCTGAACTGGTGGCTGATTCCATTTGGATTTCTGTGAATGACAAATGCAAAGAGAAGGTGAGTCCAACTCCTTGAATTTGTACACCGCCATCATAATGCTTGGGAGATGGTCTGTACAAATTCAAGGGCTCTCAGTCTAGAGGCAGAGGAGAGGAAGGAGGAACGATGTGGCCTTAAAACCTCTACTTAAGAGGTGGAGAAGATGCAAGTAAATGTGTAGAGTTGAGATTGGCCTGGCGGAGTTCCCAGATGCTCCATCAGAGCTGAGGGAGCATGAACTTGAAAATGGACTTGGGGAAGCCCCTTGGTGACCTATGAGCCTCTTGTGCTGACATCTCTTTTTCCTTGCTTAGCTGAAGGTTGGCATGAAGAATGAAGGATACCTCCAGCCTGTACAGCCCAGCAGCCAGGTGGGATTGAAGGTGACAGGCGATGCAGAGGCCACAGTGGGGCTGGTGGCCGTGGACAAGGCTGTCTATATCTTGAACAGCAAACACAAGCTCACACAGAAGAAGGTAAGAACATGTGGGCTTTGGACCCAAAGATTGCCTGGAGATTCTAGCTGGAGCCTCAGTTTCTTCACCTATTAAATGAACAACATCGGTGGTTGCAAGGATTCAAGGAGCCTGTGCACAGCATAGAGACTGGCAGGTAGTAAGGGCTCAGTAAATGGGTGATTATGTGAATTTTTTTTTTTTTTGCGGTACGCGGGCCTCTCACTGTTGTGGCCTCTCCCGTCGCGGAGCACAGGCTCCGGCCGCACAGGCTCAGCGGCCATGGCTCACGGGCCAAGCCGCTCCGCGGCATGTGGGATCTTCCCAGACCGGGGCACGAACCCGTGTCCCCTGCATCGGCAGGCGGACTCTCAACCATCTGCGCCACCAGGGAAGCCCCAGGCTCCTCTCTTGACCCTCAGGTCTGGGATACCGTGGAGGAACATGACATTGGCTGCACAGCAGGCAGTGGGAAAGACAGACTTGCTGTGTTCAAGGATGCTGGATTGGACATGAAGATGAGCACAGGCATGGACACTTTGGCAAGCTCAGGTACATGAAGGGGGCAGGAAGACGGCAGGGGTGGGGAAGTGCTATCTAGTGGTTAGGAACATGGACTTTGGTGTGAAACAGATGAGCTAAAATCTAGGACTCTGCCACTTACCATAGGCCGGTCATATTTCCTCTCTGATTCTCAGTTTATCTCTCCATAAAATGTATGTAATAATAGAAGTAACTTACTGTGTGCTAATTAAGATGTAGTTTTGGCCATGTGTTTCAGAGATACAAATTAACAGTAGCTTAAGCAGGTAGAAGTTTATTTCTTGCTCAGTAACAGTCCAGAGGTCATTCTGGGACTCAGGCTCCTTCTAGCTTGTTGCTCTGCCATATTGCAAGATGAAGTCTCACCAGGACCTCCTGCCAGGCACCAGGATGAAGGGAAGTGGAAAGACTAGTACACTTCTCTCTCATCTCATTGGCCAGAACTCAGTCACATGGCCCTATCTAGGCACAAAGGAGACTGGGAAATGTAGTCTTCATTCTGAGTGATACATAAAAGATGGAAGTTTAGTTGCCCCAAACGATAGGGGAGAATGGATATTTTGGGGACAACTAGAAGGGTCTTCTTTCAGCTATAAATAGTGTTATTAATAACAATTTCTGGGACTTCCCTGCTGGTCCAGTGGCTAAGACTCCACACTCCCAATGCAGGGGGCCTGGGCTCAATCCCTGGTAAGGGAACTAGATCCTACATGCCACAACTAAACGTTCGCATGCTGCAACTAAAGATCCCTCATGCCACAAATAAAAGATCCCACATGCCACAACTAAAAGACCCCACATGCTTCAATGAAGATCCTGAGTGCTGCAACTAAGACCTGGCGCAGCCAAATAAATAAATATTTTTTTAAAAATAACAATTTCTATTTACTGGGCCCTGTGCTAAGTACTTTTATATGCATTATCTCATAGATAGAACTATGATTATTCCATTTTACATAGCTGGAGAAATTAAAACCCAGAGAGGTTAAGTGACTTGCTGAAGATTGCACAACTTTTTTTTTTTAATAAATTTATTTCATTTGTTTATTTTTGGCTGCCTTGGGTCTTCGTTGCTGCACGCGGGCTTTCTCTAGTTGTGGCGAGCGGGGGCTACTCTTTGGTGAGGTGCGCGGGCTTCTCACTGTGGCGGCTTGTTGCAGAGCATGGGCTCTAGGTGCACGGGCTTCAGTAGTTGTGGCACGTGGGCTCAGTAGTTGTGGCTCGCGGGCTCTAGAGCACAGGCTCAGTAGTTGTGCCGCACGGGCTTAGTTACTCTGCGGCATGTGGGATCTTCCCGGACCAGGGCTTGAACCCGTGTCCCCTGCAATGGCAGGCGGGTTCTTGACCATTGCACCACCAGGGAAGCCCTGCACAACTTTTAAGTGGCAAATCTTGACTACGAAGAGGCTGTGGGATAAAACGTGGTGATGCATATAAAGCACTGGGTATGCAGTAAGCACCCAATAAATCTCAAGGATGTGGATAATGATCTTGACACTTGTTCTCTCATTCTTCCCTCTGATCCCCAGACTGGCACTGCCCCCAGAGCCCATCTCCCAGCCGTCACCGCCGCTCCCTGAAGAGCCTGGAGACTAAGAGGAATGCAGGTCAGAGCTAAAGCTGGATGTGCCCTCCTGGCTCCCTAACCTGTCTGTATTCATCAGGGCTTAGAACAGAAAACTGAAACCACTCTAGGTACTCCAGTCGGGGGACGGGGAGGGGAGGTGATTTCATGATGGGAGTTTGATGCTTTCAAAACCATTAGCTGAACTTTAGGAGTGGAAGTTGGAAGGCTGCTTGCTGAGACTCAAGATCACTCCATTGTAGTTCTTACAATGCATGAAATCTAGGTTTCAATGCATGAAATCTGAGGAAACTCTGCCAATATCTCTCATGAAGCTGGCAGGTAGATAGTGAAACACAGAATTTTGCCTGTTACAAAAACTCATAGACTGGAGCCCACCCATCAGCTACCACCGTTGCAGGGAAAATGGTCTCCACCTCTCTTCCACTTTTCAAATTCTATACAAGAGCGTCTGGGTGGCAGAATCTCATCCCATCCAGAACCCTAGCAGCAAGGGAGTCTGGGAAATGTACTTTTTAGGTGTCTAGCTTCTGTGATACCGGAAGGAGAGTAGATGAAAGGGGAGATGGATAATATGTAGACCAAGACCCCGGTGTGGATGGGACCAAGAAGCCTAGAGTTCAAGGAAGATGAGAGGCAGTACTGGGTATTGTTAGAAGCATGGATTCTATGAATATTAGATTTGCCAGTCTTTTTAAGCAGCACTAATGACTTTGTGGATCTAAATAAAGGGAAAATAAGTGAAATCTAATAAAAATTGAGATAAAACCCTAACTCTAATTTCAATACCGAAAATCATGCTAACCTTCTGAGAACAGTACATAATATAAACTGTTATTTTATTTATGGTAACAATCACTTAACTATAGATGTTCTAATCATGTTATATGGTAGACAATAAGATTATTAAATTGCTATAATATTTTTTATCTTTAAGCGCATTCCTTCGGTTCGCTAATTTAGAAGCATTCAACTTGACATCATGCTCTACAGCGAGTTTTGTGTTTTCATTTTTTTAAAACACACAACAAAAACCAGGAGTCAAAATTCCAACTTCAATAAATAAACATGGCATTGCCAATCCCTGTCCCAAACGAAGGAGAAGGAGAAGAAGTAGCAGAAGCAGCAGCATCAATTCCAGTCCCAGCTCTGCCACTTGTGAGCTGTGTGACCCTGGGCCAGTGAATTGACCTCTCTGTACCTCAGCTTCCTCATCAGAACTCATCATATGAGTTCAATGTGAAGCTTCAGGGGAAAGATACAGGCAAAGTTCTAGGGACAGCATTGCCAGAGATATGGCTAAACAGAGGTCAGGTGTACATGGCGTTGAGGTGGATGGGTCCCTGCTTCCTCAGGTCCTACCCAGCCCCTCCTCTGTCCCACTAACTCTGGCCTGCAGTGAACAAGTTCGAGACAGAGCTGGAGCGAAAGTGCTGTGAGGCTGGGCTCCGGGAGAGCCCAGTGGGGCTATCGTGTGAGGAGAGGACCCATCATGTCCGCTATGGACCAGTCTGCATCGCCGCTTTCCTGAGCTGCTGCCATGTGTCTGAGACCCTGAGTCGGGAGGCCCGAGAGGAGCAGCTGCTTCTGGGGACAAGTGAGGGGACCATGGCAGGAGGCACAGGGTCGGGGGGCTCCACTGAGGGACATGGAGTGTCATGGACAGGTCAAGGGGTGACATGTGCCATGGAGGGATGAGGTGGGAGGACCCCACTGAAAAGTCTGGTGGGTCATGGGAGACATGCAGAAGAAACCCTGCCCCACATCTCCTCCCTACAGTGGATGAAGACGAGGACTTTGATGACATCTTCCAGGAGGACCAGCCTGTCCGGAGCTTGTTCCCTGAAAGTTGGTTCTGGAAGAAGATTACTCTGCCCAAAAGTGAATCGGGGTAGGACCATGGCCCCCATGCCAGCCTCTGGTCCCTGGCCCGTCCATGCATCGGGGGCCATCCGTCATGGCCAATGCCCCCAGGAGTGACATTGAGCTCTCAGCATTGTCCCATGACAGGAAACTTCCTGGATGGGGATAAAGATCCCAGTGGGTCCCCCCAAATGATGTCCCTCTCGTGATAATTCCTCTAATTGGGTGACCCACTGACCCCTTCATAGTGATGGTAAAGTCCAAGACGGTAACCCTCAATCAGAGGCTCTGTCCAGGCATCACAGACTCACTTATGTTCCCTTCCCCCTACCCCGGTACTTTCGGCAGCACCTCGCACTACAGCACCCTTGTGACCGTGCCGGACTCCATCACCACATGGCAGTTTGTGGCCGTCAGTGTCAAGGCTGGACAAGGTGACCCCACGAGCCCAGCGCTGAAGGAACAGGAGGACAGTGGCCCTGGCCAGCCCCAGGGCACTTGGCCCCCGCTTAACATCAAGCGCTCTCCTGGTTCTAGGTCTTTGCGTCTCTGACCCCTTTGAGCTGACAGTTATGAATTCATTCTTTGTGGATCTTAAGTTGCCCTTCTCCGTGATCAGGAATGAGCAGGTCCAGATCCAAGCTGTGCTGTACAACTTCAGGGACCACTCAGTCAAGGTGAAGCCCCCAGCCTTCCCCTCTCCCCCCAAAAAATGTCTGTCAGTGTGTTTTATAAGGGGGATGGAGTGTGTCCATTATTCGAAGGAGCCAGTGAAGTGGCAGCCTTTTTGAAAAAGTTTCTAAGACATTTTCCCAGTTAAGCCTCACAATAACCCCAGGAGATGGATGCTAGGACTGTTCTTGGTTTGGAGATAAGGAAAGTTGCATGGCTTTCCTGAGATCACATAGCACCTAAGTGACAGAAGGGGTTTGAACCCAGGCAGGGTCTTTACTCTCAATCATTATGCTACACTGTCACCTACTCAGGATTCTCAGGGTGGGGGCAGGGAGGAGACTGTGACTCTTGGGTCCTGGGCCTCCTCATGCATCAGGACCCTCTAACTGCCCACCCTGCCCCAGGTCCGAGTGGAGTTCCCCCACAAGGAGCCACTGTGCAGTGCGGCAAAGCCAGGAGCCTCTTCCCGCCAGGTGGTTGTCGTGCCCCCCACCTCCTCCAAGATGGTGCCCTTCGTGCTTCTCCCACTTGAAACAGGCAAAGTGGATGTGGAGGTCAAGGTCATGGGCTTTGGGGTCCAGGACCACGTGAGGAAGACACTCCTGGTCCAGGTAATAGGCACCCCCAGCCCTTACTGCCAGTGCAGTGAGTGGGGCTTCTCCTGAGCTCCAGGCTGTGTGATCACGGGAGGGGCAGGTGGGCCCAAGATCAATGAACAGGCCTCCAGGACAGGAGTGAGGTGCGAGACAATGATTTAAAAGCTCAATCACAGAGTCCCCGCTTCGGGCCTTTGGAGTCAGGCTCAGGTTCAAACCTTGTCTCTTCTGTGTGACCTTGGGCAAGTTACTTAACTTCTCTGAGCCTCTGTTTCCTCATTTGCAGGATGGGAATAATCCTCATACCCACGAATAATCAGAGAGCTGTGAAAATTACATAAGACCAGTGCATGACCCATCAGTAATACTTTATTTACTTAACAAACACATTTTTTTAGCACTTGGGATATAGCACTTTAAGAATATTAACTCATGGCACCCTCAGAACAACTCTATGAGGTCGGAACTAGTGTCCTCTCCCTTTTATGGATGAGAAAACTGAGACACAGAGGGGGTGAAGTAATTTGCCCAAGGTCATGCATCTAGGAAGCAAAAGAGCTGGGATTTGAACCCAGATATCTGGGTCCCAGAGTCTGTGCTCTTTATAGCTAAGCAATACTTCCTCTTACTGTCATTATGACTGTCATTATGACTATTGTTTTTAACTTTCTTCTTCATTGCATCCTACAGGCAGGGGGTCAGATAGAGCAAATATCCCATAGCATCCTCCTGAACCCCCAAGGTTTGTGGGGTCTTCGGGGAGCACGTGGGATCCTGGGACCATGCGCCAGTGGAGGGAGGGGCTGAAATGAGGGGATCTGGTCAGGGGGGCAGTCTGAGATTCTCCCAGAGTCTGCAGTCGAACCCTGACCTCCCCAGTCCCAGAACCCGCTTGTCACACAAGGTTGTGCCTGCTCAGGTCACACCCAGATGGAGCTGGTGCCAAAACAGGACTTTTTGAACAAGATGCCCAACACAGAGGCAGAAGTGTTTGTCAGCATTCAAGGTGCCTAGACAGAGCCGGCTCCTGCGGGGGCTGAGGAGGGGCTGGTTCCTCCAGAGCCTGCCTGGGCACAGGGGCAGGAGGGGCTGGGGGGACCTATGGTGCCCATCAGGGAGCCATGGTAACTTAGACCATGCTCACCTGACAGGTGACATCCTTGGAGAGACCATCCTGGGCAGCCTGACACCCAAAGAAACAAGGCGGCTGCTGAGGGTCCCCACTGGCTGCCCCGAACAGACGCTGAGCTCCCTGGCACCCGTGATCATCCTGGCCCGCTATTTGGATAGCACGGGCCAGTGGAACAAGGTTGGGGTAGAGCTCAGGGAGCAGGTGATGAAGAACATTGTCAGCGGTGAGAGTGGACCCCCTCCTGGGACCTCGATGAGGGTGTCTGGGACTCCTGGGGAGGGTGGCTGAGGTACCCCTGGGGTACCCCACTGGACCTTCCCAGACGATAGCACCCAAACTCTGACTTCTCCCAGATGACAACCTGACACCAAGTCCCCCAGGTGACCCCCAATTGTGACCCCCACATTTTTCCTTCACCCTGACCCCCCTCCCAGGCTACAAGTCTCATAACAGACACCCTGGTTAACCCCAAAGCAACAACCTCCCAGGTTATGTTATATTCAGACGTTGTCCCAGGTTATAGCCAATCAGTTCCACGCCCTGGGCTACACCCCCAGGGAACATCCAGGCAGAAAACTCCAGAATAATCCCAGGTGGTGGCCTTCCGGTTACACCTGAATGCTAATACCTTCCCAGGTTACATCCAAACCCCCCAGGTAACAACCATAGATACACACCCCGCTTACACCCTGACAGAGACCCTCCAGTTAGTTTGGACGCTGACCCCGTCTCCCTGGTTACACACAGACACCAGCTCTCCATCCAAGTAACACCCAGACACTATCATCCCCAGTGTTAAACCCAAACAGTAAACCTCCAGGTAGCCTTCAGGTAATACCCAAGCAGCAATGCTCAGAATCCACCCAAGAGGTGCCCTCTCCAGAATGCACCCAGGAGTAACATCCTGTGACTACACAGACACACTGACACCTCTAGTTTACAGCCAAGAGACAACCCCCAAGAAAACACCCAGGTAGTGGCCCCTCAGGATACGCCCTTTCCTGGGTTTCACCGTCCATGATCCCTCCTAGCAGTAATTCCCAGTCACACCCCTCCCCAGTCACAACCCCTCCTCAGCAGTAATTCCCAGTCATACCCCAATGGCAGTTTCCCAGTTTACTCCCAGATACAGCTGTACCCTGGCTCCCACTGTCACATGGGGCCATGACTTTCATTTACACCCGGGCCCTGCAGCTCCCTCCTTAAGGCACCTGGACCAGTCCCCTCCTCCAGGTTACATCTAGATATGATGCACCCCTAAGTTCCACCCACACCCTGTCCCCCAGATTATGCCTGGTAACTAACCCCCCCCCTTCACAGCCACACCCAAGCACCAACTCTCCCGGTAAATTCCCATCCACCTGTTTTCCCAGGGTACAGCCGGATGCTGACCCACCGGAGCGCAGATAGCACCTTCCACACCAGCAAGGGAAACCCAGGAAGTACCTGGTAAGGATGAGGATCCTGGTAGGAGGAAGCCTGAGGGACCAGCCTGGGGCTTGATGACCCCAGAAGTATCCCCACTGAGGGGTCTTGGGGCAGGCAGCCTGTAGGCCAGCAGCATTCCAAGTTGCTGTGGTCTCTGGGGTAGACTTCTCCATAGTGTAGATGCCCCCGTCCTAGAACCCCCTTGGTGACTATTGCCAGCCATCACCCACCCCGTCTCCCTTCCAACAGGCTCACGAGTTACGTATTCCGGGTCTTCGCCCTGGCCTACCCTACCATGACAATGGGGGCGTTCAACCCTGAGTCTCTCTGCACCATTGCCAACTGGATCATCACCCAGAGGCAGGCGAAGGACGGGAGCTTCTTGGAGGAAAGCCCCGTGGTCATGGGGTCCATGAAGGTGCCCACCCGCCCCACCATCTGAGCCATTCAAACAAAACCCAAGGGCTCTGCACACTGGGAGGGGAATTTCAGCCCCCTGACGTGT
Source organism: Monodon monoceros (assembly GCF_005190385.1). Taxonomy (NCBI): domain Eukaryota; kingdom Metazoa; phylum Chordata; class Mammalia; order Artiodactyla; family Monodontidae; genus Monodon; species Monodon monoceros. Next base: position 162,506,987 of record NW_021703768.1, read on the forward strand.
TCCCAGGTAGAATGAGAACAGGAAACAGCTGAGGTCTGGCACCAAGCATCACATCTCCCTGCTCTGGACCATATGCTGCACTCTGTTACAATGTGGGGAGGCTGGGCACATCCGGGACCTACCCCCCACCCCTACGTCAAGGAGTTGCCGGTCCCGGCCCACCTCTCTCTGGGTCTGAGTCCTCCGTGTTCCGCCAGCCAACACACCCATCCCTACCAATTGTTCCTCCACACCAGCCTCCAGAAACAGCTTTCAAACAGCCCGGGAGGTCTCTCCCCTGCTCAGACACCTTCTGTGGCAGTCACCTACAGACAAACACAGTCACCTACAACGGTATCTCTCTACTATATCCTTCTCTTTTGTATCTCCTCCCAAGTCTCACTCCTCAATACTCCCTGCTCACAGGTCCTTCCAACTCACCTCCGTATCTTTGCTTAGGCTGCTCTCTCTGCATGGTATAGTCACACCTCATCCCCTTTTTCCCCTGCACCTAGCCAAAGTATGTTTTCTCTTTAGATTTAGACCGGACACCACCTCCTCTAAGTCTCCCCCGAATACCAGCCCTGTCCTGTGCACCTATCACGTTAGGGATGTGATTTATTCACTCATTCAACAAACATTCATCCAGCAACTGCTGTGTGCCAGGCCTTGTGCTGGGGAGAGGGGAGACACAGAGGTAAACAAGACAGTGACAGCCCCTGCTTGTAGAACTGACAAGCTGGGTAGTGGGGGGCAGACAGAAGTTCACCAAATAATTATAACTAGTGATTGTTTAAGTCACAATTGCGCCGAGTTCCATGGGAGACAAAAGCAGGAGATAGGATTTAATAGGAGCCATGCCCAGCGCTGGGGGTGTCAGGGGTAGCCTACAGGCGGAAGTGACGGTAAAGCAGCAACTTGAAAAAGGAATAGGAGACAGCGGAGGAAAGAATGGAAAACAGAGCTCCAGGCAAAGGGAACAGCGTGTGCAAAGGCCCTGAGGCTCTGGCATGTTTGAGGACGGGGAAAAGAGACCAGTGTCATCAGAGCCCAAAGATGGCAAAGAGGTGATCCATCCCGAGGCCTGGGAAGGAGGAAAGACGCCAGGTCCTGAAGCCTGTGGGACTTTGCAATAGTCTGGTCAGGGTTTGCTTTTCCTACACTGTGAGTCCTCCAGGGAGAAAAGCAGGTCTGGTTCATCATAGTCAGCAAATGTTGCCGAATAAAACTCTGGATGGATGAATGAACCAGCAAAGGCAGAATGCACCCCCAAAAGAAGGGAGGGCTGTGTGAGTGAAAGCCCTACGTGGTACAGGAAGGCGGTACCTAAGGGAGTTACAAACACAGTAACAGTAAGACAGGCTCACAGATCTGAGTTTCTTTCCACCAACGAACATTTATCAGGCACCTGTAACGTGCCAGGCACTGCTTTAAGCACTGGGGACTCAGGGCAAACAAAACAGACAAAAATCCCTGTCCTCATGGGGCAGACATTCTAGTGGAGGACAGACAGGCAATTAGCACAACAGAGACATAAGTGATATGGCATGTTATAAGTGAGACGGGAAAAATGCAGGGAAAGGGGGATCAAGGTGGGAAGGCTGACATTTTGGTAGGCTTCCTGAGGAGATGATATTTATACAGAACTGGAGAGGTGAGGGAGCAAGTCCTGTGGATAACTAAGGAGAGAGTGTCCTAAGCAAAGGGAGGAGCATGTGCAAAGGTCCTGAGACTGGAATGTGCCCAATATTTTGGAGGAACAGTGAGGAGCCCAGTGTGGCTGGAACAGAGTGAGCGAGGGGAGAGAGGGAGGAGGGGAGGGCAGGGAGGTGATGGGGCAGAGTGTGCAGGGCCTTGTGGGCCAAAGGGAGGACTTGAGCTTTTCCTCTGACTGAGGTGGGAGCCACAGAAGGTTCTGAGCAGAGGACAGATGTAAACTGATTCAAGAGTTCACAGGCTTCATTGGCCACTGTGAGAAGAAGAGACTTTGGGGTATGTATTAGTTTCCTAGGGCTGCTGTAACAAAGTACCACAAACTGGGTGGCTTAAAACAACAGAAATCTATTTATTTGGTCCCAGTTCTAGAGACTGAAAGTCCAAGCTTAAGGTCTCGGCAGGGCCATGCTCCTTCTGAAGGCTCGTTGGGGCATGGGGTGGGAATCCTGCCTTGCCTCTTCTAGTTTGGTGGATCCTGGCAATCCTTGGCATCCCTTGGCTTAGAGCCACATCACTCCAATCTCTGCCTCCATCTTCACATGGCTTTCTTCCTTCTGTGTGTGCCTTCTTATATGGACACCAGTCATTGGATACAGGGTCCCCCTAATCCAGTATAACCTATTCTTAACTTAGTTCATTACATCTACAAAGACCCTATTTCCTAATAAGATCACACTCTGAGGTTCTGGGTGGACAAGAATTTTGGGGGGAAATTATTCAGTCCAGTACAGGGATTGAGGGTGGAACTTGGGAGACTAAAGAGGAGTTTGAACCTTGTCGGTCATTTACTAGCAATGGGGACACTTCACCCTCTGACCCTCAGTTTGCTCATCAGGAGAATGGAGCTGCTGCAAGAATGTTTTGAGCTAGCATAGAGAGCTTAGCACAGCACCCTCCATGGCTGTCAACTTTTCTTATAATAAAGCAGACCCCACACAGGCAAATCTCAAGATAGATCCTCTTCCTCTATCCCTTTCCTCATCCTGCTTTCAGCATCATCCAGCCCAGAGCTGAGCACCTGGGAGCTTTTCAAGGTCAGTCAGGAGAGATTGGGGAAGGTGTCTCCAAGATGGTAAAGAGATTATGGGTGTGGTTCTGCATCCACAGGGTGGCTACCGAGGCTCGGAGGCAAATGTATCCCTCACAGCTCTTGTCCTGATCGCTCTGAATGAGGGGAAGGAGTTGTGCAACCAGAAGATACCGGTAGGACCCAAAGACGAGGGCAGGGTCTGCAGGGTGCCATACCCCCTGCACACAGGGGCTCCCCTACCCCCATGTCCTTCTTAGTGCTTTCCTCCCTTCTAACTCCCAGACCCCTTTCCTCTGATCACCTCCCTCTAGCCTCTTCTCTTGACTTTCTAGAACTTGGCTGCCAGCATGAAGCAAGCCGGTGACTTCCTGGAGAAAAAACTCCCCCACATTCAGACAACCTTTGCCATAGCCATAGCCTCCTATGCTCTGGCCCTCACCAGGAGCCCCCGAGCCAACGACCGCCTGGACAGCGTTGCCAGCCAGGGTGGGTGTGGGCCACTTTTCAACCAACTATGTGTTAACCACAGTCACGGGGGCAGAGAGAGGGGGATTGTATGATCTCAAATCCAGCAAAATGTGATTCTTCATTTATGAGCACCTATGGTGTGCCAACCCTTGAGCTCAGACCCTGAGAAACCAAGGTGAACAAGACTGATGTGGTCCCTGCCCTCAAAAGTCCCCAGCGTTCCTGGGGGAGGCAGATGGAAGACAAACAGATCAAAAGAGAATTACTAATTGAGACAGGCGCTGAGATAATAACATACAAGGTGGGTGGGAGTGATGATGAGGGGAGGGAAGTATAGACTGGAGAACTGGGAAGGTCTCTGTGAAAAGGGGACCCCTCAGCTGGAATGAAAGATGATAACGCTCACCTATGTGAAAGGCCAAGGATATTCCAAGCAGTGGGAATGGCATGTGCAAATGCTCTGAAGTGGGAAAGTGCTTGGTATGTTCGAGAATGGAAAGAAATTCTTAAAACATAGGTAACTGAGAGGGGTTTGCTTCCCATGGCCTGCGCTATCCCATCCCTGAGTGTCCTGATCCCATCCTCTCCATTCCCCAAGTCAAGAGGAGTGGAGGTAGAAAAACTCACTTGCAGTGGGACCGAGAGGAATGTGGAGGGGCTTCTTTGAACCTCAATTTCCCCAACTCTAAATAGTGTCCCTGTCTCCTAGAGTGGTTCTGAAAAATGCAATGTCCATACATCTCCTCAGCAAAGATTTTCATGTAAAGTAGGTGCTCAATAAAATAGCAGATGAGAAAAACTGGGCAATATGACATGAGGAGAGGGCAGGTTTAGGTAGGTGGGCCCAGATCTGCGTGACAAGGTGGGCATCCATCTTCTAGACAAAACCCATTGGCCAGTGGACGACCTGGACACGGCCTCCCTCTACACCATTGAGGCCACGGCCTATGCACTGATGCAGAAGCTGGAGCTGGGTCGGCACAACGAGACGCACGCCATCGCCAAGTGGCTACTGGAGAAACGGGAGCTGGGAGGAGGCTTCCAGTCCACCCAGGTGACTGGAGCCTCAGAAACTGGGGGGGGAGGGGGAAGGGGGAGGGGGGACGGGGGTCACTAGCCGAGGTGCTGACATTACTGGCCCGCCGGAAGGAGCTGTCCGTGGTGCTCGTGCCCCACGGGGCTCCGGTGCGCTGTCAGTGGTGCTGACCCGAGGCCCCCATCCCAACACCCAGACCACGGTCGTGGCCATAGAGGCCCTCACACGCTTCCGCGAAGCTGTCCCCTTCAACGGTGTCCAGGATCTCCGCGTCCAGATCAGAGCCCCCAAGAGAGCCTTGAATATGGAATGGCTCATCGATGAGAACAATGCCTACCAGCTGCGGTCAGCAAAGGTATGGAGCTAAGGGGCAGCTGGGAAGTCCACATGGTAGTTACACTGGAGATGAGACCAAGAGTCATGTCCCTGGAAATCTCCCCTCACCAATATTATCCAATCACCATTGGCTATACTATCAATGTATTGGTTCATTCATTCCACAAACATTTCCTGAGCACCTACTGTGTGCCAAGCATTCTCCTGGGTTACATTATGAAACATCTGTGGTCCCTATTCTCAAAGCACTTACAGTCTAGAGAGAAACTAAGACAATAAATATAATTCTACATTCCACTTTAAGCTTTCAGAACACAGGGGAATGAAATAAGTGTGTAAAGGACATAATAACCTGGGTATGGGGAGTAAGGTAATCTCCATGACCTTACTCCATGAAGGAGGTGATAGTCACCTTCAATTATTCAATCATCTTTTTTGAGCACTTACTGTGTGTCAGACACTGTTCTAGGTTCTGGGAATATGGCCATGAACAAGACAGAAAAAAAAAAATCCCCGTCCCTGTAGAATTTTATATTTTAGTGGGGATAGACAAAAAAGCAATGTGAATAAGTAGAATATGTAATGTGTTAAATGACGGCAAGTGCTATGGGAAAGAATTAAGCAGGGAGGCGGTGGGAACATCAAGGAGTTGTAATTAGGCTGGGTAGCGAAGGTCTCACCAAGAAGGTAATATCTGAGCAAAGACCTTACGGAAAGGCAGATGTGATCCTTGTGGATATCTAGGCAGAACAAACAGCAAGTGCAAAGGCACTGAGGCAAGAGTGTTCTAAGAACAGCAATGGGATTTAAGCAGGGGTGATGTGATTGGATGTGAATTTGTAAAATTTTGCTCTGGCCGATGAGGGAAGAATGAATGAGGGAAACAAGAGTAGATGCAGGGACTTCCCTGGTGGTCCAGTGGGTAAGACTCCGCGCTCCCAATGTAGGCGGCCCGGGTTTGATCCCTGGTCAGGGAACTAGATCCCTCATGCGTGCCACAACGAAGATCCTGCGTGCCGCGACTAAGACCTGGTGCAGCCTAAATAAATAAATAATAAATAAATAAATCGTTTTTAAAAAAAGAAGGAAAAGTAAAACCATCTTCATGGAGAGAGGTAGGAGAGTCATTAGATGCCGTTAGGGAAATAACTGAGGCCCCAGTGCCCGTGCATTCTTTCCTCTCCATCCCCACTGCGTGTAAGTCATGTTTTGCTGCTTCTTCTCCCCTCAAATCCTTCTCCCCTCTCTTTTCAGTTCTCTGCCCAGGATGACCTAGAGATCAAAGCCAGCGGCAGTGGAAGAGGCACCATCTCAGTAGGTCTTGTGTTCCTTAGCTAGAGCCCAGGGCTCCCCCAGTTGGTGGAAATAGAGGCAAATATAGACTCCAAAACAAGATTGAAATAAGCAATAACCTTAGCTACCATTTAGGACACAACCATTTGTTAGGAATCAATCTAAGGACACCTCAAAACCCCCCTGAGAAGCTGGTAAAAATATGGGCTCCATTTGATGGGTGGGGAAATAGAGGTTTTCACTTTCAGTAAGTCAAGAGTCAGGGAAGACAGAGACCAGAGATCTTTGGACCCCTCTGCCCCTCCTATGTTGAATCCCTGAAGGGGTCTCTTTCCTTGCCCCCCCAAAAGAAAGATTCTCCCACCGGGGTGCCTCTCAAAACCCAGAGAACAACTCCACCCTTCCCCCAATATCTGAAGGCTCCATTACATCGTCTGGCCCTATGCCCTATGACCCAGGAGGACAGCCTTCTTTGTCACCAAATTCAAGGTAGCCTGCTATCATGTTTCAGGCAATAGAGCCACAGTTGAATCCCTGCCTTTGTTGTGTGACCTCAGGCAAGTCACACTCCACCTTAAACTTCAGCTAATTTTAAATTACATAAAATAAGAAATTCAGTTCCTCGGTCGGACTAGTCACATTTCAAGTGCTCAATAACCACATGTGCAGACTTCCCTGGCAGTCCAGTGGTTAAGACTCCCTGCTTCCATCGCAGGGGGCATGGGTTCAATCCCTGGTCGGGGAACTAAGATCCCGCATGCTGCATGGCACAACCAAAAAAAAAAAGCCACGTGTCTAGTGGTTGCCACACGGACAGCACAGATAGAGACTATTGCCAACACTGCGGGAAGTTCTATTACAGAGCTGGCCTGCCTAGACTATATAGGGTGTTCTGGCCACTGAACACATGGATTGAACGGGAAAGACCTCGCTGTGAATTCCCCATGGGGCAGAGAGCTGGGCAGGCAGGAGGAAAGGAGTTAGTGTGGATGGGCTCTGACGCCTCCCCCTCCGACAGATCCTGACCATGTACCACAGGTCTCCAGAGTCCTGGGAGGACACCTGCAACCTGTACCACCTGAATGTGACTCTTCACACAGCCCCGAAAGGTGAGCCTGGACTCAGGGATACCCAGCTCTTCTTTTTTATTACTTTATTTTAGCTATCATTCAGTAAGCATCTCTATTGCTTTATTCAGCCATTCAACAAATATTTTTCTAACATCTTTATTGGAGTATAATTGCTTTACAATGGTGTGTTAGTTTCTGCTGTATAACAAAGTGAATCAGCTATACATATATCCCCATATCTCCTCCTTCTTGCGTCTCCCTCCCACCCTCCTTATCTCACCCCTCTAGGTGGACACAAAGCACCGAGCTGATCTCCCGGTGTTATGAGGCTGCTTCCCACTGGCTATCTGTCTTACATTTGGTAGTGTATATATGTCCATGCCGCTCTCTCGCTTCGTCCCAGCTTCCCCTTCCCCAACAAATCTTCTTTGAGCATTTACTAGGTGCTACACCCTGTTCCTTGGCCCTGGGCACGTAGGCATGAACAAGAAAACCATCCCATCTTCTCCTGGAGCCCACACTCTAGTAGAAGGACGCAAACAATACAACAATAACAGTATATTATACTTCTATTGTTACTTATTTATAACATAAGTGAATCTGCATTTTAAAATATAAATATGAAGCATAATAGCAGGTGATGATAAGTACCATATAAAATAAAGTAGGAAAAGGTGCTACAGACTTGGAGGAAGTCCAGGGGAAGCTCTCTGAGGAGGTGGCATTTGAGATGAAACATGAAAGAAGTGAGAGAGTGAGCCAGGAAGGATCTGAGGGAAGAGCATTCCAGGCAGACGGAACAGCAGGTGCAAAGGGCCTGAGGCAAGAATGAACTCACTTGGTTTGAGCAACAGCAGGGAGGCCAGTGTGGCTACAGAGGAGCAAGGGGTAGATTTTTCGTTGAACAAGTTGGAGAGGTGATGGGGTAGATGGTGCAGGGACTTACAAGCCATGGTGAGGACTCTAGCGTTTGCTTGGAGTGAAATAGGAGCCAGAGAGGGTTCTGAGTAGAAGAGGGACATGACCTAGCACAGGTTCGCACAGGCTCCCTCTGGCCGCTGTGGGGAAAACGGACTATAGAGGGCACAGGTGGGAGCTGGGAGACCAAGGAAGAGGTGACTGCACTGGTCCTGCAGGAAATGATGGGGCTGGACCAGGGAAGGGGCTGTGGAGATGATCAGAAATGGATTCCAGAGTTTCCAGTCTGGGGTACCAAGAAGGAAGAGACAGGACTTTGCCACTGGGAGCTCACTGTCGGGGTAGGGGGAAACAAGTCTCACCAGTTCCAAGACTTTTAGGGACTAAAAGTGACCAAGACTTTGGTTTGGACCCCATTTCTTAATTGTAGTAGTAGCAGTAGTAGTAGTAATATGATAATGGTAGTAATACTATAGTAATAATAACTGACAGCTATCAAGCACTAATCAGGCATTATGTTAAATGCTTTACTTGTATTAACTCACTTAAAATTAACCAGCTGGGTTGGGAATATTATGATCCCCATTTACAGTTTAGGAAACCAAAGCACAGAGAGGTTAAACAACTTGCTCAAAGTCATAGCAGAGCCAGGATTTGAACCCAGGAAGCTGGCCCCAGAGGCTGTGTTACCCAGCCTCTAAATTCCTGCCTTCTCTCTGCAGATAATAAAAAGGGGGAAGCGACCTTTCAGCTCCGGATGGAAACAAGGTCAGGTCACCAGGATCGTGGACTGGGCAGGAGGAAGGACCCACTTCCTGGAATCCAGACTCTTTAGCAGCTCTCCCTATGTACTGAGTGGAGGGAGGGAACCAGCCACACTTGCCTCTCCATGCCTGCTCCCTCATCCCTACCTCTCCTCCTGCCCTCCGCTGCCTGTCCCCCATTCTGCCTCCTACCCCACCCTTCCATGTTTATCTACCATCCTGCTACCCCAACCCTGCCCCCCAGCTTTCCCTGTCCCAGAAAGGCGGGCTCCTGCACGGTGAACATGCACCATGACCCAGATGCCCAGGGCTAGCTCTGAACCCCACGACTCTCCCCTCTCTTCATCTTCTCCAGACATTCCAGCCCCCACCCCAGTCTGGCTCTGTCTCCCAAATACCCTCACCCAGGTCTGTCCCAGATTTTAAAAAAAATTGTATTGAGCACCTAATTGGTGCCAGGCTCTGTTCTAGGAGCTGGGGGCACAGCTGTGAGCAAAAGGCAGCTCCTCCCCGCCTGGTGGAGCTCACAGACTATCAGGGGAGAAAAACAATAACCGAATAATCACCCAGAGTCAATGCAAAATGACAACCGTGATTAAATGTGGCAAAGGAGAGGTCCACGGAGCCACAGGAGGGCAAATTAGAGAATGATCTGGTGTGCGGGCTGGGGAAGGCTTCCCAGAGGGGGTGATGCATCCGCTGAAATTGCAAAGGTGACAGGATTTTTCAGGGCAAAGAGGGAGGAAGAATTCCAGGCTGAGAGAACAGCATGTGCCAAGGTCCAGTGGCAGGCAAGAGACTGACACTTCAGAGCAATCAATCAGAGGCCAGAGGGGAAGGTGAAGTGAAAGGATGAGACCAGGTGTTTTGGTAAAGCAAGGAAGTTAAGCAAGGAGGCAACATACCAGATTTCTGTTTGCTAAAGCTGTATCCTCTTGGGGGTAGAGGAGTGACAGGCAGACACAGGAGAAGGCTACTGCCCTTGTCCAGGCAAGAGGTGATGACAGTGGGAGCGTGGGAGAGGGGCAAGGGGACAGTGGGAAGACTCTGGTGCTGTGAAATCCCCAGGTACCAGGGTCATCGAGAGGCCACAATGACCATCATGGAGGTCTCCCTGCTCACCGGCTTCTACCCCAACCAGGATGACCTCAAACAGGTAATGAGCAGGGCGGGGATGCCCTGGCAACATCCCACATTCCCCGAGTGGGTGCAGAACAGCATCTACCTGGGTCAAGACCCCCAGGTTAATGCCCCAGAGTCCCTGCCCCAAGGTCAGCGGCCATGGTCACTTCTGGGGGACTCCCTGTATGACCTTAGCTAAATTCTTGCCCTGATTGTGCCTCAGTTTCCCCAACAGTGGGGCTGATTGGACAAGGGCCGGGAGCTCTGAGAGTTGCTTCACACTAACTGGAGCTCCCAGGGCTGGGTGCCTTGGAGGATCTCTGCCGACGCGCATTCCTCACCCTCTGCGCCAGCTCACGAGCGACGTGGAGAGGTACGCCTTCCAGTATGAGACCAAGACGACCTCCAGCGACAGCACTGTTGTCCTCTACCTGGAGAAGGTGAGGAAGGCCAGGTGTCCTCTGCCAGAGGTCCGTGGGCAGCCGGATGGGCGGAGAAACCACAATCAGCACCCTGGTCAGTGTTGTCCGAGAGCCACGCCCTCTGAAGTCAGCTCCTCAGTATTCAGGGCCACGCGGTCAGTGGTTATGGCCAAGGCCCTGTGGTCAGTACCCCATGCTCCGTGGCCCTGATCAGCTCAGACAGGACTTCCCTTCTCCAGCTCTCCCACGAGGCAGACACGGTACTGGGCTTCCGCGTCCACAGGATGCTGCAGGCGGAGTTCCTGCAGGCTGCCCAGGTCATGATCTACGACTACTACGAGCCTTGTGAGCAGGGGGCCTTGGGGTGGAGGGGTATCCCGGGAGGGTACAGGGCCTGAGAAGGACTGGGCCAGAAAAAAAGGGAGGGGTGAGGGGCGGGGCCAAAAGGGGGGAATGGGGCGTGGCAGAGGGGGTCCTTGGCTCCGTGGGAGGGGTGGCCAAGAGGGCGCCAGAAGGGACCCAAGGGGCGTGGTGATGAGGGGCGTGGCCTTCCTTGGTGGTTAAAGTGGCCCCGGGGAGAGGGGGGGGCCTGGAAGCGGGTGTGGCAGAGCTGAGAAGGGACTTGGCGTGGCCGGCTGGGTAAGGGTGGGCAAGAAGGGGGCAGCCTCTTTAAAGAGGAGGGACCTGTTAAGGGGGTGGCTGGGCGGGTCAGGTGGGGAGGGGCCTGCTGGGGGCGGAGCCAGACGTGCACCCAGCCCCCAGGAGCACTGGCCCAAGCCAACCCCGGTCACTCGCCTCTTCTCACAGCCCAGAGGTGCAGCTCCTTCTACAACCTGCCCACAGAGCACGCTTCCTTGAGGAAGATCTGCCACAGAGACGTGTGCAGATGCGCCGAGGGTGAGGTCATGGGGCTACGGAGGGCTGGGACTGCCAGGCTAGGGGTTCAAGAGCTTTTCATCACTTCCTGGGTGCCTTCTGGGCTGAGTTTAGACAGAGAGAGAGAGAGACAGAGAGATAGCAAGACAGAGACAAAGAGAGACAGAGAAAAGGAGACCCAGAGACAGAGAATGACACATACACTCAGGCACAGCCAAAGATCAGGCGAATCAGAGACACAGACACGGAGGGACACTCAGATGAGAGAAACAGAAAAGAAAAAGACCAAACGGAGAGACAGAGGAGGAGAGAGCACCCTACAGATCAGAAAGGCCAGACCCAGAGACCCAGCGGCTGCCGCCTGGGGCCGTATGGCGGTCAGATGGGAGGAAGGTCCCTCCACCAGTGCAGCTAGAACAGCCGCCCCCCCTCCCCCAACCTTCCAGAACAGTGCCCATCCCCAAAGGACAGCGACCACCTGCAGCAGGAACAGCTCCAGGCAGCAGCCTGTGAGGTTGGCGTGGACTTTGGTGAGTGTGGGGAGGGGCAGGGGGCGGCCCACCTGCAGGCTGGACACCAACACGACACCCTCCTGGACCCCTCCCCCAGTGTACAAGGCCAGGCTGGAGTCTGTGGAGACCTCCGCCTCCAGCCCCTACATCTACTACAACATGCAGGTCCAAGCCATTATCAAGAGTGGTATGTCCAAGGTGGCAGAGGAGGGGGCGTGGGGGCCTACCCCAGGGGTCCCAACGCGGAGGAGGACCAGGCCTATGCAAGCTCACACACTGGTTCTCCTCTCCTCCAGGCACGGACTCTGCCAAGCCCCTCACCATGAAGAAATTCGTCACTCACGCCACCTGCCATGACTCCCTGGGGCTGCAAGAACACGAGACATACCTCATCATGGGCCAGACATCAGACCTGTGGAGAGTCAAATCTGAGTGCGTGGGGGCCTCCTGCTGCCCTGGGGACTCAGGCTTGGGTCCCCTTCCCTACCCCAGTCCAGTCCTTGGTGTCAAAGTTTCTACTGCACCTGTCAACACGAGTCTTGGGTTTCAGGGCTGCCCTGAATGGAGGTGCAGGCTGTGCACTGCACAACTCCAGGGAACACCATTCATAAGGAGATGTTGTAAATGTAGTTGTAAATTTCCAACAGAGGGCAGGAAAGAGTCAGAGGAAGGGGAGCATTTTCTAATCCCCAGCAGTATGGGCTAGAGGTGGGGGGACCTGAGATGGCCTGGTGGAGTGGACGCTATAAGCTGTGGCTCTGAGAGTCTGTCAGGCAGGGCAGAGGGGCAAGTCAGAAAGGTCTCCACACCTTCAAGGCACCCGGCTCTCCTCACCATCCTGGCCACCTCTTGCCCACAGATACACCCATGTCCTGGGCAAGGAGACGTTCCTCATGCACTGGCCAGTGGATGGGGCAGTGGGCAAGAAGGAATTGCTGGACCAGCTGGAGGGGTTTTCAGAATATATGCGCACCCATGGCTGCGAGTCCTGAGACCCTGAGGCCTCTGCTGCTCTCAGGGGGTTGTCTCCAAGCATGCCCAGGTCCCTGGGCTTCACCGCAAATAAAGAGCAAGGAATATCATACTCAAACTCCAGACATGTGTTCCTGCCTCAGCATTCAGCAGGGGCCCTGCAGAACCTGCCCTGACATTGCTTGGACCTGCATCCTCCGTCCCACTCCTACTCCATTCCAATCACACTGGCCTTCTTTGTGTCCTTCCAACACCTGAGTTGATTCCCACCTCAGGGCCTTTGCACACACTGTCCCTTCCACCAGGTACACCTTCCTCCAGATGTCTTTATGGATTGAACACTTCCCTTATTTGGACTCTGTTTTAATGTCACTTCCTCAAAGATACTTGCTTTGGGGACTTCCCTGGTGGTCCAGTGGTAAAGAATCCGCCTTCCAATGCAGGGGTTGTGGGTCCAATCCCTGGTCGGGGAACTAAGATCCCACATGCCGCGGGGCAACTAAGCCCACGCGCCTCAACTAGAGAGCCCGTGAGCCACAAAGTACAGAGCCCACGCTCTCTGGAGCCCGCGAGCCACAACTAGAGAGAGAAAAACCTGCACGCCACAACTAGAGAGAAGCCCGCGTGCCGCAACAAAGAGCGTGCATGCCGCAACGAACATCCCGCATGCCGCAACGAAGACCTGATGCAGCCAAAAATAAAGTTAAAAAAAAATTTTTTTTAAGATTCTTGCTTTATAACATATCTAAAAATAGACCTCCTCCCACCACTCTCAGTAACACTTAAAAATATATTGTATGTGATATTTACTGGTTTGATTGTTAGTTAACTGGGTATTTCTCCTGCCCCACAATATCAGCTCTTTAAGACCAGGGGCCATGTCTGTCTTGTTCACTGCGGTACTCCCAGTTCCTAAACAGGGGCTGGTATATAGTAGGTGTTCAAGGAATGATTGTTGAATGAATGAATGAATGTAGCACCCACTCTGCAGTTGGTCCTAATGTAAGCTTTGACCGGGAACCCCAGGCAACTGGAGAAAGGAGACAAGGGGCAGGAGAGGGTGAGTGAGTTTCATCAATGTGGCCTGGAGTGGGAGCGGGAGACTGCCGCTCCAAGGCAGCAGCCCGTGGGGGTTGAGGGAGTGCTGGAGGGACTGCAAGGCATCCAGGATGGCTTGAACTTGGGATGTCAAGGACGGGCTGAAGGTGAGAGGGAGAAAAAGAAAGATGGGGTTTTGAACACCAGGCTAGAGGGATTGGTCATTATCAAGGGCAGTAGGGAGCCATGGAAGGTGTTTGAGCAGGAGATGAATTGACCAGCTCTGAAGTGGAAAGGCCCAGTTGACTGACAGGCAGAAACTGAGTTGATGGCAAGAAACCTGAAGAGGAGGTGGGGTTTGGGGCCACAGGATAGCATGGCAGCAGCTACCCGAATTCTAACTCTGCCTCCACCTCTTCCTGGCTGTGTGACATTAGCCCATTTACTCACCTCCTGTGCTTCGGTTTCCTCACCTCTAACATTACTTCCCTCAGAGAGTTCTTGTGAGTACCCAGCACATAGTAACTATTCAATAAACCTTCACTGGCCTAATTATCAATGAGCCAGACAAGAGGCCTTGGGGAGGGAGTAAAGCTGCTGGAATCCACACGACAATCAGAGAAGAAGGTCAGACCACAGCAACCCCTGCTCAAAACCCTCCCAGGTTCCCACTGCTCTGACACTGCAGCACTCAAGGCCCTGCAATGTGGCCCCGTCAACCTCCCTGACCCCAAGTCCCCCAGCTTCCCACTCACTCCACTCCAGCACACAGGCCGTCTTTCTTGGTTCCCAGAAACTCCAAGCTCTTTCTTGCCTCTGGGCCTTTGCATAAGCTGTTCCTTCTGCCCAAAACACGTTTCCCATGACTGCTTTCTCCTCACCCTTCAAGTCTCCCATCAGAGAGGCCTTCTCCAACCACCCTCACTAGATGAAATTGCATCCTTCCCTGAAGTTATCTCTGTCTGCAACCTGATTTTTTCCTTCCGACGAAACGTCACAGTGCATAATGATAAACTAGATTCTTTACTTACATCTTTGCTGTCTGTCTCCCCTACTGGACTGGGAGCTCCAGGAGAGCAGGGAGGCTGTCTTGGTCACAGATATAATTGCAGCAGTTCAGTGAGGGCCTGGCACATAGTAGCTGTTCATTTTGCTGAATGAAGGACTGAATAAATAAAAGAACGAAAGTGAGAGAGAAGGAAAAGAGGGAGGGATAAAGGGAGAGAGAGGGGGCTTCCCTGGTGGTACAGTGGTTGAGAGTGTGCCTGCCGATGTAGGGGACACGGGTTCGTGCCCCGGTCCGGGAAGATCCCACATGCCGCGGAGCGGCTGGGCCCGTGAGCCATGGCCGCTGGGCCTGAGCAGTCCGGAGCCTGTGCTCCGCAACGGGAGAGGTCACAACAGTGAGAGGCTCGCGTACCGCACCAAAAAAAAAAAAAAAAAAAAAAGGGAGAGAGAGAGATTAAAAAAAAAGGAAGAGGGACTACTCTGGTGGCGCAGTGGTTAAGAATCCGCCTGCCAATGCAGGGGACACAGGTTCGAGCCCTGGTCCATGAAGATCCCATATGCCACGGAGCAACTAAGCCCGTGCGCCACAACTACTGAGCCTGCACACCACAACTACTGAAGCCTGCATGCCTAGAGCCTGTGCTCCTCAAGAAGAGAAGCCACCGCAATGAAAATCCCGTGCACTTCAACGAAGAGTAGCCCCTGCTCGCCACAACTAGAGAAAGCCCGCACGCAGCAACGAAGACCCAACGTAGCCAAAAATAAGTAATAAATAAATATTTTTTAGAAAGGGGGCTTCCCTGATGGCACAGTGGTTGAGAGTCCGCCTGCCGATGCAGGGGACACGGGTTCGTGCCCCGGTCTGGGAAGATCCCACATGCCGCGGAGCGGCTGGGCCCGTGAGCCATGGCCGCTGGGCCTGAGCAGTCCGGAGCCTGTGCTCCGCAACGGGAGAAGCCACAACAGTGAGAGGTCCGTGTACCGCCAAAAAAAAAAAAAAAAAAAGGAAGAGAGTGATGGAGGGAGGGAAGGAGGAAGGAAGGAAGGTAGAAAGGATGAAAGGAAAGATGTCAGGGAGGCTCTGGCTTGTCTTTTTATATATATATAAATTTATTTATTTATTTTGACTGCTTTGGGTCTTCATTGTTGCACCCGGGCTTTCTCTAGTTACAGCAAGCAGGAGCTACTCTTCGTTGCAGTGCGTGGTCTTCTCATTGTGGTGGCTTCTCTTGTTGCAGAGCACGGGCTCTAGGCGCGCGGGCTTCAGTAGTTGTGGCACGCAGGCTCAGTAGTTGTGGCTCGTGGGCTCTAGAGCACAGGCTCAGTAGTTGTGGCTCATGAGCTTAGTTGCTCCGCGGCATGTGGGATCTTCCCGGACCAGGGCTCGAACCCGTGTCCCCTTCATTGGCAGGTGGATTCTTAACCACTGTGCCACCAGGGAAGCCCTCTGGCTTGTTTTTGTACAGACCTTGATCTAAGAATGTTTTTTTACATTTTAGAAGGATTTTTAAAAAACAAAGAAGGATGTTTGACAGATACTGTACATGACCTGCAATGACTGAAATATTTATTATCTGGTCCTTTATGGGAAAAAAAAGTGTGCCTACCCCTGAATTAGTGCATTGGTTATCTATTGCTATGAAACAAATTACCCCCAAACTTACGAGCTTAAACCACTAAATATTTATTATTTCACAATTTCTGTTAGGGAGCAACTTAGCTGCCTAATTTTGGTGCAGCAGTCTCTCATGAGGTTATAATCACGATGTCAGCTGGACACAACATTGTTGACTATTGCATTTTTTGGGGGGGAGGGCTACACCACAGGGCTTGTGTGATCTTAGTTACCCGACCAGGGGTCGAACCTATGCCTCCTGCAGTGGAAGCACAGAGTCTTAACCGCTGGACCACCAGGGAAGTCCCTGGACACAACACTGTAAATCAACTATACTCCAATAAAAAATTTTTAAAAACCACAACAGTGTAAATCAACTATACTCCAATTAAAAAAAAAAAAGATGTCAGCTGGGGCTGCCATCATCTGAAGGTTTGACGGGCTGGAGGAGCCATCTCCAAAGTAGCTTACTCATACGACTGGCAAGTTGGCGATGGTTGTTAGTGGGAGGTCTCAGTTCCTCACCATGTGGAACCTTCCTCAAGTCTCCCCACAATATGGCAGCTGGCTTTCCCCAGAGTGAGTGATCCAAGAGAAAAAGCACAGGGGAAGCCACAGTGCCTTTTGTGACCTAGCCTCAAAAATCACTCACCATCATTTCTGCAACCTCCTATCAGTCACATGAGGACGCACTAGTCAGTGTGGGTGAGGGCTACACATGGCATGACAAGCAACAGGCAGGGATCACTGTAGGCCATCTTGCAGGCTGCCAACCACAAATAGTAAGTGGCAGAGCTTGGGATTTGAACCCAAACAATCTGGATCCAGAGTCTGTGCCCTCACCGCCATATACAGATGTCCTTCAATGGCAAAGGGTGGGTCAATTTTTTAAATAGACTTCATTGTTTAGGTCGGTTTTAGATTTACAGAAAAATTGAGACTATAGTACATGTGTGAGAAACTTCTCATACACCCCTGCACAGTTTCCCCTCCTATAAACATCGTCATTATCATCAGTATATTTGTTATAATTAGTAAACCAATATGGATACATTATTATTACATGAAGTCCACAGTTTAGATTTCCTTGGTTTTCACCTAATGTCCTTTTTCTGTTCCAAGATCTCATCGAGGACATCATACTATATTTAGATGTCGTGTCTCCTTAGGCTTGACTTAACTGTGGCAATTTCTCAGACTTCTCCTTGTTTTCGATGTCCTTGACAGTTCCGAGGACTGGTCATGAATACTGTAGGATGACACTTTATTGGGATCTACCTGATGTTTTCTCAGGATTAGGCTTATCGGGTTACGGGCTGAGGGAGGTATATCACAGAAGTAAAATGCCATTTATTTTATTTTATTTTTTGGCTGTGCCGCGTGGCTTGTGGGATCTTTGTTCCCCGACCAGGGATCAAATCCCGGGCCCCCTGCAGTGGAAGTGCAGAGTCCTAACCACTGGTCCGCCAAGGAATTCCCCTAAAATGCCGTTTTAATCATATCATATCAAGGGTATATATGATCAACGTGGTTTATGACTATTGATGTTGCTTTGATCAACCTGCTGAAGTACAGTTTATCAGGTTTCTTAACTGCAAAATTATTATCCCTGCTCCCTTTTCCATAATGTACTCTTTGAAAAGAAGTCTCTGTGCAGAGTCCATACAAAAGGGGCGGGGAGTTATACTCCCCTTCCTCCAGGGCAGAGCATTTACACTGATTATTTGGAATTCACCGTGAGAAATTTGTCTCTTCTCCCCCCACTTATTAATTTATTCAATCCTTTATTTATATCCGTATGGATTCATGAATACTTATTTTATACTTCGGGTTATAATCCAATACTACTTGATTTTCATGAGCAAATCTCTCCAGTTTGACCATTGGGAGCTCCTGCAGTTGGCTGCTAGAAAATACATTTAAACTTCCATGGGCATTTACTAAATTAGATCCTAAGAGTTTGGGCAGTTTAGATTTCCACTCCACCATAGATTGAAGTTTTTATTTTTTGTGGAGGTGAAATTCACAGAACACACCATTAGCCATTTCGAAGTAGACAATTCAGTGGCACTTGGTATCTTTACAATATGTGGAGTCTCCACCTCTCTCGAGTTTCGAAACTTTTTCATCACCCCAGAAGAACACCCTGTACCCATTATGTAATCATCCCCAACTTTCTCCTACCTCCCATCCCCTGGTAACCACGAACCTGCTTTCTGTCTCCACGGATTTGCCCGTTCTGGATACATCATAAAAAAGGATTCATGCAATACGTGATTTTTGATGTCTGGCTTCTTTCAGTTAGCATAATATTTTCAAGATTCCTTAAAGTTAATAGCATGTGACAGTTCTTTGTTTCTTTTATGGCTGAATAATATCCCACTGTGTGTGGGAGATACCACATTTTGCAGGTGGATTCTTTTTAATTCATTTTTTTAATTTTTTGGCTGAGTGGGGTCTTTGCTGCTGTGCGCGGGCTTTCTCTAGTTGCGGCGAGCGGGGGCTACTCTTCGTTGCGGTGTGCGGGCTTCTCATTGCGGTGGCTTCTCTTGTTGAGGAGCACGTGCTCTAGGCGCGCGGGCTTCAGTAGTTGTGGCTCGCGGGCTTCAGTAGTTGTGGCTCACGGGCTCTAGAGCGCAGGCTCAGTAGTTGTGGCGCACGGGCTTAGTTGCTCCGCGGCACGTGGGATCTTCCCGGCCCAGGGCTCGAACCCGTGGCCCCTGCATTGGCAGGCGGATTCTTAACCACTGCACCACCACAGAAGTCCCCCACATTGTTTATCCATTCATCTGTTGATAGATGCTTGGGTTGTTTTGACCTTTTGGTTATTGTAAATAATACTGCTGCGAACACTGGCATACAAATACCCATTTGAGTTTTCCAATGCCTGAACATATCCTGGGATAAATCGCACTTGGTCATGGTGTACAATCTATTTAATGTACTGTTGGATTCAGTTTGTTGGTATTATTTACCCACCAGATCACGTCTGGCTGAGGGTTGACGGTTGCTCCAGAGGGCATTAACAGCTGCACATGCTGGGGGCCACAAAGACCCTGAAGGAGAAAATAGAAAAACACATGCATTCTTGAGGTAGGAGTTCTACGCATTTTGGAGTTGTCCACAACAAATGCAGCTGAAATCCAGGTAGGCCAAGGAGATAAGAAGCAGGGCACTAAAAGGTTACACTTATACATCTGAGTGCATATATAAATGTAATAATTCCTTTCTCTGAAGCTGCCTGGTGTCCTGCCCCTCCTTATTATTTTTCCTCTGGTATTTTCCAGCCTAGACTTAAAGGCAGCCCAAAACCCAGAACTGCACGCTGGATGTAGACAGAAAGGGCTCTTTAAAAAACCCTTTCTTACTGGTCTGATGAGCAGGGAAGGAAGGAGGACCTGTGGGTCGGAGAGAGTGGTGGTGCATACACAGAACGGATCCAAATAGCACTGCAACAGCTTTGAAAACTGAAATGATATTGGAAGCACTGCCTGGAGAAAGTGGGTTGCAACCTACAACCTGAACCTAACTGAGTTGACTGCCTGACAAAACATAAATATCAACATTCTCTGTAGGGTTGTAAACAAGACCTAGAGTATCATAACATAATAGTACAATATGTTGTATATAATGTCCAGGATACAATCCAAAATTATTCAACATGTGAAACAGTAGGAAATTTCCAACTACTCACAAAGGAAAAGAAAATCATCCTATGCCAACCCTAAAATCATGCAGATGTTGGAAGTATCGCACAAATACTTTAAAGCAGCAATTATAACTATGCCCGGGAAGTAAGAGCAAACACTCTTGAACTAATGGAAACAAAGTCTCAGTAGAGAAATAAATAGTTTTTTAAAGAACCACATGGAAATTTCGGAACTGAGAAATACAATAACCAAAATTAATAATTCACTGGATGGGCTAAATAGCAGAATGGAGATGGTAGAGAAAAGAGTCAACGGACTTGAAAATAGAGCAATACAAATTATCCAGTCTCAACGACAGAGCTGTGAGACAATATTAAAAGGTCTAACATTCCTGTCAGGAGAGTCCCAGAAAGAGAGGAGAAAGAAGTAAAATGCAGAAAAAAACATATTTGAAGACATAATCGCTGAAAACTCCCCCAAATGGCAAAAGACACAAGCCCACAGATTCAAGAAGCTCAGCAAATCCCAAGCACAACAAACTCAAAGAAATCCATGCCTGGACACATCATAATCAAACTGCTGAAAACTAAAAACAAAGAAAAACTCTTGAAAGCAGCCAGAGAGGGACAATCCATTGTGTACAGAGAAACAATGATTTGAATGACGATGGATTTCTCATCAAAAAACATACAAGATGGAAGGCAGGGAAATAATATTTTTCAAGTGCTGAAAGAATTGTCAACCCCAAATTCTATTTCCCATGAAAATGGAGAAATGAAGTAAAGACATTCTCAAATGAAGGATAACTAAGAAAATTTGTTGCTAGCAAATCCTCTCTTAAAAAAAAAAAAAAAAAAAAAGGTTAATGGAAGTTCTTCAAATAGAAGGGAAATAATACCAGAAGGAAGGTCGGAACTTCAGGAACAAAGACCAACAGAAAAGATAAATCTCTGGTGATACACTATTTTCCTTCTCTTTAAAATGTTTGATGGTTGAAAGCAAAAATTAAAACATTGATGACGTTTTCCAGTGTATGTAGATGTAACACATGTGACAATTCCAACACAGAGAGGGGAGGAAAAAGGAAACTAAACAGAGGTTCTGCACTCCACTTGAAGAGCTAAAATATTAATTTTAAGTAGACTGTGAAAAGGTAAGTATGTATATTGTAATCCATAGAGCCATCTCTAAAAAGGAGAGAGAGATTGTGAAAAACTCAAGAGCTAAATTTAAATGGAATACTAAAACATATTCAAATACAGGTATACCTTGTTTATGGTACTTCATTTTATCGCGTTTTGCAGATGTTGCGTTTTTTACCAATTGAAGTTTTGTGGCAACCTGTGTCGAACAATTCTATTGCCACCATTTTTTCAACAGCATTTGCTCACTTCATGTCTCTGTGTCACATTTTGGTAATTCTCATAATATTTCAAAGTTTTTCATTATTGGGGCTTCCCTGGTGGCGCAGTGGTTGAGAATCTGCCTGCCAATGCAGGGGACACGGCTTCGAGCCCTGGTCTGGGAAGATCCCACGTGCCGCGGAGCAACTAGGCCTGTGCGCCACAACTACTGAGCCTGCGCGTCTGGAGCCTGTGCTCCGCAACGAGAGGCCGCGACAGTGAGAGGCCCACGCACCGTGATGAAGGGTGGCCCCCGCTCGCCGCAACTAGAGAAAGACCTTGCACAGAAATGAAGACCCAACACAGCCATCAATCAATAAATCAATCAATCAATAAATAAAATTTTTACAAAAAGTTTTTCGTTATTATATTTATCATGGTGATCTGTGATCAGTGATCTTTGATATTACTACTGTAATTGTTTTCTGTTTGTTTAGTATTTTTAAAAATAAATTTAGATTAATTTTTATTTATTTATTTTTGGCTGTGTTGGGTCTTCGTTGCTGTGTGCAGGCTCTCTCTAGTTGCGGTGAGCAGGGACCACTCGTTGTCGCGGTGCACGGGCCTCTCACTGCGGTGGCCTCCCTTGTTGCGGAGCACGGGCTCTAGGCACCCGGGTCTCAGTAGCCGTGGCACGCAGGCTTCAGCAGCCGTGGCACGCAGGCTCCAGAGCACAGGCTCAGTAGCTGTGGCACACGGGCCCAGCTGCTCCGCAGCATGTGGGATCTTCCCGGACCAGGGATCGAACCCACGCCCCCTGCATTGGCAGGTGGACTCCCAACCACTGTGCCACCAGGGAAGTCCCTGTATTTTTTTTTAGAAGTTTTTTCTTTAATTTATTTATTTTTGGCTGTGTTGGGTCTTCGTTGCTGTGCGTGGGTTTTCTCTAGGTGCGGTGGGCAGGGGCTACTCTTCGTTGTGGTGTGTGGGCTTTTCATTGTGGTGGCTTCTCTTGTTGCAGAGCACGGGCTTCAGTAGTTGTGGTGCATGGGCTCAGTAGTTGTGGCTTGTGGGCTCTAGAGCGCAGGCTCAGTAGTTGTGGCGCACGGGCTTAAGTTGCTCCGTGGCATGTGGGATCTTCCCAGACCAGGGCTCGAATCTGTGTCCCCTGCATTGGCAGGCGGATTCTTAACCACTGCACCACCAGGGAAGTCCTAAGCATAGCTTTTATATGCACTGGGAAACGAAAAAATTCATGTGACTCACTTAATTGTGATATTTGCTTTATTGCGGTGATCCTGAACCAAACCTGTAATATCTCCGAGGTATGCCTGTAATCCAAAAGAAGGCAGGAGAGAAAAAAAAAATAGAGAAGAATAAAGAAACAAAGGAGACCAACAGAAATAAACAATAAAATGGTAGGGAATTCCCTGGCGGTCCAGTGGCTAGGACTCAGTACCTTCAATGCCAGGGCCTGGGTTCGATGTCTGGTTGGGGCACTAAGATCCTATATGCTGCTCAGCACAGCCAAAATAATAATAATAGTAATGATAAAATGGTAGACCTAAAGTCAACCAAATCAAACTTTGAGATGATGACAGTCCCAGCAAACATCATGCTTGCCACCTTGTGAGAAACCTTGACGCAAAGGCACCTTGTTAAGTGATGCCCAGATTCCTGACTCAAGGAAACCACAAGATAATAGAGGTTTGTTGTTTCAGCCATTAAATATGGGGACAACTTGTTACGCAGCACTAGATAGCTAATACAGTGGCTACATTTGGAAAAGAGTGTGCCACCACCTGGGTCCTGTCCAACATCTCTGGGCTGTTTAAGACCTCTCAGTGAACCTATCTCCCTCCTTACTCTCCTCAGAGACCTGATTTCACTGCCCTGCTCAAGCATGGCCAAGTTATATCGGTCACCCAATGGCCCATAATGAGTAGGTGAAGAAGGGAGGATTTGATCCCAGGACTGTCTCACTCCAGATTTTGAGTGCTTGGTCATGCATCTTGCTTCTCTAGATATGGTAGGAGACAAAAATGAGACATGTCTTAAGAATAATAACCAGTGGTCCAGTGGTTGGGACTCTGCACTTTCACTGCTGAGGGCCTGGGTTCAATCCCTGGTCGGGGAACTAGAATCCCACAAGCCATGCGGCACGGCCGAAAAAAGAATGATAATCATAGTTTCCTTCTTGCTCTCCACATACCCGCCACTGTCTCCATTGTCTTGCAGCCACTAACAATAAACTTTCACATGACTCTCTCTGCCATTACAATGTCAGCTCCTTGCAGGAAAGGAATTTGTGTCTGTTTTCCTTGCTCCCAGAGCAATGCCAGGTGCTCAGCATTTATTGAATAGACAAGAACCAGTGTCTTCTCACTGCCTGGGCACCTCTAATAGGTCTGGGGTGGACACTGGAAAGTTGCCTTTTAATAAGTCCCCAGTGAGGCCCTGATGCTCTGGAGAGTTTGAGAACTCCTAGTTCAGTTCTTCCCCCCTTCCCCACCCAACCTCAGGGCCAATAGCTTCTCATGCCACACATACCACCTCCTTGTGGAATACTGCCCACATGCTCCCTCCTCCCCCAACCTGG
Source organism: Monodon monoceros (assembly GCF_005190385.1). Lineage (NCBI taxonomy): Eukaryota > Metazoa > Chordata > Mammalia > Artiodactyla > Monodontidae > Monodon > Monodon monoceros. Next base: position 162,530,754 of record NW_021703768.1, read on the forward strand.
ACATCTATAGGGAACGTTATGATTGCTTATTTTTTACTGGTGCCCCTGAGGCATCCTTGAAGGCAGAGTAGGTATATTCTGTGTCTCATTCTCTCACTTAATCCTACAATAGGCATGAGTGCTATGATCCTATTTTACAGATGAGCCAACAAAGGGCTTAAGTGGGGTCAGCCATGGGCAGAGAGGTATCTTGGGACTCTGGTCTTGAGATGGGCTGGGACCTGGGACCCTTTGCTGCAGTGCTTAAATCTGGACAAACCTCGAGCAACAAAATACAAAGAAACTATATGGGACGAAAAATAACTGCGTGCATGAGCAGTTGGGGAAAGTTATGGACAAAAAGATAGAAAAGACTAAAAAGACTCAACTGCCACTTCTGAAGAGCCTGGACCAAAAACAGGACATTGGGAGCAAAAGCAGGGCACTGAGCATGCCCCCTGCACACAACACCACCAAAGGGGTGGGCAAAACACCTAAGCCACCCCTCCAGCTCGACCCCTGGACACACCCTCACCCTCACTGCATATAAGAACAAGCTTCCCCCCTTCAGGGAGCGAGCAAGCAAGGGGACCTGTTGCTTGTTCTTGCTGCCCCGGCTGCTGCAGCAGGGGCCCCAATAAAGCCTTGCGTGAATTTTTTGTCTGGCCTCTAGTCCATTTCTACTGATTGGGGAAGGCCAAGACCACTGGTCGGTATCAGTCTGAACCTGCATCTTGTAACAAGAGTCGAAACAAACATTTATTGAGCACCTATTACGTGAAGGCTCTGATCTAAGCACTTCACACACATGAATGCTTTTCTTCTCCCAGCAACTCTAGGAGATGAGGACTGTTTTCTTCCCATTTCCTAAATGACAAAAGGAAGGCACCCAAAGGGTGCATATCTTCCTTGAGTACCTGGCAACAAAGTTTCTCTTTTGATTCTGAACTCTGTTTGGAAATCGGGATGTTTTTAAGTTACTGTTTTTCTTCAGATATAACCATCGTGAAGTCAGATAGAAAAATATGTATCTCAAAGGAAAAAGATCTGGAAGAATATATTGGGTTAGCCAAAAAGTTCATTCGGGTGTTCCCGTAAGATGTTATGGAAAAACCTGAAGAAACTTTTTGGCCAATCCAATACATCAAATTTAATGAGGCTTATCCTAGGAGCAGGGCAATGAGGAGTTACCACCCCTTCCTTTATTATTTTTGTTGTTGTTGTTGTTTTTAATCATACATGAAGATCTAGCAAAAAGATTCCCCAAAAGGCAGGCATATGGGAAAGAAAATGTGATGCCCCATCCAAATCCCCCCTCCCCCGCAAGGAACCAGAACTGCCCATGGTTTGCTTGCCCACCCTGTGTCCTCTTTCCTGCAGTTTATGGTCACCTCTATGGCCACAGGCAAAACTATAACTTAAGGTTTTATTTTCCTATGTATATAAAGACTTCCTCTTTCTAAAACAAATATTTCTTAATGTTTAACTTTTTTTTTAAGAAAAAGCACACTTAATTTTTGCAATCAGAAAAAAAAAGGCAGAGTGTCCTGTGTTTTTAGGGGGGGCTATCCACAAATTTGAAATTTCAAAATGTGAAATATAAAGAAATGAAGTCATCTGGCCACCCCAGCTCCCAGAGCTAAGGGGACCTCATGAACTTTCCCGATACTTTCCCTGTGAACTTTCCAGAATGTGGGATCAATAATTAACTGTGGAATAATAATAATAATAATAATTAACTGTGGGTATTTCTGCTGCCAGGAGCAGACACGGGGCCACCAGGCCCAGGGCTGGAGCAGAGAACTGTTTTCCCACAGTTAATGCCTTAGGAAAAGCAACATAACCAAGGTGGTGTGGTCATAAAAATAGCTACATGCTCCTTGGAGGGTTACTATGTTTTGCATCCTCTAAATCCCATAAGAATATAATGCAAGCCATATATGTAATTTAAAATTTTCTAGCCGTCACATTAAAAAGGCAAAACAAAACCAGTGAAATTAATTATAATAATTTTATTTAGCCCAATATATCCAAAATACCATTTCAACATGAAATCAGTACAAAAAGTCAATGATGTGTTATTTCACATAAATCTTCAAAATCCAGCGTGCATTTGACGCTGATGGCACATCTGATTAGGACCTGCCACGTTTCAAGAGCTCAAATGCCACATGTGACCAGTGGCTACCCTTTCAGGCAGCCCAGTTCTAAATGGTTTATCTATATTAACTTATGGAACCTTCACAATAACTCTATTTCCATTTCAGAGATGGGGAAACTGAGGCCCAGAAAGGCAAAGAAATTGCTCAAAGAGCTAGGAATGGACTCAAACCCAGACTGTCTGGTTCCAACGTGTGCCCTCTTGACCTCTATACTTCTCATCCTCAATTCCAGCTGGAAGGAGCATTGCGGTCAGCTGGCCTGAGTTCAAGTCCTGACTGTGCCACCTATAAGCCAGGTGCCCGCATGATTTGCTTAATTGCTCTGAAATGCAGATTCTTCATCTGAAAAAGGGACACTGGCACCTAGCCAGAAGGCTGAGGGATGACTTGATAGCCTAAAGCCTGGAGGACACCCCACAGAGAGCCTGGCGCCCAGCTGGCCCCTGGGTACGCTGAGGCTCTTTTAGCCGCTGCGATTTCTCCACTCACCAAGTTCATTTGAGCAGAGTCCCAAACAAGCTACCCAACTTTTGCACATAATGCATTCTTGGAAACATGTTTGAATGTGACTTCGCAAAACTTGAACAATAGATTTCTGCGCTGTAAAGGACATTCCATTTACTAAGGACTGCACAGATTATGAAATCCCAAATTACTTCTCACCTCTTAGGTGTCATTGTCAAAGATAGATATCCAGGGTTTCATACATGTTATTTTAAAACGTAATTGGATTTGTCTTATTGTGTATTTTCTTGGTTCTCATTACAAAAGTTATGGATGCTTGTTGCAAAAAAAAAAAAAAAACCCAAAAATTTGATTGTTAGAGAAATATGCCATGTGGAAAGTAAAGGTGTTGTGGAGATCCACATGCAGAAATGCACACAAATGGTTTGTGTGTGTGCCCAGGGAGGGTCATCAGCGAGGCCCCAGCTGTCAAAGCATCAGAATACGAAAGTTGAAAGAGACAATTAAAATAGCACACAATCTTCTGAAATTTCATGGGCGCGTGCACACACACAGGAATAATGAACTACGAGGATGAAAAAATTTTTTCTGTTATTAATAATAAAAAAACAAATACTGATCAACCATGCTAGAGAAAAGATAAATTATCTTTGTATTCTCTCCATAGAAAACATTACAAATCATTGTCATATGAAGAGTCAATTAAAGAGTACATAGCCATAGGACTTCCCTGGCGGCGCAGTGGTTAAGAATCTGCCTGCCAACGCAGGGGACATGGGTTCAAGCCCTGGTCTGGGAAGATCCCACATGCCGCGGAGCAACTAAGTCCGTGTGCCACTACTACTGAGCCCGTGCTCTAGAGCCCACGTGCCACAACTACTGAAGCCCGCACACCTAGAGCCTGTGATCCTCAACAAGAGAAGCCACCGCAATGAGAAGCCTGCGCACCGCAACGAAGAGTAGCCCCCACTCACCGCAACTAAAGAAATCCCACGCGCAGCAACAAAGACCCAACGCAGCCAAAAATTAAAAATATAAAAAAATAAATGTATAAAAAAGAAGAGTACATATCCATAAAATGTGGGAAAAAAGTTTGGAGAGGCATGTCTGATAGCTAATTAATAAAAATATTTTGTTATTAAAAAAAATAGCACACAATGCTTTAGTAAGTGTTGCCGAGTTGCCCTCTCCAAAGGTTCTACCAAGGGATGCCCTTTCCAACCAACGGTTTGGAGATTTCCCATTTCCCAACATCTCCAATTCTGGGCATCCCCAAATTTCTTCATTTGGTTAAACTGAGGGGGGACTTCCCTGGCGGTCCAGTGGTTAAGACTCCTTGCTTCCACTGTAGGTGGCACGGGTTCTATCCCTAGTCAGGGAACTAAGACCCTGCATGCCACGCAGCATGGTCTAATTAATTAATTAATTAAACTGAGGGGGAAATTGACTAGGTTGCAAAAAGTACACACATGCTTCAATCAGGTCCATTTCCTCCACAATTAAACCTATGGTCACCCAGCATATGCCTCAAAAGGTTCAACTAAAGATCAAGATTTGCTGCTTTGGGCATGAGCTTCCCCTCCCTCCACTCTCCCCACTGCTCGCTAAGCCGGAGCCATGGTGGCCTATAGATTTCTGCAATAGACCCTGCCCCATCCCACCTCAGGGCCTTTGCACTTGCTGCTCTTTCTGCCCTGCACCTCTTCACCTAGTTAGTTCCTATTCATCCTTTGGAGAGCCCCCCTTGAGCAGGTTCTTGAACCTGTCTTCCCTTTTGTAATAATATTACCCCCATTATAGGATTGCTATGAGGATCAAATGAGATACATAGTTCAAAACACTTGACACAGTGTTTCAGAAAGTGTTAAGGTTTCAGTTCATTGGGACTTCTCTGAAGGTCCAGTGGTTAGGACTCAGAGCTTACCTGCCGTGACCCACAGTTCAATCCCTGGTCAGGGAACTAAGATCCTGCAAGCCACGTGGAGCGGTCAAAAAAAAATTCAGTTCAAGAGGCACCTCCTCCATGAAGCCCTCCCTGACCACCCTACCCAGGTCAGGGTCCCATGTGTTGTCCTTTCTCATGGTCTCTCAATTTTTCTTTTTTGGTACATATCATAAATATAATTAAATAACTACTTGTGATATCATGTGCTTCATGTTTCTCTTTCCCATTAAGACCATGACTCCAGAAGGGCAGAAATGGTGCCAGACACCACGCCTGCCGGATAGGAGGCACCTGATGCATGTCTGTCAAATTAATGAATGGATGGATCAAATGGGCTCCATCTTTGACTCAATTATACTAAAGTGTCAGAGGCTACACTTCTTATCACTGTTATCAGCACATCTATTTTCTCCCTTTCCACACCTTTTTATAAAGACAAAGGATAAAATGCAGAAATGTTCACACCACTCACTACAACCAAGCTACATCTGGCCAGACAGACCAAGATGGCCACAAAGCTCAAACAGAACTGTTGGTGGGTAGGTAGCGCCCCCATGTGTTCTCTGGGAATCTGTTTTTCCGATCATCTACAAATGCCAAAATTGAATACTCAGGTTGTATCTTTATTTGTCCTTCTGAATTGACTCTCACCCTTCTCCCCCTGCCCTGTGCCCTGACAGGCTAACTGCATGACTGGCTCCCTTACCTTCCTTGCCTGCTGGTGCAGCCAGTGAGAGGCTCCAGCAGGAGATGGGAGGGGAGGAGGGGAGAGAGGGCAGGGTCTTTATTCCCCTCTCCCTAAACATGGTCTGGATCTAGTGACTCAATTTTAACGCACAGGCTGTGGCGGCAGAAGTGATGCTACGTGACTTTCAAGGTGAGGTCTTGGAAATATACAATTTCCACCTGGCTTTCCTTCTCTTGGGTTGCTTGCTCTGTGGAGGCCAGCTGCCAGGTTGGGCGTATCAAGCACAAACAGCCCAAGTAGGGAGGAATTGAGGCAGCCCTCCAACAATCAGCACCCACCTGCCAGTCATGTGAGTGAGCCACCACAGAAGCAAGATCCTCCAGCCCCAGTCAAACTTTCAGATGGCTGCAGCCCCAGTCAACACCTTGACTACGACCTTATGGAAACCTTGAGCCAGAAAGCTCAGTAAAGCCATTGCTGGATTCCCGACCCACAAAAACCGTATGAACTGATAAGTGTTTATCGTTTTAAGCCAGAACATTTGGGGATAATTTGTTATGCAGCAACAGAGAACTACAACACCTGGTAACAAGAGTCCCAGGCTCCCACCTCTACCTGGAACTCTCTTCTCCCACATCCTTCAGGTCTCCACTCAGATGTTACTTCCTGCAGGCTTCCCTAAACTCCCTTTACCCATCTCCCTGCCCCAGTTCATTTTTCATCCTGGCATGTATTCTCTCCTATCCTATTACATATTTGTTTCTTGTCTGTCTCCCCCACTAGAATGCTAGCTTTATGTGGGCAGGGATCTTTGTTTTCTTTGATGCTGCGTCCACAGTGGAACAGTGCCTGGCACAGAGTAAGCTCTCACTGTGGTGGCCATTAGGATGAGAATCTAGCAGACCTGAGTCGTGTGGGGGCTGGATCAGACTCCCACCTGTTTCCTGCCTGCTCTGTGCCCACCCTGACCAAGGGGTGGGACGTAGCTGTGACCTCCCCCTCCACTGGGTAAGTAGTAATTGGCAACTATACTGGGAGAGCCCCTCCACGTCTCCCCACTTCCCTCAGGATAAAATCCCAGGTCCTCTGCGCTGCCTATACCACCCCCCGTTCCCTGCCTGAAATCCCACCACTCAGCACAAAGAACCATGAACTGTTTACATGCACCCCAGGGAGGGGTGCATACACCCCACAAACAAAACTTTGGGGTTCAGGTAGAAAACATTAGAACATTTTTTTAATCTTTTTTTTTAAGTTTGCTAAGGAATATCATTATGTAATAAATACATTATTATAAAGTGATCTACAGAATCTCTTAGTATAACTGTATTTGTATATAATTTATAAACAAATATCCCTCTGGGGGTTGAGCTTCAACATTTTTACTGATAGAGGTGCATGTTGAAAAACAGTTTTACGGGCTTCCCTGGTGGCGCAGTGGTTGAGAGTCCGCCTGCCGACACAGGGCACGCGGGTTCGTGCCCCGGTCCGGGAGGATCCCACGTGCCGCGGAGCGGCTGGGTCCGTGAGCCGTGGCCGCTGAGCCTGCACGTCCGGAGCCTGTGCTCCGCAACGGGAGAGGCCACAACAGTGAGAGGCCTGCGTACCACAAAAAAAAAAAAAAAAAAGAAAGAAAAACAGTTTTAGGAGTCATTTATCCTAAAGCAATTTTGCCACCCCCAGAGGACATTTGGCAACGTCTGGAGACATTTTCAGCTGTCATGACTGGGGCAGGGGTGCCACTGGCATCTAGTGGGTTGAGGCCAGGGATGCTGCTAAACATCCTACGATGCACACGGCAGGCCCGCACCACAGAGAACCATCCAGCCCAAAGTGCCAATATTGCTGAGGTTGAGAAGCCCTGGCCTAAAGCGCTAGACTCTCTTGATTCTGGGGGTTTTGCACGGCTAGCTGCTTCCTTCCCCCACTCCATTCTTCACCTGCTGAGACTTCACACTTCCAGGACTCCTCCAAGAAGACATTTCTGATGCGGCAAGGCTGGGACAGAGCCCCTCCCCCGCTTGCTGGGTTAAAATTGTCCTGGCCCCCCCGGGGTTCTCAATCTTACGTTTTACAGTGCAAATCCCCTGGAACCCCTAGACAGCCCGATTCTGCAGAACGGCTAGGGACCAGGAATCAGTATTTTTAGCAAGCACCTCCTCCTTCCCGCCAACTGCCTGCCCCTTCATATTTTGCACATAGTAGGTGGCCCAGGGACTAGTTGAATGTCTACAGCATGCCAGGAGCTACTAAGTGCTCTACCCGGGGACTCGAATCCTGGCACACGCACGCGCGCGGACACACACACACACACACTCCAGGATGTAGCCACTATCATCATCCCCATCTTACAGAGGAGTAAACTGAGGTTCAGAGAGGGGACGTGGCGAGGTAAGAGGCTCAGAGTGAGAAAGGGGTCCAGGTCCTAATTAGCGCCTGATTCCTGGGGGAGAGGAGGGGACAGAGCGATGGACTGGGGGAGCACGAGCTAGCGGGGGCCGGGAGACACACCGCGGCCTTCAGATGCGGCCCCGCCCCCACGAGGGACGTGAAGACGCGGACCCCGCGCAGCGTGGGGACATGTGACCGACTGCAGAGGCCGCGCCGCCTCCCCCGCCCGAGGTCTGCGCGCTCCGCCGCAGGGTGCAGATCGGGGGCGCCCGCCTGGGTTTGGGGCGCAAGAGCAGAGGTGGAGCCAGGGCGGAGCCAGCGCGCCCCGTCCCCCCTCTTTCCAATCGAAAGCGAAACGGAGGGCTGGAAAGGAAGGGCGGAGCCGGCCTGGAGGCCCCGCCCCCTGCCCTGAGAGGCAGCTGGACAGACGGGCGCGCCCAGGTAGGGGGGCGCTGAGCGCCCAGTGCGGACCCTCGCGGGGACCGGCGCCGCCACCATGTCTCAGGAAGGTGTGGAGGTAGGAGAAGGCTACAACTGGGCCGGGGACCCGCGAGAGATGCTGGGGAGGAGCCGGGGGACGCGGAGGGGGCTTCGCAGTTCCTGGGGACTCCATCCGAAACCTAGACCTTCCCCCAGGCTGGCACTCGTCCCCCTCAGAAAGGAGAGTGACCGCCACATGCCCCAGAGCGAAATGCGGCCTCCTCGAGGAAAAGCGGGGGCTGCTGGGTCAAGGGTCAGAGGCCAGGGGTTACCTGGCCGGCCTCCTCCCTTAGCCTGGGACGTTCGCCTTAGTCCGCTCCCTCCCCCAGTGCCCTGTGGGGACTTTGGCTTTTTCCAGGAAATGCAGTAGAGGGGTTGGGGGGGTGGGGTGCGGAGGCTAAAACCAAGGGTCAAGTTCAGGCCGTGAAAAAAGGATGCCTAGGGATGGGGGAGGGGCAATCGCGCCTCTCCTTCCTCCATCTGAGCCCCTGTCTCCCCACCCCAGCTGGAGAAGAGCGTCCGGCGCCTCCGGGAGAAGTTTCACGGGAAGGTATCCTCCAAGAAGGCGGGGACTCTGATGAGGAAGTTTGGCAGCGACCATACCGGAGTGGGGCGCTCCATCGTGTACGGTGAGCAGGCGGGGGTCCTGCCTGCAGGGGGTTCCGCTGGGGAGCGGGGAGGGGGTGTGGTCTCTGCTGAGGGTAGGAAGAGGCGATGAGATCATCTCTTTGGGGGGTGGTCTGTATCGGGTTCGGGCCCTGAAACTCCCACAAGGTCTTTCAAAGGCCTTTCACTTAACACTTACTCTCCCCACCAGGGGTAAAGCAGAAAGATGGACAGGAACTGAGTAATGACCTGGATGCCCAGGTAAACTGCGCCCTCCCCTCAAAAGATGTGGTAAGGGGAGGGAGAACAGAAGGGTCAGGCTCATCCATGGTGAGCCCCCTCTGTGCCTTGACAGTCCACAACTCATGGTCTAGCCTCATTCACTTATGCACCTCTCAGTCGTGTATCTGGCCAGGGAGCCTGCAAACAGTAGATGCTCATTACATGCTGACTGTATTAAATGGAAGAGAGAGACAAGAAACTAAGCAGTGAAACGAATCAGGATTGTCATTATAGAGGAGCCAAAAAGATCAGGGAAAGCTTCCTGGAGGAGGAGGTACCAAGTTCTTCAAGACTAAGGAGGAGTGACCTCTGGGAAGGGGAGGGGTTGGAGAGGGTCTTCCTGGAAGAGGGGTGGCATGACAAAAGGAACATACAGACAGGCTGGGATGAGCAGGAGATCAGAGAGGAGAGAGGGGCAGGGGAGCCCATGTGAATGAATGAATGAATGAATGAAAGGCTTTGCATGGCCACTTTGCCCCTTAGATGGCTTTGGTGGCTGGCGTACCGGTTGGCCTGCCTGAAAGACCCAGCACAGAGTTGTTAAAGAGTATAATAAAGTACGTATTATACCCTTAACATTTATATATTTACAGTTATACATATAATGAGTATGATAAAAATAGCAAAGAGTATCATTGATTGAGCACTTCCCCTGCGGCAGGACTCCAGGAATATTACCTGTTGACTTACTTCATTGCCACAGGTCCTGTGAGACAGGTCCTATGACTTATCACGTTCATTTTACAGATGAGAAAATTGAGACACAGGGTGATGACGTCACTCACCAGGTTCATGCTGAATGCAGGTGGCAGCTGGGATTTGAACCCAGGCCACCAAGAGTCAGAACCTGGGCTCTTAGATGTCCCTCATTAGGAGGAGTGGCTTGGCCACACCCCCACAGCTGGAAGTGATGAAGCCAGGGTTTCATCCTGCATCTCTCTGAATCCAGAGCTCAAGCACTTAACCTAAAGCAGCATGGCCTCAAAGAGGTGACCTCTCACAATGCCAGCAAGTGTGTGGCATTCATTGGCAGGAAGGGAGCATGGGGTCCAGCCTGTTCCACCATGCTCACTCAGGGTAATCTCAGGCAAGCCCTCTCCCGGCTCTGGGCCTCAGTATCCCCGTCTGAGCAATGGGGATGACAGGTGTGCCCACCTCCCAGGGTTGCTATAAGGACAACTGAGGTCACACATCCTGCCCTCAGGAAGTGTATGCTGCTCAATCAACTCCTCCTGAGTTAGGGACACTCTACTCTTATATGGGGCCAGAACCGTGCCTCCCCGCGCAGAAGCCCCGCCCCCAGAAAAGAGGCGTGAACCACATCTCCAGTTTCTGCCCCTGGTGTTTCCACCCAGGACCCCCCAGAGGACATGAAGCAGGACCGGGACATCCAGGTGAGTCCAGGATGTGGGACAGGGAGGTAAGCAGGGAGGACATCCATTGGGGTGTTCATAGGTGAGGAGGAGGGACATTGTAGGGGCAGGAAGGGGAGAAGAGGGCTGACCACCCTCTCCATTCTGCAGGCGGTGGCGACCTCGCTCCTGCCACTAACAGAAGCCAACCTACGCATGTTCCAACGTGCCCAGGAAGACCTCATCCCTGCCGTGGACCGGCAGTTCGCCTGCTCCTCCTGTGACCATGTCTGGTGGCGCCGCGTGCCCCAGCGGAAGGAGGTGATAACCCAACCTCTGACCTTGGTTCTGTCCCGGCTCCACTCCAAAGCCCCACTCTCAGTGTCCAAACCTCTGACCCAAGAACATCAGCCTCTGAGAGCCCAACCCCGGACCTGCAACCTCAGAGATCAACCCCAATCTCAGACCCTAACCCCAACCCACTGAGCTGGACTTTTCAACTTGACATTCAATTTGAGAAGCTCAACTCTTATCCCGGAGCCTGACCTCTGACTACACAGTTTGACAGCTACCACAGAAATCAAACCTGACCCCCAAACCACAACCCCAAATCTGGCTTCTGAACCCCCTGACCAGTGGTATGCTTCTGGTAAATGCCTAATAACCGGCTCTCGTGGGGCAGAGGCACCCCCAGATTTACAGTGTTTGCCAATTTCCATAGTGTAAATCTCGATCTGGCTAACATCAGGCTATCACTGCTCACCTCTGACAGCGAGCCTGCCCCTCTCTCCGCACCCCCAGGTGTCCAGATGCAGGAAATGCCGGAAGCGCTACGAGCCGGTGCCCAGTGATAAGATGTGGGGCGTGGCTGAGTTCCACTGCCCGAGATGTCGGCACAACTTCCGGTGAGGGCACAACTTCCGGTCAGGGCGCTGACCCCACCCCCACCTCCCATCCTCGGCCCTGCCCCACCCCAACCCTGCCCCTCCCTGCCCTGGCCCCACCCTGGCCCAGCTGGCCCTTGGACCCTCACGGCCCTGCCCGCCCCCAGGGGCTGGGCACAGATGGGGTCCCGGTCCCCCTGCTACGGGTGCGGCTTCCCCGTGGATCTGACACGGATCCTCCCTCCACGCTGGGACCGGGACACAGATCGCCGCAGCACCCACACCCACTCCTGCTCAGCTGAGGACTGCTACAATCGGCGAGGTGAGGGCCTGGCGCGTCCCCATGGCCTACCCCCCCATTCCGGGCATACATCTCTGAGCCTTTAAGAACCAAGGTCTCTGCCTGCTTCTTCCGCATACCTCCTAAGGCCTCAGTCCTGGAGGCCTTTTCATCTCCCACTGCAACGGCCCCTCCTTCCACATCTTCCACGGGCCTCCAGCCTCCTTACCTCCGGGTCACTCAGGACCCCTGCCCCTCCTAACACCCACCTCCCATGGCGTCATCCACCTTCCATGTCTCCTCACATAAAGTTCTGTGGTTTCACTCTGGTGGCCCACACCCCAGTGTCCTGTGGACTCTGCCCCTGTGGTCTCTGTGTTCTTGGCTCCTGTTGTGTCCTCTGTAGTCTCAGGTGATGCCCATGTCCCTGGGTCTCCTGTGGCTTCAACACCTGTGACTTTCACCTCTGAATTTCCTGTAGCTCTGGCCCCAGAGCCTGTAGCCTCAGCCCCTCCCCTCCCCAGAGCTCCCTGTGGCCTCAAGCCCCACGACCTCAGAACCTCTCCCTCCCCAGAGCCCCACGTGCCTGGGACGTCCTGCGCACACCCCAAGAGTCGGAAGCAGAACCACCTGCCCAAAGTCCTGCACCCCAGCAACCTCCACATCAGCAGTGGCTCCACTGTGGCCACCTGCCTGAGCCAGGGGGGCCTCCTGGAAGACCTGGACAACCTCATTCTGGAGGATCTGAAGGAGGAGGAGGAAGAGGAGGAGGACGAGGGCGGGCACGGGGAGTGACCCCTGCCAGGTGCAGATGCAAACCAGACACGGTCTGTGCATATTTTGTGTTGTTATAAAATACGAGCTCAAACGGAGATCTAAATGCCCTTGGGGAGCTGTCTGGGTCCAAGATGCTGGCAGGGGGATTCCTGGGTCCTGTTTTCAGGGTCCTGGGGAGCAGATCCACAATGAGAAGAGGTCTGTGGGACGCGGCCCACACTGAGTCACAAAGGAGGTGTGGCCAGGACAACTTGGGCTCCTGCGGACACACATCCCCTGTGACCTGGGGGACAGATGAACAGATGGTCACAGCCTCAGGGGCCTGATCAGCATGGCAGCCTTCTTGAGAGAGTAAGCCCCACCACGAAACTCGGCCCAGTAAACGCCGTCCTGGTAACGGCTACGGTAGTGGCCACCACGATGCCACACACCATTGAGGTTGGAGTGGGCACAGGCATGGTACCACCAGGCTCCCCGCTGGTACAGGGCGCAGTTACCTGAGGGAAGAGAGAATCCATGTCTTCTCACCAGAATAAAAGCCTCCACCAGCACCTCATTAGTACAAGGCTTTTGCCAGGCATCCTCTGTCCCCATACCTTCTTCAGAGTAATAGCCTTAATTCCTTCCTTATCCCCTTACCAAAGTATAAGTCACATTTTCGCCATTCTTTCTGCAAACTAGGAGCTTTACCTCTCATTCCTTTATCAGGGAAAACAACCTTCTCTACTTCCTTTCTAGAATAAGAGTCCTAGCTCTCATACCTCCCCCTATTCCCCCCACCCCCCCCACCACCTTTCACAAAGGCAGGAGTCCTGACTCTTAACTGCCTCATCAGAGAATGAATCTGGACTCCGCACCCCCTCACCAGAATAAGAGTCCTGTCCTCCACTCTCCTGTTTATCCTGATCCTTACCAGAGGAAAGTCTTACCCCACCCCCTTTCACCTCCTCACTAACAGTCTCCTACTCCCTCCCCACCACCACCACCAGAATGAGAGCTCTTTACCAGAATAGGAGTCTCGGTCCCTATCCACGGTGCTGAAAGGCTTGTCATTGTGCCAGGATAGAGAGTCTCCAGCATCTCCGTGGTAATGGCCAAGCCGTAGGCGGTAGTGGTCACTCTCAGGCTCCAGGGAAAAACCATCATAGTGGGCACGTGCCCCGCGGCCTCCCCAGTCCTCGAGGAGCACCAGTAGCTCATGGTCCCCATGGCCGGTCAGCTGATGCACAGGTTCAAGGCCCAGCCAGTACTCCCCATCAGGCTGCCCAAAGCCCACCTGGCCGGGCAGGAAAGTCAGGGAGTCAGCAGCAGGTCCCCTTCCCCTGCCCAGCCTTGCCCCACCCACCTGTGCTCACCTTGTAGTGCTGCCAGGTAGTGAAGAAGTTGACGGAGCCATCCTGCCGCCTCTGGATCACAGTCCAGCCTCCACCTTCCAGCTGTTGCTCACACCATGCTGACAACACATGCCGGCCCACTCGTAGCTCATACACTCCGCTCTGTCCATGGCCTGCCTGGCGGGCCTCTGCACAATCCCGCCATGGGCCTGCTGGCACAGGGATATGGGACAGGCACAACCTGGACCAGTCAACCCTTTACTGGAGTAAGAGTCCTGATTCTCACTGGTCCCCTTACCAGAACAGTCGAACTGCCTCTCCTATCCCCTCTCCAGAATAAGAGCCCCAATACCCCCTTTCTTACCTAAATAAGACTCTAAGTCATTCTTCTCTCACTAAAGCAAATGTGGAGCCTGGGATTCTTAAATTCTCCTTCTATGGTCTCCTCATCAGAATAGAGGTCTTGAACATGGCCCTCTGAATTCCCTCAAATTCTCACCAAAGTAGCAGTCCTGAATCCCCTGCCCTCTTGTCAAAGTAAGAGTACCTGTCTTATTTTCACACCATAGTAAGAATTTTGGTGTTTATCAAAGTAAGAGCCATATCTCCCTGTTCCATTATCAGGATAAAAGCATCATTTCCTCCAGGCCCCCCAGCATGAGAGGAATCTGGCATTAAAGTCCTGACTCATATTTCCCTCTATTCATGCTGCACTGGGAATCTCCTGGCTCCTCACACCCCCAACAGCCCCGCCCTTGTCTTACCTGCTGGCTTGGTAGGGACAGCAGGGTGCCCTGAGGGCACAGGAGAGGCCAAGGGCCCCTGCTGTCTCAGGGTCTGGTCTCTCTGGGATTCTGGGGCTGAGTTCATCCTCCTGCTGGTGTCATTGGTGCCACCTACCAGACTGACTGGAACCACAGGCACCAGGGGCGGTGGCAGGACCTGGGGTAACCAAGAGAGTTAGATGTGATTGCACTAACCCTTATCCCAGGACGCTCTGGGCTCGTAAATCTCCTAGCACCCAGATGGGAAGATCAAGCAGGGGCGTGTATTGATCTTCCCAAGCCTAACTCTAGTAGTCAAGAAGAGACAGAGCTGGGCTTAAACTCCTGGTCTGGTGTTAATAGCTTAACCGATCTGTGCCTCCAAACTTTTCGGTGAAGTAGGGATAATATGAGTATATCCAATATTATTAACTTACTGAATCCTCCCAACAACCCTGTAAGTTAGGTACTGTCACAAAGCAACAATTGCTTATTCAAAACCTAAGGTGAGACATAGTCCAGAATTTAGAATAATATAGCAGGAGTTAGAAACAGTAATGCAGGGTCTACCTTTATATTACCTAACACCCCCAACGAGGTCTTTGGTCTTTATCACATATTAATAATATGCTTGATTATAGGATCCTATGGGTATTCGTATTAGGTAGATAAGTAAAGACTTCAAGTAGCTACCAGTTGCGTTTTGACCCAAATGAGTTACTGGGGAAGAGGTAGGGGTCCGTTTTTGGAGCTTTTTGTATTTCGGAACTAAGAATCATGGGGTTGGGACTTCCCTGGCGGTCCAGTGGTTAAGATTCGGTGCTTCCACTGCAGGGGGCACGGGTTCGATCCCTGGTCGGGGAACGAAGATCCCGCATGCCCCGCAGCGCGGCCAAAAAAAAAAAAAAAAGGGGGCCCATCTACTGAAGATGCTCACAAGAAGTGGCTGCTATTTGGGGAGGGAGATAGTTTCAGAGTTACCTGCTGCTGCCCGCCCGCACTCCCCGGGCACAGGCGTTCCAGGCGGGAGATGAGGCCACTCTGCTGGCTGACCAGCTGTGCCAGCTCGCGGAACTTGACGTCCAGCTGGTGGAAGCGGGCGGCGGCGCGCTGCGCCTCGGCCGAGGCGTTCAGCACACGCTCCCCAAGCAGCGCCAGCGCGGCGGCAGGCTCCGCCCCCAGGCCTAGCCCCGCCCCCGGGCCCGCCTCGTGCTGCAGCTGCGCGCGCAGCTGGCCCAGGCGCGCACTCAGGCCACGGCTCTCCTTGCGCAGCGCGCGCACCTCGCCGGCTACAGCGCCGTCGGCCGTCGCCAGCCGCTGAAGTTCGCGCAGCAGCTCCTCGTGGCGGCCCACTCGCATGCGCAGTGCCGCCACGTCGCTGGCGTTCACGGCCTCCGGAGTTGGGCGCGGAGCCGCCGGCCCGCTCCAGCACACGGCGCCTGTGAACTTCTGCGGGGGCAGCACGAAGGTGTAGGTGCAGCGCGGGGCGGCTGCGCGCGCCCACCAAGCGTCCAGCAAGAGCAGCAGCTGCATCGTGAGCAGCCGGGGTGCCGACATGGCGGACCTGCAGGCAGAGGGTGAACGGGAAGGAGGGGGCCCCGGAACCCAGGCTCGACCCCCGACTCTCAAGCTGGGCCATACCTATGTGGTCCCACGCGGGAATGCACAGGTGTACACCTGCGTAGATCAGGGTCCACACACGCCCGCCTCCATCCCTTTCCCTGTCCCGAGGCTGGAGATACGCCCATAGAATCCAGCTCTGGCCTCCCCACTGAGTTCCAGGCGCCCTGCGGGTCAGTGTGTCTCGTCCATTCATTCAGCAAGCATTCTCTGAGTGCTAACTGTGTGCTGGCCTCAGTTCTATGCGCTGGGAATACAGTTGGGAACAAAACACAAAAATCCCTGCCCTGGTGAGCAAGGACCAAATAAACTTAGAATTAATTGAGTGTATTAGACAGCCCTAGGTACTAAAGATAAAAGGTACTTTTAGTAAAAGAGGGGAATTCCCTGGGTGTCCAGTGGTTAAGACTCCCGGCTTCCATTGCAAAGGGCCGGGGTTCGATCCCTAGTCTGGGAACTAAGATCCCGCAACCTGCACGGCGCGGCCAAAGAAACAAACAACTACAAAAAAAAAAAAAACAAACAACAACCAGTAAAAGACAGAGATGTGGGGATATGTGCAGGGGCAATTTGAGAGGAGGGAAGACCTGGAAGAGGTGACAGTTTTGAACAAAGACCTGAAAGAGATGAGGGAGGAAACCATGGGGGTATCTGGGAGAAAAGAGGTCCCTGGCAGGGGGAATAGAAAGTGCAAAGGCCCTGAGGTTGGACCATGCCTGATGTATTAAAGGAACCTGGAGGAGACTGGAGCAGAAGCCATGGGGAAACAGGGGGCGGGGGAGGGGAGATGAGGAGAAAGTCTCACTAACTCAGTCTAGTAGCGGACACCCTATTTCCCATGTCCTCAGACCAAAACTCCAGAGTCATTCATGTCTCTTCATGGCAGATGGAACCCATCAGCCAGGCCTATCAGCTCTTGTGTTTAGACCCTGAATTCCTCCACATTCCCCCCCATTCTCACTCCCTCCCATGATCCCAGCTCAATACACCATCTGGATTTCCTTAGAGCAGCTGCCTGCCAGGTCTCCAGGCTTCCGTCCTCAACCTCTGCTCTGTTTCTCCCACAGTGGCCAGAGGATACCCGTGAACACCCAAGTCAGGTCACGTCCCTCCTCCTCTGCTCAGGACCTCTGTGGCTTCCTCCTCACTCCGAGGAAAAGCCCAAGTCCTCCCTGCAGCCCACAAGGCCCTGCATGCTCTGCCCAGGCCCCTCCCTGCCCTCCCCTCCTCCCATTCACCCTCCCACCCACCGCGCTCACTCTGCTTCAGGCACCCTGGCCTGGCTGTTCCTCAAACACACAAGGGACCCTCCAGCCTCAGAGCCTTTGCACTTGCTGTTTCCGCAACCTGGAATATTCTTCCCTGAATTTATCACAGCTCCCTGTCTCTCCTTATTCAGGTCTCAGCTCAGTTGTCTCCTCCTCAGAAGCCCTCTTTGAGGGACTTCCCTGGTGGCACAGTGGTTAAGAATCCGCCTGCCAATGCAGCGGACACGGGTTCAATCTCTGGTCCGGGAAGATCCCACATGCCTCAGAGCAACGAAGCCCGTGTGCCACAGCTACTGAGCCTGTGCTCTAGAGCGCGCGAGCCACAACTACCGAGCCCGCGTGCCACAACTACTGAAGCCCATGCGCCCGGAGCCCGTGCTCTGCAACAAAAGAAGCCACCGCAATGAGAAGCCCGCGCACCGCAAGGAAGAGTAGCCCCCGCTCACCGCAACTAGATAAAGCCCGCATGCAGCAAAGACGACCCAACACAGCCAAAAATAAATTTAAAAAAAAAGAAGCCCTCTTTGACTACCCCATTTAGAGTTGCCCCTGCTTGGGCACGCCCTAGCACAGTCCGTCTATTTCATTTTAGCATTTATCACTCTGCAATTGCCTTGTTTGTTTGCCATTGTTTATGATCTGAATTCCTCCACCAAAACATAAGCTCCCAGAGGCTGAGCCTGGGTTTTGTTCACTGCTCTGTCCGCAGTGCCTAAAACAGTGCCAGGCGTCACACACACCCCGCAACACCCACATGCCCCGGGTCTGCCCACACGCCCCGCCCCCGCCAGGTGTTCCCTGGCTCCCACAGGTGAGCTGTATACTTGTGGCCACCAACCCGCGGCCCTGCAGGATCCACACGCGGGCCTCCATTGTCTTCATTCCTGGGGTTCACACACTTGCAGGCTGTCTGATGGGGAAACACATCCCTCCCACGTGCACATGCCAACATTAAGAAAATGTTCCACATGTCCACATGCTGGCCCTGTCCGCGCCAAGATCCACCATATTCCAAACCCACACATCCTGGTGGCCACACAGGCGCATGTCCTGCAGGCTTCATTGTCACACACATTGCCTTGTTCACACACTCTACAAGCATTCCTTGAGCACCTGTTGTGTGTCAGGAGCTGTTCCAGGAGATGGGGACACAGCTGTGACCAACACAGACAAAACCCCTGCCCTTGTGGAGCAGGTTGGGAAAACAGATGGTGGGTAGGCCAGAGGTAAGTGCTTAGTAGAAAAACAGGGAAGGGGGTGGGAGACCTGGGCTGGGGGTGCATTTTAAATAGAGGAGTCAGACATTACTGAGAAGATGACACTTGAGTGAAGACCTGAAGGAAGAGAGAGAAAGGGAAGAGCATTCAGGCAGAGGGAACAGCGAGTGCAAAGGCCCTGAGGTTGAACCTTACTTGATATTCCCAAGAAATAGCAGGGAAGCCTGTAAGGCTGCAACAGAATGAGTGAGGCGGAGAGCAGGAGGAAGTGATGGGGGCAAAGTGTGCAGGGCCTTGTGAACCTTCAGGAGGATTTGGGGTTTTACTCTGAGTCATGTGGGAATCATGGAGGGTTCTGTGCTGGAGAAAGGCATATTCACTACTGTACTCACACCCCAAGCACTAGCTACCAAGGGCAGAGCAGGGTCCTCTCATTGCTGCCCCCCGCCCGAAGACATCAGGCCCTCCACAACAGCAATGGACCAAACCCGTTTGAACTGGAGTGTGTGTAACATCCACTGCCTTCCAGGATCTCAGCCTGGAGTAAAGAGGAGGTCTGGGGAGTCCCCCAGCCAAGCCAAGGCCCAGGTTTCCCAACAGACAGATTCAGCCTCCACCTGCCCTCCCACCCTCCTGCGCTCTCACCTCTCACGACCAAGACCCTGAGTTCAGCAAGGCCCGCAGCAGACACAAGAAGTCCAAGGAGGAGCTGAGGGTCCAGCAGGGCCTCTGAACTGGAGAAGGGGAGAGGCTGGTGGGAGAGCAGGAGGGAGGAGGCTTGGTAACCACCCAGAGCCTGAGACTAGAGCGGTGATGCTGAGCCCAGGAGCTCCAAACTGTAAATATTTAGCATTTCCCATGTGAGAACTGAGGCAGAATTGCCAGACCCTCCTGCCCAGGCCACCAGAGCCTGATAACACAGTTCAGTGCCCTGGACGTTCCCCCCACAGCACAGCACAGAGCGTGGGAGGCTGCAGGCCCAGGGAGGCTGGGTGGATCCCAGCCTCAGACATAGACAGGCAGACACAGACACAGACACAGACACACACACACACACACACACACACACACACACACACACACCCCACAGAGAACAACAGTAGCGAATATCAGCGGCACCTGCAGCCTGTCAGGCATGACTCTAAACTCTACATTTTGTATCTCATTTAATCCTAGCAACCAGAGCTGGTTTCTGTATGTAAACACATTTTACAGCAGAGAACGGAGCCTCAGAGAGGGTGAGCAACTTGCCTGTGGTCACACAGCCAAAGAAAGGATCGGCAATGGTATTCGGCCCAGGTAACATGGCTCCAGAACTCACACACATATACCACAACAGTCATACACACACCTCTGTGTGTGCACATAACAGTAGAGCACAAAGACACACACGGATACCCAATGAGACATGCAAACCACTGCACAAAGCAGCAAAGATAGACAGATGGAATCTGTGTGTGTATATGTGTATGTGTGTGTGTCCGTGGATTTTCCCGGCACAGACAATTACAACAACATAACTGGAGGGAATTCCCTGGGGGTCCAGTGGTTAGGACTCAGCGCTTTCACTGCTGGGGCCCAGGTTCGACCCCTAGTCTGGGAACTAAGATCCCACAAGCCGCGTGGTGCAGTCAAAATAAATAAATAAATAAAGACAACTGGAAATAGCACAGATTTAGGAAGCAGCTATGTGTTCAAAATGTGGTCACAGGACTTCCCTGGTGGTGCAGTGGTTAAGAATCCGCCTGCCAATGCGGGGGACATGGGTTCGAGCCCTGGTCCAGGAAGATCCCACATGCCACGGAGCAACTAAGCCCGTGCACCACAACAAGTGAGCCTGTGCTCTAGAGCCCTCGAGCCACGGCTACTGATCCCACGTGCCACAACTACTGAAGCCCGCGCGCCTAGAGCCCGTGCTCCACAACAAGAGAAGCCATCACAATGAGAAGCCCGTTCACCGCAACAAAGGGTAGCTCCCACTCGCTGCTACTAGAGAAAGCCTGCGTGCAGCGACGAAGACCCAACGCAGCCAAAAATTAATTAATTAATTAATAATAATAATAATCTACCTGCCAATGCATGGGACACGGGTTCGATCCCTGGTCCAGGAAGATCCCACATGCCGTGGAGCAACTAAGCCCGTGCGGCACAACTACTGAGCCTGCGCTCTAGAGACCGCGAGCCACAGCTACTGAGCCCACGTGCCACAACTACTAAAGCCCGTGCACCTAGAGCCCGTGCTCCGCAACAAAGAGAAGCCACCACCATGAGAAGCCCGCGAAACGCAACAAAGAGTAGCCCCCGCTCACGCAACTAGACAAAGCCCACACGCAGCAACGAAGACCCAACGCAGCCAAAAATAAATTAATTAATTTAAAAAACAACAACAAAAACTAAAAACAAAATACGGTCACACACGCACACACCACGACTTAAAGGAAAATACCCCGTGGGCTGAGCGTGTCTGTAAATCTGCATCAGGCATGTACACACCCAGGTACACATGGTCACACACTGGCAAGCGCAGAGACACAAACCAGGCACACGGCGAGCCCCTGATACCCGCCCACAGCCCAGCGCAAGTTTCCATTTATCTCCCACACACATCCTCACACAGGTCAGGTCCTGCAGGGCCGAAAACAGACAGAACAAAGTGACTCACGTAGAGCCCCCACCAGGCTAGGGTCTCCGACTTGTAAGAAGGCCTCCCCGACTAGCAGTCTCCTCCCATTTCCTACAGTCCTGAACTCGTAACCCGAGTGGCCTCCCGGGCTGAAGGAGGAAATGGTCGTCCCAGATCTGAGAGAGGCTGCCAGGCTGGGCTCCCGGCCTGGGCTGGCGCCCCCCCCCCCCCCCCCCCCCCGCTGGGCCCCCCCCAGCTTCCCCCACTGGCAGCAGAGAGAGAAGAAACCTCCTAAGTCAAGGAGAGGGGATGACAGGAGGGAGAGAGAGTCAGAGAGACAGGGCAGGAGAAACGTCTGGGAGATCGGGAGAGAGATGGGAGATGGGGATAGAGATGAGAAGAGAGAAACGGGGATAGGGACAGACAGAGAGAGGAGAAAGATGGAACTTACAGATGATGGAGACAATTTTTGGCAAGTTCAAAGCTGGGGAGAGGGAGACAGAGACAAATGGAACAGGGAGAGAGATGTTGGGGGATCTCTTCCCCCCACCCGAAGGTTTTGGGGAAGAAGCCAGAGGCCTGAGGCCAAGGCTGGGGCTTTGAGCGGAAACTGGGAGGGGGTGAATTATTCACGAAGCTACCGCCTTGCTCTGAATTTCCAGAGGTGATGTGGAATTTCCATCCCTCAGCCCGTCCGCAGACAGGGCCCCCGCGGGGGACAGCTGGTCCTCAGGACCTGGGGCCTAAATGAGTACCTGCCAAGGTGCTATCCCCTTTTCGGGTCCCCAAGTGCCTGGCGCCAGTGTGCCAAGTACTGTGCATACATCATCTCTCTTAATTCGCGGGTCAGAGAGGAAATGATGATCATCCTCACTTTGGGATACTTTAGGAGCCTTGGAGTGGAGAACGTGTGCCTCAAAATCGCACAGCTGGTGGAAATGGCCGAGGCGGGATTCGAACCCATGGCTCATTTCGAACCGTGTCCCCCCCCCCCCCCCCCGGTTTCCACAGAAACAGGCACCAGGTGTCTCCACAGCAACCCCTCCGAGGTTTCCCGCGACCTGGTGCGCAAGCCCATGTGGTGACGTCATCACGCAGCGGCGCCTCACGTAGTCGCCTCGCCGGCGCCGGAAGTGAGCTGTGCGGCGCCGGAAGCAGCCAGCAGAAGAGGCCTCGAGGAAGAGACGGTGGCATGGGGCAGTCGGGGCGGGTGAGGCGCGGCGGCCGGGAAAGCGGGCAGCGCGGGTGGGGTCCCGGCGGTGGCCGCAGTGCTCACCTCTTGCCCCTCGCCCCCGCAGTCCCGGCACCAGAAGCGGGCGCGCGCCCAGGCGCACCTCCGCAACCTCGAGGCCTACGCCGCACAGCCGCACTCTTTCGTGTTCTCTCGGGGCCGCGCGGGTCGCAGCGTACGACAGCTCAGCCTGGACTTGCGGCGGGTCATGGAGCCGCTCACCGCCACCCGCCTGCAGGTCTGCATCGCGCAGCCCATCTCCACCCGCTGTGGGCCCCGTCTTCTGTGGGGATGGCTCCATCCTCGAAACCGCGCGAGGCCTCAGTCTCCCTGGCTGGAGAAAGGAGCCCTTATGGGGACCATCGTGGCTGCCTCTCAGGGCTTTGAGTGGCAGCAGCGAGGGCGAGCAGATGAACCGCGCGCAGCTTGGCTGGGTGCCTAGGACTGGTGGTTAAGAGGGGACTCAGGAATGAGCAAAGCTGGCTTCTCTCAAAAGCCCCGATCAAGTTACTTAACCTGTCTGGGCCTCAGCTGGCTGTCGAGGGACAGAGGCGGTGCTCAGATTCAAGTCTGACTGGCTCTAGAGGCCAAGAGCATTCCACTCTTCTCTCCTCCCCCCTTCTTCCAAGGGTTAAATGCAAGAAAGTGCATAACAGCTTAAGCGTATAGGCTTTGTTCAGTAAGGGGATATCAGTGATCATCCGTTTTTCTTTTTGTCGTTTCCAGATTCGAAAGAAAAACTCTCTGAAAGATTGTGTGGCAGTGGCTGGGCCCCTTGGGGTCACACACTTCCTGATCTTGAGCAAAACGGAGACCAGTGTCTACTTTGTGAGTGGATGCTCTCACCCCTCACTCCCCCACCCCCTCCGCCTCCCCCAGCTCTCATGATGACCCCTTGTGCCTCTGAGCTGCCGTGATTCTGGCTTCAAAGTAAACGCTCTGAAGAGATGGGCAGAGGTTCCCATTCCCCCTGCTCTCTAGTTGGACACCTTGACCCTCACTGATCCTTTTTTTCTGTAGAAGCTGATACGCCTCCCGGGAGGCCCTACCTTAACCTTCCGGATCAACAAGGTAAGGACTAGAGGTGGTATGAGGCCTCCGAGGGGTAGGAGCTGGGTTTGGGGATTGCCCCAGCCACGTGTGCTTGGCAGTTATCCACTCGTCACCCTGTCCTGCAGTACACCTTGGTGCGTGATGTGGTTTCTTCGCTGCGACGTCACCGCATGCACGAGCAGCAGTTTGCCCACCCTCCTCTCCTGGTGCTCAACAGCTTTGGCCCCCACGGCATGCACGTGAAGCTCATGGCCACCATGTTCCAGAACCTGTTCCCCTCCATCAACGTGCACAAGGTGGGCTGGGCCAGGCAACAGTTACCACGCACAGGCCCTTGGGTTGATTGCTCAGTCTTCACCTCCTAGCATTGAGGCTGAGAGCTCCGGGTTCTGAGGTCGAATCCCACTCATAGCGTTCTGTGACACCGCGCAAGAGGCTTCCCCCGTGAGCTGCCATCCCATCTGGCAGGTGGAAAACTATGCCTATAGTGCTTTATTTCCTAAATGCACGTTGAGTGCTGGTCTAAGTAGAGTAGCGTGTATTGTGGCTCCATTTTACAGAGGGGGAAACTGAGGCTGACAGAGGTGAAGTCACTAGTCTCAGGTCAGATATGAGGGAGAAGAAGGCAGGACCAGATTTTTAAATTTGTCTGGCAGCAGAGCCCCTGCTTCTAATCCATGGCACCAGTGGATCTCAAATTAGCCTTGTTAGATGCCAGTCACCAGGAAGTCCGGTGTCGACGGCCTCAGTGGGCCTCGGACCCAGGATTTCTAGCGAACGTCCAGGCAGCCCATGGACACCAGTTGCAGCCCCATCCATCCCTGCAGTGCTCTCAGCACTCTGTGCCCTTCTACTGTGAGGTTTCAGGAGTGCAGCCATAGCCGGGGCTTGGCGTGGGCTCCAGCACACAGCGGGGCCTGGGTGCAGCTCACGCGGTGCCGTGCCTTCTCTCCTCTCCCTTCCAGGTGAACCTGAACACCATCAAGCGCTGCCTTCTCATCAACTACAGCCCTGAGTCCCAGGAGCTGGATTTCCGCCATTAGTGAGTCTGGGGCGGGGTGGGGTGGGGTGGCGGGCGTGGCCCCGCTCTGCACCTGATGACAGCACTGCTGCTGAGCCTCTGTGATTGCTTCGTTTCAAAGTACACGCTCCGATGGACCGCAGAAAGGGTTGGTGGGGGGTGGAGCTGACCCGCGACCCCATGGCTGCTGACCCCTGTTCTCCCTCGCTCTGACCCCTGCAGCAGCATCAGAGTTGTCCCTGTGGGTGCAAGTCGTGGGATGAAGAAACTTCTTCAGGAGAAGCTCCCCAACATGAGTCGCTTGCAGGACGTCAGTGAGCTGCTGGCCACGTGAGGAGGGCTCAGGGTGGGGGCAGGGGGCCACCGCACGCCAGCGGGCCCCAGAGCTGTCCCAGGAGCCCGGGATCCCCTGCTGAGCCCCGTGTGTGCCCCACACAGGGGCGCAGGGCTGTCCGAGAGTGAAGCGGAGCCGGACGGCGAGCACAACATCACGGTGCTGCCCCAGGCCGTGGCAGGGCGTGGCAACATGCCAGCCCAGCAGAGCGCTGTGCGGCTCACCGAGGTGAGGCCCCGCCCAGGCAGGCCCGGTGGCTTCCCCCAGTCTCAAGGAGGGACTGACACACACTCCCCCAACCCCCTCCCCCGTTCCTCCAGATCGGGCCTCGGATGACACTGCAGCTCATCAAGATCCAGGAGGGTGTAGGAGAGGGGAATGTGCTGTTCCACAGTTTTGGTGAGGACGGGGCTGGAGGGGCACCGGGGTCTGAGGCCTGATCGAAGGTGGGTCTCAAGGTGCTGGGGGGCTCACCGGGATCTTGGTGAAGGCCTCAGTGGCTGTCTCTTCCCATTTAGTGCACAAAACAGAGGAGGAACTGCAGGCCACCCTGGCAGCCAAGGAGGAGAAGCTGCGGCTCAAGGCCCAGAGGCAGGACCAGCAGGCCCAGAACGTTCAGCGCAAGCGAGAGCAGCGAGAGGCCCACAGGTGTGTGGTCGCCAGGCGGATGAGGCGGGGTCCTGGGCGCAGGCTGCCACGTTGACCAGTGTTCCTCCTCCAGGAAGAAGAGCCTGGCGGGCATGAAGCGGGCACAGGCAGAGGCTGATGGGGAGGACAGCGATGCAGAGGACCCCGGGGCCCCTGCAGAGGCAGAGGGGGTCAGCCAGCAAGAGGAAGAGGAGGATGAGGCCGAGTATTTCCGCCAGGCTGTGGGCGAGGAGCCTGATGAGGGTGTGTGGCAGGCAGGGGTCAGTGTAGCTGGGCACCGTGGGCTTGTCTGTCCCTGTGCCCTGGTGGCCCTGACACAGTCTCTTCCCACAGACATGTTCCCAAAGGCAGCCAAGCGGAGGCGGCCTGCCGGGCCCCCAGGCAAGAAGCGACGGGTAAAGGAACGGAAGCCTGACCGAGGCAGTGACCGGAGGCCTCCAAAGGCCAAGGGCAGACACCCGGGGGCCCAGGCCAAGGTGGGACCCAAAGGGGCTGCCCGGGACCACAGGCGAGGCCGACCGTGGCCACCGAAGAGAGTAGCCTGAGGCCAAGCCTGGGTGGCAGGTGGAATGCCCCAGATTGGGGCCTGAGAAGTGCTGCCCTGGGCTCCCCACCTCCTGGGCCTCCAGGTGCAGCCCTCGGTTTCCTTTCATAAAGGAGAACTGTTTTCCTAACCTCCGCCTCTAATAAACTGATTTCTCATGAGTCTTAGTCCGCGCTTGAAATGGGGGGCCTGGTTTCTGCCCGAAGCCTGGGCCCATTTCCCCGACCCTGGGCAGTGGAAGTGCAGGGCCTTGTTTCACAGGCAAGGGTGACGGGCAGATTTGACCCTGCTTTGGTGCCTTGGGGTCCTGGGCCCCTCCCCCAGCCTAGCAAGGGCCCCCACAAGCAGATGGGCCAGCTCTGGAGGATTGGGTGTCATGAGGAAGGAAACCGGGGGTGGAAGTGAGGCGTGTGCCCAGACCAGCTCTGCAGGCTGAAGGAGGTGCTGCTGGCAAGGGGAGGGGCCAGCAGCGCTGCTGGTGGCTCAGCAAAGGACCGTGTGCACCACAGCACACGGGCCGCAGACCCAGAGGCAGGCCATGCGGGCCACGGCCACCACCACCTCAGGTGAGGAGCCAGCACTGCTGGGATGGTTGAGCCAGGCACACATCCAGGGCCATGGGGGTGGAGGCGGCCGGCTCCTGGAGGGCAGAGGGGAGAAGGGGTTTAGAATCACGTCTGGACCGACTTCCTCCCAGGGCGGAGGGATGGGATAGGAAGGCAGAAGTGAGAGTGGGGTAGCTGACCGGGTCAGGGAAGGGGTACATGCACCTCGCACAGAGCTCCTGGCCAGCCTGCTGGACCAACTGGGAACAGGCCAATTCTCAGGTTGGAAAGTTGAGGCTGAGTGAGGCGTGTAAAGGGTCAACTGCAGAGCTCAGCTTCCCCCCGCACTGCTCAGTCCCAGGTGCTGTTCTGGGCACTGGGAAGCCAGTAGCAGGGCACTGCCCCACCCTCAGGAGGGAACATTCTGGGGATTTTTCTTACAGTGATCAGATGGAGTGACAAGCTGTGGCAAAAATATAAGCAGGGTAGGGGACCAAGGGTGCAGTCACAACGTTAGGGTGATCTCAGGTCCTCTCTCAGGACCAGACCAGGAGGAGGTGAGTGGGACAGCCTTAAGGATGCCTGTTGCCTGTGACTCAGCCAGTGCAAAGGCCCTGAGGCAGGCTGTGCCTTAAGGAACAGCCAGGACACTACGGTCCCAGGGAGCTGGGAGTGGGAAATGAGAGAGCCGGTGGGGTGGGAGGGATAGCTCCTGCAGGGCCTTGTGCGAAAAGGTGAGCGCTGGCTTTTCTTCCATGTGAGGAGGAAGCCGGGGAGGGCTGGGAGGATAGGGATGTGACCTGTCTCAGGTGCCCTTTGGAGGATGTGAGAGAACAGATGGGTGAGGGCCAGAGCAGGGAGACCCGAGTGCAGCCAACAGGTAGATGGTGGGGGCTGGACTTGGGTGACACTAAGGGGGTGACAGACTGACAGATCGGACTGGGAGTTGTGTAGTGGGGTGGGACACTCCCCTGGGCTCCCTCTCCTACACCGCAGGCCCCAGTGGCTCTGGGTGGTCACTGCCAGGTTACATGCGTCCCTGGTTCTTTTCCTTTACTTTTATTATTATTTATTTATTTGGCTGCATTGGGTCTTCATTGCTGCGTGCGGGCTTTCTCTAGTTGCGGCGAGTGGGGGCCACTCTTCGTTGCGGTGGGCGGGCTTCTCATTGCGGTGGCTTCTCTTGTTGCAGAGCACCAGCTCTAGGCACACAGGCTCAGTAGTTGTGGCTTGCGGGCTCTAGAGCGCAGGCTCAGTAGTTGTGGTGCACAGGCTTAAGTTGCTCAGTGGCATGTGGGATCTCCCCAGACCAGGGCTCGAACCTGTGTCCCCTGCATTGGCAGGTGGATTCTTAACCACTGCGCCACCAGGGAAGCCCACGTCCCTGCTTCTTGCTCCAGCTGGTTCTTGATGGTGCAGGACACAGAGAGAGGCTGAATGAAGGACTCTGTGCTTCTATCCGCTCTGGGCCTCTTCGTACAGATTCCCTCTGTACGAAGGAGCTGTGGTTGGCCCCCCGCTCCTGGGTGTGGAAAAGTACTCAGCGGAGTATGCCCCGCAAAGGGCTCCCGGCGCACAGCCGGTATGGGTGTCACAGTGTTTCCGACTCTGAAGGCGGCGGGAACCACGGTCAGGGACAGGGCTGATGCAGCAACGCTCTCTGCCCCAGGTCCCACACACTGCCCAGCCAACTTCTCAGCGGCTGCT
Organism: Monodon monoceros; assembly: GCF_005190385.1. Taxonomy (NCBI): domain Eukaryota; kingdom Metazoa; phylum Chordata; class Mammalia; order Artiodactyla; family Monodontidae; genus Monodon; species Monodon monoceros. The sequence goes on from NW_021703768.1 coordinate 162,558,954, forward strand.
GACCACATCCTCAGCGGTTTCCAGGAAGACTTTCTGTGGCCCATGCTGGTGGCTGTGTTTCTGGTGGCCTTGGCTGGCAACAGCCTGGCCCTGTACCGCTTCTGCACCCAGGACCATCGCCCTTGGCACCCAGCCGTGATCTTCTCAGCCCAGCTGGCAGTCAGCGACCTGCTCTATGCCCTGACGCTGCCCCCGCTGGCCGCCTACTTCTACCCACCCAAACACTGGAGCTACGGGGAGACTGCCTGCCGCCTGGAGCGCTTCCTCTTCACCTGCAACCTGCTGGGCAGCGTCATCTTCATCACCTGCATCAGCCTCAACCGCTACCTGGGCATTGCCCACCCCTTCTTCACCCACAGCCAACTGCGGCCCAAGCACGCCTGGGCCATCAGCGCTGCTGGCTGGGCACTGGCGGCCCTGCTGGCCGCACCCACGCTCAGCTTCTCCCACCTGAGTGGGCCACAGCAGGAAGGCAAGTGCACTGTGCACATGCCCGATGCCTGCATCAAGTGCCTGGGGACAGCGGATGACAAGCAGCTTGAGGCCTACAGGGTCTACAGCCTGGCGCTCACGGCTCTGGGCTGCGGCCTGCCGCTGCTGCTCAGCCTAGTGGCCTACAGCGCCCTCGGGCAGGCTGTGCTGCAGAGCCACGGCATGACAGCGGCCAACAAGCTGCACGTCATGGTGCTGGTGGCCAGTGGCATTGCCCTCTACGCGAGTTCCTACGTGCCCTACTACGTCACAGGGGTGCTCAACGTGTATGCCCGGCAGCGCTGGAGAGCCCTCTGCCCAGGCTTTGCGAGTGTGGCCCAGGCAAAGGCGGCGCTGGGCTGGAGGACGTACGTGGCCCATCAGGTAACACGGGGCCTCGTTCCCCTGGCCATCTGCGTACACCCGCTGCTCTACATGGCTGTGGTGCCCAGCCTGGACTGCTGCCACCGACGCTGCCCTGGCTGCGGGCAGGGGCAGGCCCCAGAGAACACGGAGTGCTCCGGCCAAGCCCTGCCCCTCAATGTCACAGCCACCCCCAAAACCTCTGGGCCCCAGTCCCCTGAGTTGAGCCCGTGACCTGGCCCATCTTCAGCCCCCTCCTCATCACGAGACACTGGGACCCAGCAGCAGAATGGAGGCTGAGAGCACAGCAGGCCCCTGGCTCTGATCCCCCAAGAGGCCCTGAGCCAAAACTTCCTCCCCAAGGAGAGGCCTGCAGTGGGACCAGGGAGCGCCCAAGCCAGAGCAGCAGGAATTGCCACCCGCAGCAGTAACCCCGGGCAGGGCTAGGGAGCAAACCCACAACAGGGGGGGGAAGGGGGGAGGGGGCCTGGCCCCGCCCACCACAGTGTGAGTGACATCTGCGAATAAATGGAACAGCACAGGGTGATGGAGATCTTTTATTGCCCTCGGAGCCCCCTGCTTCCGGAGGCTGCCCTCTGTCACTGAAGGATCCCGGGTCTGGGGGCCGAGCAGCAGCAGCCGGCTTAGTTGGTTGATGGCCTAGAGAGAGAAACACGAGGTGGCTGAGGATGGGAAGTATGGGGGCTTCCGACCCCTAAGGGAATCCCAAGAGCACACCCTACACCCACACCACAGGGAACTCAACGGGGATGAGGGGGACAGGGCAGGACGAGACCAGGCGGCGGCGCAGAGCACACGATGAGCCAGACCGGCAGGAAGGCCCCGCCGCACATGGGCTGTGCGCCCCTCCGTGAGAGGAGAAGGACAGTAAATGACCTGCGCCCCAGGACAGCCTTTGTGGCTGTTAACCTGGCCTGGGGCCTGCAGTCAGCCTGAGCGTCTGTGGGCCGCGACGCCGTCGGGGGGCGGGGGAAGGCAGGGGTCTCACTTGGCCCACTCGACGTTGAGGATGAGGTGGTCGTAGCCGAAGCCGGACACCCCGGCAATGGCGCGAGCGGCGTCCTCGCGGCGGTGGAAGCTGATGAAGGCAAAGCCCTGGGGGAGGGGGTGGGGTCAGGGACGCTCAAGGCACAACTGGGACCTATGGAGGACCCCTCCCCACCCCCTGGCCGCCAGCCCACCTTGGACTGGCCGGTGGTCTTGTCCTTTGCCAGGTAGATGCGGGAGATGGAGCCGAAGGGCCGGAAGAGCTCCTGCAGGTCGGTCTCACGAGTGTCCTCGGACAGGTTGGTGACGCGGATGGTGGCATTGTCGTCGGCTGGGCGGGCAAGGAGAGGCATCTGTAAGGGGCCGGCCCCGCCCGCGGGATAATCACAGGGTGCAGGGAGGTGCCCGCCCACCGGCCCAGTGCCAGGGTGCTCGCCACCTCACCTCTGCGGTTGGGCTGCATGGATTCCCCGCGGCGGCTGGCTCCATCCCGCAGGCTCGGAGGTACATACTTCCCCGTCTTGTTCTGAGTGGCCTGCACAGGCTCCAGCTCTGGAGACCAAAAGCAAGGCCCAGTCAGGCCTCCCCGGCACAGACCTGCCCCAGGATGCTGGCGGCTCCAGCCACGGCCCTGCCCAAGCACCATCTGTCAAACCACAGGTGATCGGTTGATTCCTTCAAGGCCTCGTGGTCATGACTTAAAGGTCACATGCAGGAAGCTGACACCACCTCAACACCCTGCCGGCGGCACAGAAAGAGCGAGAGAACCCACAGGGGTTGACAGCAATGTCCAGCCTCACAACACATGGGAAGACAGGTACACAGGGTTAGGGACAGGCCCCAGGTACCTGCCCCCGGGCAGGCGACAAGTGGCTGCTCATCTGGGTGAGTCTGCTCCTTGGTGTGGGCAGGCAAACAGCGCACTCAAGTCAGGAAACTCACAGACACATCCGGGGAACAACCGTCTCCCCACCACTCATGGTGTATGTAGTCACACACGCGGCCGTGCCCACGAGCGGCTCTCACGGCCCCCAGTGAGGAGAGTCAGGTGACATCACCAGCAGTCAGAGCACCCACCTGCCAGTCTCTCTCACACAAACAAACGTGGCCTGTGGTCACAGCCTTGCAGTGCGGACGCTGTTGTGTGGGAGACGACAGCCCCAGCAGTGGCGGTCCCGTTCAGATGCCAGGTGACGACCCACGACTCTCCCAGAGGCGCACACAATCCCCATCCTCCACCCCACAGCCTGCCAGCCGCATCCCCGGGCCCTGGCACCTCCGGGCAGCTTCTCTTTCTCGCCAGTGGACAGGCCCAGCTGCTCGGCCAGCTCCTTCTGCATGGGCCCCAGCGTGTCTTTGTAGGGGCAGCGGGTGGTCCAGTGGTCGCCCTTGCAGATGCGGCAGGACACGATCTTCTGGCCCTTGAGCTTGTTCATCGGGTCCTCCTCTTCCTGGCAGTTCAGATCCTGGTGGGGCAGGTCAGAGCAGCTCAGACTGGGCTGGCACAACCCCGACACCACCACCACCCTGGCCACCAGCCTCTTGGCCCACTTACCTCTTTGCTGGTGATGAATGTCATGGATACATCATCGCTGACGGTGGTGGTGGCCACATTGGGCCCTGGTGGGTCAAACTCTGAGTTCCCAAACTTCTTCCAGTTCTGAGCTCAGGGCGGGATAGGGGACGGGTTAGGGCAAGGACAAATGCGACCCCCTCCACTGGCACCCTAGACTTACAAGCGCCACCTCCAGGGTGTCTGAGCCTTGAACCCCACTCACCACCCTCCCCAAATGCTCCTCAAAGCAGTGGTGATGACAGTTCCTGTTCCCTGAGTGCCTGCCAGGCCCTAGCTTCCCACCAGCTCCAGGAGGCAAGGGCAGCTCTCAGCCCCATGTTCCAGATGAGAGAACTGAGGCTCAGGGGGGAAACAGCTCCACAGCCAACAGCTCCTGGTGGGGGCCGTGCAGGTAGCGGACCAGCCCCCACCATGAAGTGATGCTCAGGGGTGTGCAGGGTCACCCAGACTTCCAGGGGCCTTGAGCTAATTAAAGAACCTGAACCTCAACTTCCTCCCCTATAAAAAAGGGACCACAATGCTCCCCACACCTCCCCGGAACGCTACGGGGACTGAATGAGAAAATACTTCCTGCAAAGCACCTGGGTCTAACACAGAGAAAGCACGCCAGGAATTGTGCCATATGTATTTATTGCTATCACTTCTTCTGCTGTGACAGCCACCTGAGGGGAAGGCTTGGCTCTGTTCCTCCTGGTAGACAACCCAAGAGGAATAAGAATCAAGCCCACCCACTGCTGCACCTGCTGGACTTTTCAGGGCCCCCCACAGACTGCAAACAGGTCTCAGTTCTGCTCCAGTAAAACAAGTACAAACAGTTAAACCCCACTTCTAAAAATAAAGGTACTGGGGAAAAGCATTCCTATTTTTCTCTGAGTCAGCCCTGGAGGCGCCCCCAAGACAGGGGAAGAAGGGTCTTACCTTCCTCCCCCTTCTTTTTTTTTTTTATTCTTTTCTATTTTTGGCCGTACTACGCGGCATGTGGGCTCTTAGTTCCCCGACCGGGGATTGAAGCCATGCGTCCTGCAGTGGACGCGCAGAGCCCTAACCACTGGACTGCCAGGGAAGTCCTTACCTTCCTTCTTGCCACAGCCTTTGAGGCCTTCCGGGTCTCAATTCTGAAGGTGCGAACAATCTGTAGACAGAAAGGGAGACGTGTGGGCTTCCAGCTCCTCAAGGTTCCCGGGGCCAGGGGATCTTCCTCATCAATGCACCCAACACACATCATTCTCTCCTTGTCCAAGTGCCCCCAAGCAAAGGGCACCCACCTCTTCCCCAGCCTTACCTTGAACTTCTTGCCATCCTCATCTATCTTGTACTCAGTCAGTGTCTTGATGTTTCCATTGATGACCTCCTTGGGAGACGGCAGTGGAGCTGGGAGAGGGGAAGACACAAGAGGAACTGAGCCCTGGGGAACGGGGACCAGGCAGGAAGGCGGCTGGGGAGAAGAGGCAGCCCAGGGACGGAGAGGAGTCTGTCACTCACCTCCCGGCAATAGTTCAGGCTCTGGGCTGGTATCCCCGGTGGCCAGAGGGATCCCTTTGAGAAGCTCGCTGGTGACACATTTGTCTGTGAAAGGGAGTGTAGGGAACAGGGATTAGATAGAGAGGCAAGAGCTCCCAAACCGAAATGGAGGGAGCTTTGGGATGATGTCCGCACCAAGAGTTGAGAAAGGCGGGACCAAGGGCAGACGACTGGCCAGGAAGTGTCCTGGGATAGCCGTCCGGGGACACGAAGCTGGCTGTAGCAACTTCCAGCAATGGCAAGCATAGGGGATCCCTGGCACCCGGGCGCTAGTACAAAGGCAGGAGGGAGGCTGTTACAACTTCCTCCCCGGAGAAGGGGAGCAGCTGTGCTGGGACCAAGGATTTGGGCGGTGGCATGGGAGGAAGAGGTGAACGTCTGGAATTGGGGATAGGCTGGCCCGGATAAGGATGGCGCGGGGCAGGGGCTGGCCGTGAGGGGAGATGCAGGGTCAGACGGCGGTGCCAGGGTGGGGGATTGGAACAGGCAGCAGTGACGGCCTGGAGGGCTGGCTGTGGTGATCGGGGGCGACAGGGCAGACTCACCGTCCTCTCCCTCCTCTTCCACCTGATCGGCCCAACTGGGCTTCGAACTGCGGGGACAAGTTGGCCAGGAGGAGGGCTGGGTGAGGCGCGGCCCGGCTCCCGCGGCCTCGGCGCACCCAGGCTCCATAATACCCCCTAGAACGCCCAGTCTGCCTCCCAAGCCTCCCTCCATGACCCCAGACTCACTCAAAGTCTCCGGTCGGCATTAGAACACCTTCTCCACGCAGCCCAAGCCTGGGCCAAAGACCGGAAGTGAGAGGAGCACGGGACTTCCGATTCCGCTGCCTAGAGCGGCCCAACCGCTGTGCCCCACAGCGCCCCCGTACGGACGGAGGTAGAGGCGCCGGCTGTGTGAGAGGCTGGGCGCTGGTACCCTGCTAGGTAGCTAAATAGGAGCGTATCTCATTTACGGTTTTTAAAAAATTAAAAATTGATAATAACAACAAAGCTCAGTTATTGAGCTTTCACTGTTTGCAGGAACTGTGGGGAGAAATTATTATTTCCATTTTGCAGCTGAAGAAACCAAGGCTCGTCTTCCTTGTCTGGAAAGAGATTTCCTGATTCAAATGATCAAGATGTCGTGGCTCCCTCAACCATTCTTCCTCCTTTAGTAACTTTTTTTCTTTTTCAGCTGCGCCACGGGGCTTACAGGATCTTAGTTCCCCAACCAGGGATCAAACCCGGGTCCCCTGAAGTGGAAGCGCAGAGTCCTAACCACTGGACCACCAGGGAATTCACAGTAACATTCTTGGCTCCCTGGAATGATCTTTTCCATTTACTTGTTTACTGTCCAGCTCTCCCTCTAGAGCATGCATTCTCAATGGGAGTGATATGGCTCCCAAGAGGGCCAAAACTAATTCTTGGGTGGGGAAAACAAAACAAAACAGAACAAAAGAACCTGAGACATGACAATGGCTTGTGGCCCTCCAAAGCCAACCCTCCCTGACAAAATCTTATTCCTAAACATTTAATTTCTGTTGTTAGGGAGAAATTAAATGTAATTAGATTAAAACTGATTTAAATTAAAGATAATTCTATTTTTCTCCTATAGAGAGGCAATAATGAAAAAAATAGTAAAAACTGCTGTAGACTGCTGCAGAAAGCAGACATCTGCCTGTTTCATTCATCTCTGGGTCCCCAGCACCCACAGGGTGTCTGAACTTAGTGCTCAATTAATGGGCATTTGGGATGGGGTAGGAACCATATTATAAAGGACTTTTTAAACTAGACTAAGGAGCATAGGCTGCGGGGTGTGGGTGAGGTCACTGACATGTTTTGAGTGGTGACCCAATGTGACCAGATTTTCTTGTGAGAAAGGTTATTCTGGAAGCCTGTAGAGGATAGAGTGGAAAGGAATAAATTAGCAGGAGTCCAGGAAGGAGGCTGGGAAAGTAAGTAAATAAAGAGGATGGTTGGGAATTCCCTGGCATGCAGTGGTTAGGACTTCAAGCTTCCATTGCAGAGGTCACAGGTTCGATCCCTAGTTGGAGGACTAAGATCCCGCAAGCCATGCAGCGCCACCAAAAAAAAAAAAAAAAAAGACAGACAGAAAGAAAGAGAGTGTCCACACAGAAGAAACTATTATAAAGTTTGTACAGAGAGCCTATAAACATTTGTGCAAACTCACTCAAGTTTACTCCAAGGAATGCAAAATCCAAACAATGTAGCAGATGGGCAAAACTGTAAAAGATGTATCATGTTAGCAAAGATGTAGAGAAAAAGACACTCCCACACTTTGTTATTCCGTGAAATTATGCAAATTCTTTGGATGGAATATTGACAACATCTGCTAAAACTTAAATGCACATATGTATTTTCCTTTGAACTAGCTAATAACTCAACCTGTGAGAAAAACTTGTAAATGTATGCAAAGATGTGAGAATAAGCTATCTGGGCAGTATTGTTTATGATAACAAAAACTAGCAACGCCTATCTGTCCGTTCATGGGGTTGTTTAAATAGATTAAGACACGCTATGCTGTAATCTATTAAATGCTATGCAGTCTTTAAGGAAGTAGATCCCTTTGTGGTCATGTTAAAAAATATATCTGAGGGACTTCCCTGGTGGTCAAGCGGTTAAGACTCCACGCTTCCAGTGCGGGGCACACATGTTCGATCCCTGGTCAGGGAATTAAGATCCCACATGCCAGCACAGTGCGGCCAAAATATATATATATATATATATATATATATATATATATATATATATATATGATAAGGAGAGAAAGCAAGATATAAAATGGCAAATGCTATAGGTAACAATTTTGTAAATCTTTAATAGCACATATATATGTAAATATATGCAAACTATTTTTGGAAAAGTAATATCAAACTGTTGCTAAGGGATGCTTTGAGAGGAAGCCATTAGGAAAGAAAAGCTTATTTCCGGATTTTTCTGTTGTATTTAAAATTTTTATCATGTGATGTTTTTTGGTTTAAATACAAACATATACATAACTATAAAATTATACTTCGTATATTAATATATAGCACACATTCATGTAATACATGCGAGATGTAACATATAAATGTATTTTAATATGTTTTTCATATCCAGGAACTTGCACTTCTTCTTCCAGGACTGGCCCAAGGAAATACACATCCAAGTGCACTAAATCATCTGTAAGAAAGTGTCCAGCACAGTGTGGCTTAAAGGATTGGAAAATTGAAAGCTGCACAACCATCATGATTAAGGGATTAGCTAAATGTCGCCCCACTCATATGAGCACCACCCCTTGAGGGAAAACTGTGCCCATTTCTGGCTGCCCAAAAGGACGTTAACCACTAAACACTGATGCTTCTGGGTGTTTCAGTTTGGCCTCATCTTTACAGGCATACTTCGTTTCATTGCGCTTTGCAGAATTTTTTTACCAGTTGAACGTTTGTGGGAACCCTGTGTTGTCAGATAATGGTTAGCATTTTTAGCAATATTTTTAAATTAAGGGTTTTTAAAAATATTTATTTATTTGGCTGCATCAGGTCTTAGTTGCGGCACACGGGATCTTCCTCGCTGCGGCACACGGGATCTTCCTCGCTGCGGTGCGCGGGCTTCTCTCTAGTTGTGGCACAAGGGCTCTAAAGCACATGGGCTCAGTAGTTGTGGCGCCAGGGCTTAATTGTCCCATAGCATGTGGGACAACCAGGGATCGAACCTGCATGCCTTGTATTGGAAGGCAGATTTCTAACCACTAGACCACCAGGGAAGTCCCTAAGATTTTTTTTTTTTTAGACATAATGCTATCGTGCACTTAATAGACTACAGTACAGTGTAAATGTGACTTTTATATGTACTGGAAAACCAAAGAAAAAATGGCGACTCATGATATTCTCTTTATTGATTGATCCATTGATTTTTTTTTTTTTTTTTTTTGCGTTACGCAGGCCTCTCACTGTTGTGGCCTCTCCCATTGTGGAGCACAGGCTCCGGACGCGCAGGCTTAGCGGCCATGGCTCATGGGCCCAGCCGCTCCACGGCACGTGGGATCTTCCCGGACCGGGGCACGAACCCTTGTCCCCTACATCGGCAGACGTACTCTCAACCACTGCGCCACCAGGGAAGCCCCCATTGATTGATTTTGATATTTGCTTTACTGCAGTGGTTCACGACCAAATCTGCAATATCTCTGAGGTATGCATGTACTTCCTTTTCAGTATTCTTTCTGTATGGAATACTTTTTCTTTTCTCTTTCTTTTTTTTTTCTTTTTTTGGCTGCACCGTGTGGCATGCGGGATCTTAGTTCCCCGACCAAGGATCGAACCCGTGCCCCCTGAAGTGGAAGCGTGGAGTCTTAACCACTGGACCACCAGGGAAGTCCCTGGAGCACTTTTTCTTAAACGTCAAGTGTGTATTATTTTTTTCTAAAAATCAGGAATTTTCCAAGGAATAATAAAAGGGGGCCCAGGGAAGCATAGGGCAGTGGGGAGAAGGCTGAGTCCAAGACTGAATGGAAAAACGTCCCCGAGCCCTTCTTTTGGTCCTTTTCATGGCACAGACATTCTTTCCACATCCAGAATCTCCACAGGACAGCAGCCAAGACAAGGGCAGAAGCAACCCCTGCAAAAGGCATAAGGAGGAGAGTGTGGACATGCAGGGTGTGCCATCCCTTGGAAATTCAGCAGCAGCTTCGGGGGTTCACTGGATGTCACACGTGGAATTCCACTTCCCAGTATTCTTCATAAGAGCCACAAATACACGTCCACAAAAGGCCACGCATTAGAGTATGTACATAGCAGATTTATTCACAATGGCCAAAACTGGGAACAATTTGAATTAGTTTCTGCCATAACAAAATACCACAGATTGAATGGCTTATAAACAACAGAATTTTATTTTCTCACAGTTCTGAAGGCTGGGGATCTGAGATCAAAATGTCGTTCTGAGGCCTCTCTCCCTGGCTTGTGGATGGCTGTTTTCGCCCTGTGCCTTCACATCCTCCTTATAAGGACACCAGTCATATTGGTTTGGGCCCACCCTAATGACCTCATTTTACTTATCTTTTTTTTTTTTTTTTTTTTTTTGCGGGCCTCTCACTGCCGTGGCTCCTCCCATCGCGGAGCACAGGCTCCGGACGACGCACAGGCTCAGCGGCCATGGCCCACGGGTCCAGCCGCTCTGCGGCATGTGGGATCTTCCCGGACCGGGACACGAACCCGCATCCCCTGCATCGGCAGGTGGACTCTCAACCACTGCGCCACCAGGGAAGCCCTACTTATCTATTTTTTAAAATATAGTTAAGTATAGTTGATTTACAGTATTATGTTAATTTCAGGTGTACAGCAAAGAGAGAGGGAGAGGGGCAGAGGAGGGGGGCTCCCTCCCCCTCCCATCCTCTCCCCACTGCTTTCTCTTCTTTCTGCTTCAACAACCACCAGGCGCCTTTTAGATCAGCCCTGCAGTCAACGTTGATGCTTGGACAGCCTGACCTCCCCGCTGACCTCCAGCCCGGGACCACCGCTGGGAGTTGAAGTCTGTGGGGCCCTGGGCGGCGGGCTGCACAGGCACCTCCTCTGATGCCCAATCTCTCCTCGTTTACGAGGCAGCTGCCAGCTACCCTCCCTGACTCCCCAAGAATTTGAGCCTTTTTAATATGTGTCGATAATGCCATGAGCTACTATTTAACTTTTCCACGAGGACCCATCTCCCGAAATGCAGTGGTTTTCAGCCTTGGCTGCACTAGAGAGCCCCCAGGGAAGGGAGAGAAGTCTCTTCCTCTCTCCCTCTCCGTCTCCCTTTGGGGTGACGCCCGATGAGCTCAGATGCGCAGATGGCCTCCCCATCCCCTCTCTGTGCCTTGCATGGCGGCTGGGCCTTCTCGCTGTGGCCCGGGCACGGCCTTGACATTCAGACATCGGGTCCTGCATGGACACTTGTGTTTGGTCCATACCGCGTGTGGCTGCAGTCTGTGCTTCTCCCGTTTCGCATCTTCAGTAGATGGGGGCTGTGCATGAGCCCTTCATCCTCTCCGCAGACACCACTGGTGCTCACTCGGCCTTGCGGGGGATGCGGGGGAGCGCGGAGGACAGTCCTGGGTCCCCATCTTCTTGGGCTGCACACAGGCCACTTTGGTCCTGTGGTGGCTGGGGGCTCCCAGGAGAACCCCACCGCAGAACCGGAGAGGTGGCCCCGGAGAAGGGGGCGTACGCCTGGGGCCGGGCCTCACCAGCGAGCCATGGGCCACCTGCAGCAACAGGTGTCTCACCGTCCAGGGACTGGGTGTTTGGGCGCCGTGGGGATGAGCTGCTGTCTGCATGGCAGCCGAGTTTGTATTGTTGAGCCCGGGGAGGCCCCTTGGTGACTCCTGGAGAGCCTGGCCGCATTTCTTCCTGCCCTTGGCCTTAGAGCCCATCACGGTTCATGCCCTTTCTGGCTCCAAAAGGACCTGTGTTTATAAAGACCACGTGTTAGGACAGCACCAAAGTGTCTAGCGGGATTGGCTGTGCCTGCTAGTGGCCTGAGAGCCCTGCCCGCCTGCAGAGACTTGGCCCGGGGCCCGCGGGGAGGGCGTGGCCCACGGTCCCCAGCGCCTTCCGTCTCTGGGTTCCAGGAGAACTGCGTGATCCTCAGGGAGCTGGTGAGGCTGCAGGCCCTGAAGTCCCACCTGCTGGGGTTCCGCAGGCATGCCGACTCCGTGCTGGAGATGAACATGGACAAGACCAGCCAGGTGGTGGCCACTGTCCTAGGTAACCCCGCCTCCCCCTGAGTCCCAGTGGGGACGGGGTCAGGCGGACCTTGACCGGACGCGGTGCTGCCTGAGACCCCACTGTGTCAGCCCTTGGGGGTCACCTTCCCGGACCCTTCATTCTTCCTTGAGGGGCTGGGGGGCCGCCCCAGGGACGTAGCCAAGCCTCTCCCCTCTGCCCGCAGGTGAGCTGACCCAGAAGCTGAAGCCCCTCGGGGAGCCAGGAGCAGTGGCCGTGATCCTGGAGCTAAAGAAGGCCGAGTGCCAGAGGCGGGGCCTGCACTTTGACAGGGCCCAGCAACGCCTGGGACCTGCGCTACTACATGAACCAGGGGGAGGAGACGCGCTACCACGTGGACGAGTACCTGCTCAGTGAGTCCTTCCCCATGCAGGTGGTCACGTGCGGGCTGCTGGGCATCTCCCAGGAGCTGCTGGGGCTGACCTTCGACCTGGAGGAGGGCGCCAACGTGTGGCACGAAGGCGTGAGGCTCTACACGGTCCGGGATGCGGCCTCAGGCAAGGTCCTCCATCGGCAAGTTCTACCTGGACCTCTACCCTTGGTGCGTGCGTGGGGGAACCTGTCGGCCGTGGGCTGGGGCTCCTCTGCGGAAGCTGGGCCTCACCCCGCGTCCCTCCCCAGGGAAAGGAAGTCCGAGTTTGTATTGTTTGTTTTTTTAATATTTATTTATTTGGCTGCATCGGGTCTTTGTTGCGGCACACAGTCTTCTCTCTAGTGGTGGCACGCAGGCTCCAGAGCGCCCGGACTTGGTTGTCCCTCGGCACGTGGGATCTCAGTTCCCGGATCAGGGATCAAACCCGTGTCTCCAATACTCGGTCTCCAGTTTTGAGCTCTCTTTCTCCTTTCTTGATTGAGCCGGCCTCTGAAAGGTTGGAAATAGATTCATTGGTGGTTTTTGTAAGGTTGCTGACCTGAGGCATAGCTGAAGGTTCCTTTGCGGTTGGCTGGGGCGATTTATGGGGAATATTTGAGGGGTTGGCTGGGGAAGAGGACACCATACTGGCTGTCGAAGTGGACAGAGGCGAAGTCGCTCTGGGAAGCATGAGTTGTCTGCAGACCATCCGCTATGTCTTCTGCCTGTACCTTCCTCGTCAACTTTGAAGGTCGGGTGAATATGCCCTTTAAAGGCTCACACTGGAAATACCGAATTCCTGCCACTGAACCATCGTTCTTGCCTGTGGGTTCATCTAAAATGATCCCGGCCCATTGGCCTGGTGCAAACTGGGTTTCTCCCAGGAACTGGATAAATTCAGGCTTATTCCCATTCACCCAAACTCACTCCCCAACTCGAAAATCATCCACAAACTCCTCTTGTGTCTCAGCAGACGGCCTGCTTCAGCCTGCAGCCGGTTTGCCTGCAGCAGGATGGGAGCCACCAGATCGCCATCGCGGCCACGGTGGCCAAGTTCACCAAGCCCACGCGACCCGCCCTCCCTGCTGCAGCACAATGAGCTGGAGACCTACTTCCACGAGTTCCGGCACGCGATGCACCAGCTCTGCTCCCAGGTGGGTGCGGGCGCGGGGCTGCAGGCAGGGGGCGGGGAGGGCCCAGGGCGCGTGTGGTCCTCGGGCAGGCCCTCGCCAAGGGATTCTTCCGCTGATGTCACCCCTCATGTGGCAACGCCCTCAGGGTCAGCTTCCATGTCAAACCCCACGCACTGGTGCGTAAACAATGGAAATGTATGTCCTCGAGGCTCTGGAGGCTGGAAGACCCAGATCAAGGTGTCAGGGCTAGTTCCCTACATGTTAAATACATGTACTCAAGAGTTACCTTTAAAAAAGACAAAAGAAAGGAACGTTGCCTGCAAGTCTGGTGACAGCCGGTGATGAGAACCAGAGGGAAGGCTCTGGGGCCCGGAGCACCGCACCCTGTGAGGCCCTGGGGCTGCTGCCAGTCTCGATGGAGGCTCAGCAAGTCCCAGTGACTTCCCCACAGGGGGCCCCCAGCTGAGCGGCCAGGCCCAGGACCCACTGCTCTCTCAGTCTTCCTGCGGTCAGCCCCTCGTCCTGAGAGCGATGCTGTCACAGGCTGCACCGGAGCGCGTGGGGACAGTTTACTGAGCTGTGCAGCCGTCACTACTGCCATGTTTTGGACCATTTCCATCACCCCAAAAATGTCCCTCACGCCCTTAGCTATCACTCCTTCCCCTCGGCAGCCCCTGACAACCAGGAACCCACTCTCTGACTCTGTGGATCTACCTGTTCTGGACGTTTCCCATCAGTGGAGTCACACCCTGTGTGTCCTTCTGTGTCTGGCTTCTCTCGCTGAGCATCGTGTTCTCAAGGTCCATCCACATGGCAGCGAGTGTCAGGGCTTCACCCCTCTGCGTGGCTGAGGGACGTCCCCGTGTGTGGAGGGACCTCTTATTACTAGTATGTTTATGAGCAGAAGGTTTTGACTTTGAAGTTCAGTCTATTAACTGTTTTCTTGCACCTTTTGTGTCCTATGGAAGAAATCCTTCTCTAACCCGAGGCATTAAGAGTTTCTTCTAAATTTTCTGCCTAGAAGTTTTGTAGTCAAGCTTTTCATTTTGTTGTTGTCCACTGTGGTGGAGTGTTGTCTGTGGTGTGAGGCTGGGGGTCGCCCTCTGTCACCACGTTGTCGCCACCGATCCCCACGCGGCCACATGTGATATGCGTTTCTGTTTAGAGACACCTGGTCTGATAGCAATTGTTGACTCACTCACTGCGGGGCTGTAACCCTCGCCTGAAGGAAGCTCATCTAACAAACGCACTGTCCCCGTGAGCACGTCACCGCCCTCCTGCACTTGGGACAGCGGCCAACACTTCAGCTCTATGCTCGGAGCCGTGTTGAGCAGAGAAATCACCCCAGAAACACAAAAATGCACACATCGGGGCATTCAGCAGACCGAGAGAAGGACGCTTGTTTGCAGTTGGGGCTGGAACCAGAAGTTGGGGGTCGAGTGACCCAGGAGTGAGGAGGCAGCGTCTGCCCTGCTCCCTGGGGCCTGGGAAGGACATGCCGGGGTCACTGGGCTCATGTGGACCCACACCTGCCGGGCCTGGGTTCCAGCCCCGCTGCGTCAGGCGCCGTGTCTTCAGGAAGAATTTCAGGCACAAGAGGAACAACGAGCACCTGCCAACGGCCGCCATCCAGATCCTCTGTGTCTGCGCCTTTGCCTCCTGGGCGCGGGGCTTTGGCTGGAGACTGTTGGCTCCGTGGGTGGGGAGGGGGCGCGGTGACCCGCAGGACGGCTGGCTCTCTGCCTCACTGTGTCCCGGGCAGGTCTGGGGTCCAGGGTAGGGCCCTCCTGCAGCTCCACAGGCCGCTTTGCAGGCTGAGTTCGCCACGGGGAGTGGGGCTTTGTGGAGGCACCTTCGCAGATGCTGGAGAACGGGGTGTGGGAGGTGGAGCCGCTGCTCAGGATGTCCCAGCACCACTGCACGGGCAGCGCCATCCCCCAGGAGCTGCTGGACAAGCTCACCAAGTCCAGCAGGCCAACCCAGGTGCGGCCAGGCCGAGGGAAGGGAAGGGGGCTCCCGGACCGCCCGGCTGGAAAGCGTGGCCTGGACACAGAGCCAGCGCCCAGCCCCGTCTCCTTCCTCCTGCACGGAGGCTGGGGGGCGATGGGAGGCTGACGAGCGTGGCGTCCGCCTTCACCCCCTCCCTCCTCTCTGGGCTGAGCCCTGCGGCCCCGTGGGGTCCCAGTGGGCCCAGTCCCCCAGGACCCGTCCCTTCAGGTCCTCCCAGCTGCCTGATACCCCTCTGCCCTCAGCGTGGACCCCAGAGCCCTCAGCTCTTCCCACCCCTGGTCCAGCCGGACGGGGACCCTGCGGCGCCCTGGACAGGCAGGCGATGGGCAGCCCGGCCCCTCCCGGGTGGCAGCCCCATGGGGTGGGGAGGGGGGCGGGCACGGTGAGCCACCCATGGTCGAGCGCGTCACCTCGGTGGGGGGTGTGCGGCGCCGTGGCTGCACGCGTCTTGATGGCTGGAATCAGACCCAGCTCTGCCACCAACTGGCTGGGTGCCCGGAGGCCGGTCAGTGGACCCCGTTGTCCCTGTTCACCCTCTGCAACGTGCGTGACCCGAGGACCCCCTCACAGGTGGTCGTGAGCGCTGACCGAGTCGGTTTGTGTGGAGGACAGAGAACAGTGAGACCAGCAGATGAGGAAAGAACTTGTCACTCGCGGTTCTGGGCAGGGGCCCGCCTCGTCACTTAGGGCCTCCCGGGAGCACGAGGGTTCGGCAGCAAGGAGGGGAGGGGTGGCTGGGGACTGGAGCCTGAGGTGTGGGCCCCCGGTAGGAGCAGCTCAGGATCGGCTAGAATGACCCGGGGCTCCGGGCCTACCTGGTGTGATGAGCGCAGAGGGACGGTGGCCCCAAGTGTGGGAGCCCCGTACAGAAGGGGCTGGGGTGCAGCCCTGCGCTGGCTGGTTTGCGTCAAAAGTCAAAGACACGGTTAACACTTAACGCGGCTATCAGGCTCAACCCAGGGTTCAGCCACAGTTCTTGTTACTCAACACAAATGCTGTCCTGCTTTGGCCGGTTCTGTGCCTTGTGGTGGAGGAAACCGGGACTCGGAGGACTGTGGGACTCCAGTCTCCAGGATGGGCCGAGCGCGGGGGGCCCTGAAGTCCTCCGGAGCGTCAGGCGCATGGAGCTTCGAGGCTGGGGGAGGCGAGGGTGTGGACCGTGGGGCTGCGCAGACTGCCTTGGCACCTGAGAACCACTGGCCGGAGGGACCACGGGGACGCCCGTGGAGGGGGGACGCCCAGGAGAGGCGGCCTGCTGGCGCGGGGCGGGGTCCTGAGTGCCGCCCCGCCCTCCCAGGGCGCCCTGTGCTCCTGCCCAGCAGTGGCCGGTGGGGCCGTGAGGCTGCAGGGAGGCCAGTGCCCGGCACGGCGCCTGCTGCCCACAGAGGCCCGGTGTGTCCCTCGGGCTGCTTCTGAGCCAGGCGTGCCCGACGAGCCCCTCCTCCTGGCAGAGCCAGGGGACACGCTCCCCCAGCGCCCCTCCTGTCCTCCGACAGGCACGTCTGCTCAGCCCGGGAGCGGGAGCGGGGCGGGCGCGCTGAGTCCTGGGCTGGGCAGGGCGCGCAGCCTGGGCAGGTCCTCGAGGCGCCCCGCCTGCTGCTGGCCCGGCAGGGGCCCCGGTGAACCGGCACCTTCTCCTGCACCCCGCGTCGCTCCCTTCCCCAGGCTGGTCCATTTCTACCTGTTTCTGCAAACCAGATAGACCCTGAAGGGGCAGAAACTTAGCTCCGTTGAAATGGCTGAAGCTTAGACTGCCACCTTGGGGTAACTCCTGAGGAGGGTCCTAACAGTTAGGACCCGAGGCCCTTTCTCTCCCATCTCCCTCCTCTCATCCGCCTCTTCTCCCTTAACCCCCCTCCGTGCCCCCGCCCCCCGATCTCACGGCCGTCTTCTTCCTTCAGAAAATCAGGAGCATCAAGAAGAAGCTGAGTCTCCTGTGCATCGACTTCAACAAGAACCCGAACGGGGACACGACCTTCCTGCCATTCACGCGCGAGGAGTTGGGTGCGTGCGGGCCCCGCGCGGGGGTGGAGAGGCGTCCGTGTGCCCCTGACCCCCGGGAGGGCCTTCTTCTCCTGAGGTGCTCAGACTGTTTGGGTCCCAAGGCTCTGGATCCTTCCTAGGGGAATGTGGCGGTCTGTCTACCGAGATTCTGCCCCGAAAGGGAGTTGTCCTTCGAGACTCCGCCCCCCCTGCTCTCTGTGATGTTTCTTTAATCTCACAGGGTCCTCCCCCACCTGACCCGGCGTGGGGTCTTGAAGGGCTGGGGCTTGGGCGGCTTTTTCAGCTTCTGCCCTCTTCCCCGAATGCTTTATTTTGAAAACTGCCCACCTGTAGGGAAGTGGCAAGAATAGTACCAGGGAGACCCCGTGTGCTCCTCGGGCCCGGCCTCCCTATGTGGATGCCATGTGTGCTGTTCCTGCGCCGGGGCCTCCGGACACATCGCCAGGAGCAAGGGCGCCTCCTAAGTCCCCGGGTGCAGGCCCCCCTCGGGAAGCGTGAAGCTGTCCCCCAGCCGTCCCGATGGCGGTCTTTTTAAAAAATTAATTAATTTATGTATTTTTGGCTGCGTTGGGTCTTCGTTGCTGCACGCGGGCTTTCTCTAGTTGTAGCGAGCGGGGGCTGCTCTTCGTTGCGGGCACGTGCTTCTCATTGCGGTGGCTTCTTTTGTCTCGGAGCACGGGCCCTAGGTGTCCGGGCTTCAGTAGTTTTGGCACGTGGGCTCAGTAGTTGTGAATTCCAGGATCTAGAGCACGGTCTCAGTAGTTGTGGTGCACGGGCTTAGTCGCTCTGCAGCACGTGGGATCTTCCCGGACCAGGGCTCAAGACCCTGTCCCCTGCATTGGCAGGAGGATTCTTTTTTTTGTTTGTTTTTTGTAACCAAAACATTAATCCCAAGGATTCTCACACAACATGTTACAAATGACAGCATGAAAAAAAAAAAATCTTGCACAGTAACTCAAAAGTTCAGCTCTACAATGGACCCTTAAACGGGCAGGACATTGGTATCTTGAATAGTCTCAAATTTCCAAATAATATTACAAAGAGCTATGTATTCACGTACAGCAATCACAGAGGGGACTTATGACCTAACTCAAAGGTAAACTAACTTCCTTGAAACTTCTTAGATTCTAAACTCACTGGACAACCTCTTGTCCAGTGTGAAGACTAGTGGAATTCTTAAACCTCTAATCTAAGGTAAGGGTGCGGCTTTCATTTCTACCTGCTGGCTTGTGTTCACAGCACCTTTTAAAGACTGCTTGCTTAACTACAGCTGCATACCATATCCCAGCTACAGAAAGTCTTTTCAATGTTTGCCAGTTTTGTTTCCATCATATTAAACATCACACTTGAGCTGGGCAGGAGTTAGAGTTTTATTATCAGTCTAGGCAAGACCAAAAATTCAAAGCAAATTCAATTTTGCTTAAGGGAACATTGTAAAGAAACAATTCTTCATATTACATGCCTCATATGATCCATTTCAAACCATAGAGAATTACACCTTTATGTGTCACTGTTCCAAGAGACAAACAAATGTGAACAGCTAAAACATTTTAAAAGTGCACCAAGCTTCGGAAGTCTCAAACGAAACTTGAATTTTCTGTACATACTCCTGTCAAATGAAGTTATTTCCTGTGCACCACTCCTCTTGCAAAGTGGTCTTCTATTTCCTTTCATTTGACCTGGATCGGCTAGGAGACCTAGAGAAAGATCGGGACAGCTTGTGATTTCTCTCCCAGGACAGTGATCTCTCTCTTCTCCTATCTCTAGAAAGGGACCTGCTCCGGCTGCAGGAGAAGCTTCTCCGTCTTGGAGATCTGTGGCGAGATGGAGGAATCCTCTGATAATCACATCGAGGGCGACGACCCCAAGAAGGAGGCGGCCACGATTTCGACTTCTCTTTTCCGCATTCGACAGGTCCACTCTTAATAGGCAGCCACGTAATGTTCTCCCATCTTGTTCTCGGACAGCATCGGCTGCATCTGGGGGATCTTCAAATTCAACTAAAGTGAAGTCGGTAGGGTATCTAGCTACCCACACACTTCGGAGTGGTCCATAATAGCCTACAGCTCGTTCTAATTCGGTCTTGTTACCATCGTTTCCAAGATTCCCTACATAAACTTTACACTCCAATGGACAGGAATCACGATGCATTTTGAGATCTCGGGTTAGAAATGCAGAGGCTCAAATCCACACACCCCTGGCGGGGTCTTCCCGGTCCCCTCCCGCCTGGCACCCGCAGATGCTCTCTCACACCCGTCGTCCATGAAATGGCCTGGCAGGCGGATTCTTAACCACTGCACCACCAGGGAAGTCCCCCCACCCCACCCCCGCCATGGCAGTCTTTATGTTTCTGGCCCCATCTGGCTCGAGCCAGGCCTCAGGCATTGCGTTTAGTTCCTGTCTCCTTCCCAGTTGATCGGGTCCTCAGCCTTTTACAAACTTGCTTCCATCTTGCCCCCGTGGACAGTTTTGCAAACTCCAGGCCAGGTGGGCATCGGCCTGTGAGCTCTGCCCGGGGTTCAGACGGGGCTTGAGCATCCTCGCCGGTTCTGTGTGACAGGCTGCTGCATAAGATGTGACACCTCGTTTGCCTCTGGGCAGCTAGATTTCGGGGACAGCCACGGATGCACGCCGACCCAGGCAGATGCTTCAGGTCCATCACGCCAACTTCTGCTGCCCTAACTTCTGTTCCCCAAGCCGCTGTCCCGGGCAGCAAGACCCACGTGGCTCCTGGGTTTCACGGGCCACAGGGTGATCCCGGGCCTCTGGAATCTGGCGGCTGAATCTGCTCGCACAAGCTGTCCTGTGGGGCTGCTTTTCCCCCTGTGTCGAGTCCAGGGGCCCTGCTGTCATGGCCCGGCCTCCCGGGCGAGAGGGTGAACCCCAGCTCCCTGGAACAGACATTCAGAGCCCCGGTGACCGGTCTCACAGGGCTGGGGCGGCGGCTGGACATGTGTGGCCAGCCTGGTGCTGTTTGGCCCCGTCTGCAGTTCCAGTTCCAGCTGAGAAAGAGCCTCGCTGTGTTATTTTCTCCTGGTTGTGTAAGGATCCCCGGTGTCATTTGACAGAAATGTAGATGGTGTGTTCTTTCTCTGATTTCTCCCTGCTTCCTCTCCTCCCTCCCTCTCTGTCCCTCCCTCTCCTGCCTCCCTCTGTCTCTCCCTCTCCCTCCCTCCCTCCCGGAGAGGGAGAGACAGGGAGGGAGGGAGGTTTTATTATATCCTATAATATGGTTTATTATAGGATATTGAATATAGTTCCCTGTTGTATCTATTTTATATATAGTACTTTGTATCTGCTAATCCCAAACTCCTAATTTATCCCTCCCCTACCCCCTTTCCCCTTTGGTAACCATAAATTTGTGTTCTATATCCGTGAATCTGTTTTTGTTTCGTAAGTTCATTTGTATCACAGTTTGGATCCCACATGTAAGTGATACCTTATGGTACTTCTCTTTCTTCACTTAGTATGATAATCTCTAGGTCCATCCACGCTGCTGCAAATCCTAATGACCTCATTTTAATTCAATCACTTCTTTAAAGACTCTATCTCCAAATACACTCACATTCGAAGGTACTGGGGGTTAGGGCTTCAACGTATGAATTTCGGGGGGACACAGTTCAGGTCATCAGACAACTCAAAAGTCCATCAACAAATGGACAAAAAGCTGTGTTCCATCTCTACAATGGAGTACCACGTAGCAATAAAGAGGGGCAAATGACATTGATGCACGGTGACACGGATGCATGTCACAGACACAAAAGAATAGATACCATATGATTCCATTGGTGTGAAATTCTCAAATAGGTGAAACTAATGCTTAGTAACAGAAATCAGAACTGTGACCATCTCTTAATGGGGGTGGGACCCACTTGAGAGGGGTTCCAGGAAGGTGATGGGAATTTTCTGCATCTTGATCTGGGCGGTTGATGACACAGACAAATACACACGTAAAAACTCCAGCTACCCTTAAAAAAAAAGGGTCAGATCCTTTAGAAAGATCCAGGTGCACATGTAAGATCTGTGCATTTTAATAAAATCTGGAGAGGAACAAAGCAAACATCAGAGTCACTCCATCCCGATTCTCTGATTTATTTTGATTGTAGCAGTTCTCACTCTTTCAAATCCCCTTGTTCATTGTGGAGTTTGCCTGCCTGTCTTGTTCTTGAGACAGACAGGGGCGGCATTGGTCTGTCTTATTGCTACGTGCATGCCCAGCCCCGGAACCAGGACTGAAATAGTCAGCAGTAGATCAGTGGTTGTGTGACGATGTCTGTGTAAGTTTTTTTTTTTTTTTTTTTTTTTGCGGTATGCAGGCCTCTCACCGCTGTGGCCTCTCCCGCTGCAGAGCACAGGCTCTGGACACGCAGGCCCAGCAGCCATGGCCCACGGGCCCAGCCGCTCCGCGGCATGTGGGATCCTCCCGGACCGGGGCACGAACTCGTGTCCCCTGCATCAGCAGGCGGACTCCCAACCACTGCGCCACCAGGGAAGCCCTCTGTGTAAGTTTTTGATTAGTAGTTGCAAACGACTGCATGTCAGTGTGGACAAAGCTGACAGGCACATTACACATGTGCGTGATCATGGTCACTGTGGTGATGATGGGGTGTTAGAAAGGCTTCCTCATGACACAAAAAGAGGAAACAAGTGCTGACCATTCATTTTGGCAGTCGTGGGATTCAGTGTCTTTTTTTCTATAGCTTGCTTTTTAAAAACTGCAAACATGCTTGAGGGAGAAAAGCAGGTTGCAGATAGATATGTGTGGTAGAATAGATTAACCTAATGTTTCTGAACACACAGAGAATAACTGAGTTTAGGGACATGAGATAACTGTCGGAAAACACAGACAGGAAGGAGACAGACCAACACTTTCATAGTGGTTGTGTCTGGGGAAGTAGCAGACGGGGATCCAAGAGGCACACAAATGGGCTTCCGCTGTGCCTTGAATATTTATTTCATTTTAAAAAAGACCCCAAAAAAACCCCTTCTGTTGTGGAAAACAGTATGACAGGTCCACAAAAAATTAGAAATAGAATTACTGTAGAATAGAAATACGACCCAGCAATTCTACTGGGAATTGCAAGTGTGGTCTCAGGACTTCCCTGGCAGTCCAGTGGTTAAGACTCCACGCTTCCATTGCAGGTGGCACGGGTTCGATCCCTGGTCGGGGAACTAAGATCCCACATGCCATGTGGCATGGCCAAAAGATTAAAAAAAAAAGGGGGGGAGGGGTCTCAAACAGATATTTGTACATCCACATTCATAGCAGCATGATTCACACTAGCCAAAAGGTGGAAGCAACCACAGAGTCCATCAATGGATGAATGAACAAAATGTGGTCCATCCATCCAATGGAATACTATTCAGTTTTAAAAACGAGGGACTTCCCTGGTGACGCAGTGGTTAAGAATCCAGCTGCCAGTTCAGCAGACACAGGTTCGAGCCCTGGTCCTGGAAGATCCCACATGCCACAGAGCAACTAAGCCCATGCACCACAACTGCTGAGCCTGCACTCTAGAGCCCACAAGCCACAACTAACTGAATCCCGCGCGCCTAGAGCCTGTGCTCCGCAGCAAGAGAAGCCACTGCAGTGAGAAGCCCATTCACCTCAATGAAGAGCAGCCCCCACTCACCGCAACTAGAGAAAGCCCACGCACAGCAATGAAGACCCAACGCAGCCAAAAATAAACAAATAAATTTATTTAAAAAATTATTTTAAAAACTATTTAAAAAAAAAAAAAGGAAGGAACTTCTGAGAATTCCCTGGCAGTCCAGTGATTAGGACTCAGTGCTTTCACTGCTGGGGCCCGGGTTCGATCCCTGGTCAGGGAACTAAGATCCCACAAGCCGTGCTTGTGTGGCCGAAAAAAAAAAGGGGGCATTTGTGAATAGTCACCTCAAATGGTAATGAGGTTTTTTTGTGTGTGTTTGTTTGTTAATTTTGTTTATTTATTTTTGGCTGTGCTGGGTCTTCATTGCTGTGCACGGGCTTTCTCTAGTTGAGGCGAGCGGGGGCTACTCTTCGTTGCGGTGCACGTGCTTCTCATTGCGTGGCTTCTCTTGTTGCGGAGCACAAGTTCTAGGTGCGCGGGCTTCAGTAGTTGTGGCACGTGGGCTCACTAGTTGTGGCTTGCGGGCTCTAGAGCGCAGGCTCAGTAGTTGTGGTGCACGGGCTTAGTTGCCCCATGGCATGTGGGATCTTCCCAGACCAGGGTCGAACACGTGTGCCCTGCACTGGCAGGTGGATTCTTAACCGCTGCACCACCAGGGAAGTCCGGTAATGAGGTTTTGAGCACCAGTGGATTTCCATTGATTAAATGTATGCCAATCCGCAGCCACCGTGGAAGACAGTATGGAGGTTCCTCAGAAAACTAAACATAGAATTACCTCGGGGGTTACTTACAATTTGGGACTTCCCTGGAGGTCCAGTGGTTAAGACTTCACCTTCCAATGCAGGGGGTGTGGGTTCGTTCCCTGGTCAGGGAACTAAGATCCCACATGCCTTGTGGCCAAAAAAACAAAACATAAAACAAAAACAATATTGTAACAAATTCAGTAAAGACTTTAAAAATGGTCCACATCAAAAAAATCTTTAAAAAAAATTATCATATGATCCAGCAATCCTGGGCATATATCCAGACAAAACTCTAATTCAAAAAGATACATCCACCCCTATGTTCATTGCAGCACTATTCACAATAAATGTCACTATTCACCTAAACGTCCATCAACAGATGAACGGATAAAGAAGATGTGGTACATATATACAATGGAATATTACTCGGCTATAAGTAAGAACAAAATAATGCCATTTGCAGCAACATGGATGCAACTAGAGATTATCATGCTAAGTGAAATAAATCAGAAAGACAAATACCATATGATATCACTTATATGTGGAATCTAAAATATGACACAAATGAACCTATCTACGAAATAGAAACAGACTCACAGACATGACATAGAGAACAGACTTGTGGTCTCCAAGAGGAGGGGGTTGGGGGAGGGATGGAGTGGGTAGCTGGGGTTAGCAGATGGAAGCTTTTATATATAGATTGGATGAACAACAAGGTCCTACCGTATAGCACAGAGAACTATATTCAATATCCTTTGATAAGCCATAAGGGAAAAGAATATATAAAAAAAGAACGTATATAAATGTATAACTGAGTCACTTTGCTGTACAGTAGTAATTAACACAACATTGTAAATCAGCTATACTTCAATTTACAAAAATAGAGTACATGTACGCCAATCTACTACAATCACTATTCTCCCCAGGGAAGGCTCAACTTCCACCCTGATGGAAGGAACAATTTCCCTGCCAGTTGGCCAGGGTGGCAGGAGCTACCTGCTGGCAGCGGTGTCCCCTCACTCTGGCCCGCCCAAGCACAGCAGCGCCCCCTAGGTCCACAAGCCTGGCTCAGGCCAGCGAGCTCGGGGTGCATGGCGGTGGGTATACCTCACAGGCAGGTATACCCTGGGCCACCCCTGGAACTACACCCCTGAGGGACAGCCCACCACCCAGCTGAGACCCAAGGGCTGAGCCACAGAACACTGTTTCCACTCTTTATGCTAACGTGCTCCTCAGATTTTTCCTGGTAGCATACTGAATACCTGAAACGATGACCTCAACTGGAAAAGTATCACAAAAATGATGGAATTCAGTAAGTTGGCTAAGTTAAAAAATATATATATAGGGCTCCCCTGGTGGCGCAGTGGTTGAGAGTCTGCCTGCCGATGCAGGGGATGCGGGTTCGTGCCCCAGTCTGGGAAGATCCCACATGCCGCGGAGCGGCTAGGCCCGTGAGCCATGGCCGCTGAGACTGCGCGTCTGGAGCCTGTGCTCCACAACGGGAGAGGCCGCAACAGTGAGACGCCCGCGTACCACACACACACACACACACACACACACACAATATATATATATATATATATATATATATATATAGAAAATCCAAAGTCGATAATCTTTCTGTAGGCAAAGGACCACTGTTTGGAAAATAACATCCTGCATACATTAGTAATAAAAGGATTAAATACCTAGGAATTGAGTTAAGAAACTTGTAATATCTATATGAAGACTTTAAAACACAGACTGATGAGGTTTAAAATAAGGGCATTCCTTCTGCATAGTGAGAAGGAGGGACCAACTACCGATGATACATTAGCAACATGGGTGAATCTCAAAACCATTAGGCTGAGTGAAAGCAGCCACACAGAGAAGCCCACACTGCACCAACAGGTGAAAGTCATCCATGAAGATGGACGTGGACCAGAGGTTGCCTGGTGGTGGTGGCAAAGGGGGATACTGAACTGGGAAGGGACACAGGGGACTTCTGGGGTGATGGAAACATTCTATAGTCTGAGAAGGATGTCGGTCCTCAGACTGATTCATTTACCGGAATAAACTGCTGCACACCCAGGACGTGTGCATTTCATATTAGACCTCAGTTTACAATAGGAATCCAGTGAGACACTCCTAGGTAGAACAACCTTCAAAGTGCAAAGCGCTTATAATCGATGCCACCATTTATTTGTAGCAAAGATAGACACACACACCTGCATTCGGGCACAGAAGGACTTTGGAAAGACAAGGATTTGGTGTCTTGGTCAGGGGGCCTGGGAATGAAGACTTAGCATACTTTTCACTGTACTCACGATATACTTTTTCATGCGTTTTTAGCTTAAAAAAGCAGAACATATAGCTAAAAAATAAAGTCTGACGGGAACTTTACCATGTCGAGCTGTTGTGTTTACCATGTGCGTTCGTTACCTGTTGAAAAAATAAGTTGAGATGTCAATTTCCCGCCACATAAAAATGATTCATATGTTAAGATGTCATAGAAATAATGGAAGAAAACACTAGTTTGATTTAGGGCTAGGGAAGGCCTTTCTGAATAGGCTCTAAAAAAATAGAAGTGCAGACAAATATAAATCTAATCCCTAAAAATAAAGTCTCTTTACAGCAAAGATAGGATGACTCAAGATGAAAGTAACACAAGCAGGGGACAGCCCCTAGCAAGGACGAAGGTTACAGCATGTGTCACCACGGAGATAAGGAACAAATTCCAGTGGCCACCAGACACTTGGGAGTGTTGAATCACTCCTAAAAAACGCTAACAAGGGAATTCCCTGGTGTTCCAGTGGTTAGGACCCCACGCGCTTTCACTGCCGAGGGCCAGGGTTCAGGTGCTTTCACTGCCGAGGGCCAGGGTTCAGTCCCTGATTGGGGAACTAATTCTGCAAGCCATGCACATGGCCAAAAAAAAAAAAAAATTTGCTAACAAGACTCACTATTCCATTGACAAGGATCAAAGAGGCAAAAGCCAGGGCAGGGTAAAGTCCAGGTGGCACTGTTGGTGGGAGAAGCATTAAAACCTCTCCAGGGGGGTAGGTCAGCCACATGACCTGAAAGGGAAATATGAAAACATTTATACTCAGTGATCCAGGAAGCTCTCTACATATTTCCTTAAAGGATACAATGGAAGAGTCCATACAAGGATGTTCAGTGCAGTGTCGCTTACAAGAGAAGAGGGAACATCTTAATTACCATGAAGGAGCTTAAATTTTACATTTGAATTATCTCTAGTCCCTTGGTCTTTTTTTTTTTAAGATTGATTGATTTGGCTGCGTTGGGTCTTTGTTGCTGCACGTGGCTTTCTCTAGTGGCGGCGAGCGCAGGCTTCTCATTGCCGTGGCTTCTGTTGTTGCGGAGCACAGGCTCTAGGTGCGCGGGCTTCAGTAGTTGTGGCACGAGGGCTCAGTAGTTGTGGCTTTCGGGCTCTAGAGCGCAGGCTCAGTAGTTGTGGCGCACGGGCTTAGTTGCTCTGCGTTATGTGGGATCTTCCCGGACCAGGGATCAAACCCGTGTCCCCTGCACTGGCAGGTGGATTCTTAACCACTGCGCCACCAGGGAAGTCCTAGTCCCTTAGTCTTATGATTAAGGCAACCGTGACTTACATGGACAGTTACAGTTGAGGTGCCACCAAGTGCTTTCCTAAAAGCACACGTAGAGGTGGTGGGGCAGGTGTTACTTGACATCCTAACAGCGGCCCTTTGGGTTGTGTGTGCTGGTGACTCACATGTCTTTGTCTGCTTCTGCTTTGTCGTCATTTTATAGCAGGTCTTTTCCCAAAGACAAATCAAAGAAAAGGGTCGTTCATCTCAGAATTCAGTAGGACTGAGTCAGGGTGAAAGTATGGAAAGCCCACCTCCCAGATGCTTAAACAAATAAGGGCTCTGCCTGGGGGTGGCAGGCCAGGGCTACGAGTGACTCTTTTTGTTCCACCATCCGTTGCATGGGGCTTCTGGCCTCACGGTCACAGGACAGTTGCTGCCTTGCCAGGCATCACAGCCCGGGGCTACAAGGCCACGGGGAGTCCAAGATTCTTCCTTTAAAGGGCGTTCTGGGAAACCGCACCAGCAAGTTCCACTTGCATCGTATTGGCCAGAACTGAGCCACCACCCCCACCCCAAACAGGCGTGGGACGTCTAACTTCAGACGAGGCCTCCGCGGGGTCACCTGCGACCCTGAGGAGTCCACTCTCATCCAGCCTCAGCTGAGAGGCGGCCAGAAGTCCCTGGCAAATCAGGAGTCATCACCCAGGGTGATTTATAGGAGAGATTTATTTGAAGAAATATTACAACATATAAAAACTACATAAAGTCTTAATTTCCACTCATACAGTGGTAAATTTGATATAATGCATAATAAAAAACTTTTAAAATCCAGAACGGACAAAGTACTGCACAGTTTCATCACTAAGTCAAATTAGTCGATAAGCAAATCTCACAAAAGAGCTTCATGTCAGCCAAGGCCACAAACACCGTGTACAACACATCTGAACTGACAGATTGACATGTTAAAAATACAACAATATCAGTGCACGTTGGGGATCTCCGGTGCCAGAAACAAAGGCGATTGGAGGGCAGAACTAGTCCTTAGCAGTCTCCTCCTTGATCTTAACTGAAGAGATATAAAAGGGAGAGTCACTGCAGGGAACGTATGTAATGTTACACGAAGCAATAGGCAAGCACATCAGGTACGTGGACCAGGAACTACGTTAATGCCCAGGCATTGACACTAAAAGGACCACCTCATAAGAACCTGCAGCAGCTGCTCTGCACCAGCATTCAGAGACTGAACACTGCTCAGGTGCTCCCTAAAGGTTTCCAGACCACCTGCGTTATGGGCTAGTGTCTGAGGCGGGCGCAGCCGACCCAGACTCACTTAGCAGGACAGAGCCAAGCACCCTGACATCTGACCACTCGTCCACTGCGTGCCGGGCCCCAGTGCTCCGCGCTTACCCACACGCTCACTCATCTCAGAGCAACCCTGAGAGACGCAAGGCCACCAGGGAGGGTGGGTGACTCGCCCCAGTCTCAGAGCCTAAAGCCAAACCCCTGCTTCTGTCCCCACCACTCCCTACCATACCTGAGGTGCTCTCTCGCGCTCTGACCATCATACAGCGCTTGATCTCCAAGCCGATGGCTTTGGCCAGTGGCGGTGGCACAGCGTTACCCACCTGCAGGAGGGAAAGAGGGCGACATGTGGTTCGGCACGGCTGGAGTCAGCGCTAGCCTCCACTCGGACACGGGCACTGGGCCCCCGGTCTCAGGCTCACACAGGCCTCCAAAGCCCTTCCCTCAGGATGGCACTCAGACCCTCCACCCAGCCCACCCTCCCGCCCCAAACACCAGCAGGTCAAGCACCACTCAGAGAAGGGGGCCTTTAAAGGGCTTTAGAAAATCTTAGAATCTGGATATGGAAGCTACTATGTTTCACTACCAGCTGAGAGCTCTGCTCCCAGAGCACAGGATGGCTGAGAGGGGTGAGAGGGGTGAAATGGGAGGGTCTCGCTGTAACCCCCAGGCACTGCTGGCCTTTTCAGCCACATGCCTGCACTCCTTGGAAATACATTTCATTAACAGCCAAACGGAACACTCTGAGAAACAGGAGGAATTATTGGTTCGTTTCAACCCTTAGCAACAGTGAATTTTCACCACCGGGTATTTCGTCTGCTCTCTGCAATGCGCTGGAACTTTCCTTTGGGCGAAATGTGCCTCAGCTGTCCACGGCACCCGACACACTTGGCGACTCCGCCTGACCCAGCAGCGCCCTGGGCCCCGGGGACAGGGTCCCTCCTTCCTGACCACCCCCTCGTGGGAGTGCTGAGGCCAGTCAGCCCCCAGCTCTGGGGACTCAGCGTCCCCTAGGAAATGACTGCGAGTCAAGCTCCCCACCGACCCCCAACCCCCTGGTCTCCCTCCGGCCAGGGCCGCTTCTTGCGTGGTGCCGCTCGCCCCCCCTCAGCGGGGAGGAGACCCGGGCCGACTCCGCTCCACTGACCTGCCGGTGCTTGTCCAGGATGTTGCCGAACAGCCGGTAGGTGTCGGGGAAGCCCTGAGAGCGGGCGCACTCCCGCACACTCACGACGCGGTGCTGCTCTGGGTGGAGCACGCGGCCCTGGGGGCAAGAGGTGCGATGTGGGTGGGAAGGAGACGGGGCCACGGGAAGCCCACCCCGAGTCGGGGCGCAGAGGCAGGAGGCGGCGAGGAGGGCCGGCCCAGCCGCGAAGCCCATGCCTCCGTCCCCGCCCAGGCCCAAGTGGCCCTCAGACCTACCTGCTTGCCCATTGGCTCGGGGTTGGTGACAGTCGTGCTGAAGAAGCCGTCCCACTCGAGCCGTCCGTAGAGGCCGGCCCAGTGGTTGTGCCTGTTCCCGGTGTGGGGCAGGCACCAGGGAATGAGGGTGTTGAACTGTCTGGCCGCAGGGTCACAGGCTTTGCCTGTTGGAAGAGAGGGCTGCGATGGGGCTGTGCTGACGGAACGGGATGATACAGCAGCCGACAGTCCCCGTTTGCCAGGCAGAGCTTCATCACGGACCCTGTCCTCAGCAGCCGTGCGCAGCAGGGACACCCAGGCTTGGCGAGTCTGCACCCCACCCAGGGCTGCTGGGTTCCTGCGTGGCAGCCCCGGCATCTCCTGCTGAGAAACCCTGAGCCCACCGCCCCGCTGCAGAGCCTAAGGGGGCTGGGGCTTCACACTAAACTTGAGGAAGCCACACCTGGAGGCCAGGGCACAAACCTTCCACGCAGGAGCAGACCCCGCGGAGAGCCCCGGCACTGCTGCAGCCGTTCTTCTTGTCGTGGTAGTTGTACCGCAGCTTCCTGGCCAAAGTGCCATCAGAGAGCCGCACCTCGATGTTTGGCAGGTCACGCCAGTCTGAGCCCGGGGCTAGAGGGATGTGCCGCATGCGAGCAGCCACCAATGCGCTCATGTCCTGGAAGAGCACAGCAGGCCCAGCTGTCGCCGAGCTCAGGGAGCACCTGACCACATGCAGTGGGCTGGGCGCCATAGTACTGGGCACTGGGCATACCACGGTGACCAGGACCCCAAGGGGCTTGTATCCCACTGTGGGAGACAAGCAGTGACCCCAATCGACAACCTGGGGGTTACACACATGCCATGAAGACACCAGAGCAGGGATGTGAACGACGGGGGAACGGGTGAAGGGATGGCTTCGGGCAAGCGCGGGGCTACTGAGGAGGTGACGTCGGTCGGAGCTGAGCCCTGCAGGACAGGAGGAGCCAGCGGCGGAGAGAGCTGGGGTTTGGTACGTTTGGGAGATACCCAGAGAACAGCGGTGCTGAGAAACAAGACCAGTCATAGGAGACGATGGCCAGACACACCATTCTAGCCCGATTCTAGGCAGAGTATAAGCTCTGATTGATACTTTCCAGGACCATGTACTGGGGCGGGGGTGGGGTGCAAGGAGAAGCAGGAGGCAGTGAGATGTGAGGCTGGGGGCCGGCTGACGTAGCGGAGTTTGGGTTAGGGGCCAAGAGCAGAAGGAGCTGGAAGGGGGCCGAGATCAGACCCCACTTCCCCCGCAAGCCCTGGCTGGGCTCCAACCACAGAGCTGTTCCTGGGAGGCCGCCTGGGAGGAGGCCCCGCTTTATGGAGGTGACGTTACCTTACAGATGTGGTCCCTGAGGATGGGCTGGTACTGCGAGCCCCGGAGCTGCCTCTGGAACCAGGACTGAGGCTCCCCGTTGTACGAGATCTCCTGAGCCGAAGCTCCGTTCCGAATCTCGGGAAGGTCGGACATCGTGTCCCGCACAGTGATGGTTCGGAACGGACCCGAGCTCAACCTGCAACAGAGCACAGATTGTGGCACCTCTGGGGACACACACAGCTATCATGTGTGTGAGTCACAACTGCCATCCCCCGACTGCTGGCACCGTCTTCTCCAGAGAAGGCAACCCGGCTCGGGGTCAAAGGACCGCTCGGGGTCAAAGGACGGCTCGGGGTCAAAGGGCCGCCCGAGGTCACAGGGGCAGCATTCTTCTCAGACCCCATCGGAAAAGGGGACAGGCTATAGTGTGGGCTCTGCACGTGACTGCGGCCAGGCTTCTGGCCACTGCCCTGGACAGAGGGCACTCGGGGTCAGAACGAGAGCAGAGGTGGCAGAGCGTTCGCAGGGCAGGCTGGACGCGGCGCTGTCTGCCCTCGCTAACACTGTCTCCTCGGCTCGGGCCTCTTCACAGAGGTCCACCCGCACCAGGCCTCGCCGGGGAAGGCTCACAAGCGCCAGGACAGCGGGCTGGCCGGGGGTGCTCCTACCTGGTGATGTTGCTGACAAACTTCTTGTCGTCGACTACGACACTCAGCTGGCAGGCCCGGGGCGCGAACACGTGCAGCGGCTCCGGGAACAGAGGGAGCTGCTCTCCGGGGGCTGCGGCCAGGATGATGGCCCGCCTCCGCGTCTGGGCCACGCCGTACTGACCAGCCTGCGTGGGAGAGGGCCAGACACACACATGGTCAGTGGGCACCTCCGAGCAGCTGGGCGAAGGGCTGGGGTCCGCAGCACCTGACTTTCTGGGGCGTCTGGCTGGTGTGGAGCTCACCCGAGAGCCCCTAGTTAACCCACGGGCTCATGCCTAACAGGAGGTGGGACCGGAGAAGAGGACGAAAGATCCCAGGAGGTGGCCGGTAGCCCCTGGAGAAGATGGGAGTGAACCCTGCTGGCGATCCCAGCCAGCTCTTTAAACAGCACATGAAGGAGCACTTGGGGAGAAGAGCGGCCAGAGGAGACACTGGGAGCCGTGCCACCTGCCTGGCAGCCCACGGCCACAAGGGAAAGAACACGGCTGCCAGCAAGGTTGATCAGTGAGGCCGACACACTATGGAAGCTGAATGGGAGGGGGGCCCGGCAGCCACCTCCCCAACCCTCGCCCGCACTGCAGGTTACCGCACTGTGGCCTGTCCCTCTGAGCTCTACTTTCAGTTTGAGACAGCTTGCTGCTGTCCAGGGACTGCTCGGCCCTTTCTCCGGCCACACACGTCTGCCCCTGCCCGGGGGGCCTACCTGCAACACGCCGAAGGTGCACTGGTAGCCCATGCGGACCAGGCAGCGGAGCGTGAGCTTCAGGACCATGGAGCGCTTGAAGGAGACGAAGTTCCTGACATTCTCCAGGAGGAAGTACCTGGGCCGGTAGTAGTCGCAGTAGCTGTGGAGGCGGGAGAGACGAGAGAGGAGGAGACCTACTCTGCCAGAAGCCACTCCCAAATGCTTGACGTTTGTCAAGACGCACCTGCCAACTCTCAAGGTCTCTCCCTAGCGGAGGGGCAGCCGTGAACTTCCTGAAGGCAAAGACCGGCGTCTCACTCAGCACACCGCCTTCAGCAGGTGCGAAGGCTAAAGCAGTTACTGCTCGGCCCTGGCACGCCTGCGGCGCAGCCCCGGGACCGGCCGTCTAGTCACCCTGGGGCAGCACCGCACGCAGAGGGAATTCTAGCCCGTTTACCTGAGGAAGGAGACCACCAGGGAGTTCTTGAACTTAGAGTAGGTTCGAGAGTTGAAGCGGTTCATGCCGCTAAAGCCTTGGCAAGGAGGCCCGCCACACAGCATCTCCACGTCTCCCTTCTGCGGCAGCTTCTGGCCGCGGGAGTTGGTCACCTCCCCGGCCATGACCAGCTTCAGCAGGACGTTGCAGTCCTCTGTGAACACCGTGGACCCGGGATTGTTCAGCCGGAACGCCTGGGCCGCGGGGTCCCACATCTCGATGGCCCACAGCGTTTCCGAGATGCCTGGGGGACACAAGGACAAAGATGAGCTGCGAACCCCCTGTAGCATGAGACTCTTTAGCCAGAACTGTGACCAGAGCCAGAAAGGTCTTCCAGGCAGAACACGCCCGGTCCGGTTTTTGCAGCTGTGTGGAGAGAAACCCGGAGCCTACCTGCTTGGTGGAACCCTTCCGACAAACCCCCACAGCCAGAAAACACATCCAGGGTCCGCAGCTTCGGCAGCTTGATTTCCGTCTCCAGTTCGCTCGGCTCAGAGCTTTGCGACTTTGTCCTGCTTTTCCCTGCGGGAGACAGGCCCCAAGTCAGATCAGGGCCCTAGCGTGCTCTCTTCAAACACCCTGGTGATTCAGAGACGGCCTCATTTTGAGTTGGCGGCAGCAGAGCGAGGTAACGTCAGAGGCTGCTCTTTTATACTGACTGATTCACGAGAATCGAGTTACGGGAGACGGACTTGAAAAGAAGCCCGTGGAGTAACGACATACCTTTTCCCTTCCCTTTCCCTTTATTTCCAGGGCTACGGGCATGGTTTGGAGGATCTTCAAAGCTTTTGCTCTTGGCATTATAGGCCTGAGAAGGAAAGAACCACAACAGTCTGGAAGAGAAACACCAGTCCCCTCTCTAACAAATACGATTTAAGTTAATTTGATAAGATCTACTTAATTTCTCCCTAAACATGGCCATAAGCAAAAAGTGCTTTGAGTTTTATTACATTAGAGGTGAGGGGGAAATTCTACTAATACACGCGTTTTATATGGCCGAAATTCCTGCTATTTGAAGTACCTGGACTACTCATTCTAAAAATAGGCAAGTGTTACAGTTAGACTGTACACACTGGAACCTGGGGGAAACATGGGTTATCTTAGAACGATACATGCCTGTCACGGAAAAGCCATGCTCAAACAATTTAAGGGTGATTCGCTTAACCAACAAACTGCTGGCTCTACTCTCAATAACCAGGCCACAGGCTCGGCTATATGGCCCCGGCCTGGACACGGATCCCTGGCTGAAGGCACTGGGGGCAGGGCTGCACCTCCCAGGGCTAGAGGAACCTTTCCCTAACTCACAGGCACTGGCCAGGCCAGCAGAGGCCACTCAACAGTCTTCAAAAATTGCTATTGCCTTAGGACACTCAAATGTGACATTCTGGTTCGTTTTAAGCCCAAAGTGTCAAATTCCAGAACAACTTGAATGTCACAGATTCGTACTCTGGATAAACTGCTTTCTCGGGGGCTGTGTCTGACCCCAAGGCCCTCCCTCCAGTAAGCCCAGGGCCCCACCTCAAGGAAGTAGAAGCGGTCGGGGCCACCAGCGGAGAAGTCCTGGAGGCACTCGGGCAGGTCCTCCCCGTACTCCACGGTGCAGCGGCCCTGCACGGCCTTGAAGTCCACCACAGCCTCCTCGTCACTCCAATAAAGCAGGTTGATGTCTGCGTGGTAACTCGCCGGGGTGGACTTGTGCGTGTTCTCCGGCCTGTGAGTGCGAGGGTCTTTGTTAGTTCTTTTGCCTCGAGCTGACAGGCAATTAAATGGCACATTCCTGACAGTGCTCAGATGATCGGTGGGTAAAGACCATTCCCCACCCCCAGCAAGTCACCTTGATTACTGACCCCCTTAGTTGGCACTAACCACAGACTAAGTGGGGTTCCTTGCCATGAACTCAACTAATGGTTTGCTTGCTCTTTATGCCCCCAGTGTAGCCCCAAAAGACTTGTCCTGTGTTAAGACCAGCTGCTGGTCTCCTGTTAGAAAGCATGTCTAGAGCTGCCTTCATTCGCCTATAGCAGCCAGATTCCTTGTTCTTTCTCATTACTCAACTGATTATTGCAAAGACCTCAAAAACTCTTCCACGTACATTAGCTAAGACATGGAGCAACTTTAGACCTATCTGTATGGATTAGTTTCAGGTTATCTCCTAACCATTATTAGGATCCCAGAAAAAGACTGAGTGAAGCCAAGACATTGGACAGAGAGAAACCCCAGAGCAGGGAAGAGGGCCTGAGAAGAACAGGGGGATGCGGAATGGGGAGGGGGGCGGAACACGGACAGTGTTCTGAGACAGAACACGCGGACAGAACTCAGGGTTCTGAGGGCGCCTCAGGCAAAGCCCAGGACATTCCACGCCTGTCTTTGTCACACTCTGGACTTCTGCTCACGGATTTCTTTTGGACAAAGCTCTGCAGCTTTAAGAGAGAAAGCGAGGGCTGTGATATGTAGCTGTAGTCATCTCCGGTACCCTCCAGGTAATCAGAAACACTTGGAAGAACAGATGCCTCCACCCAACTCTCAGACCACCACTGTGTGTGTGCGGTTACCACCCCGCCTCAGGCAGAGCCCCTTGAAGGGCAGAGGCTTCACCGACCTGTAAAACTTGTTGACTCTGATCTTGATATCCGTCTCGTTGGGCCTGCCGTTGCTCTTCTTGCTGCAGAAGATCTCTTTGATGCGGCCAATACGGTACGGCTCAGGGGC
Organism: Monodon monoceros; assembly: GCF_005190385.1. Taxonomy (NCBI): domain Eukaryota; kingdom Metazoa; phylum Chordata; class Mammalia; order Artiodactyla; family Monodontidae; genus Monodon; species Monodon monoceros. Next base: position 162,594,694 of record NW_021703768.1, read on the forward strand.
ATCTAGGTTGCTGCCTTTGATGTAGTCAGAGTATTTCCGGTAGTGTTCTGGATACAGAGCTTCATCCACAGGCTCCTTCCGCGGGCGTTTCACAGGACTGGACAGCTTAATGCTGCAGAGGAGCAACTGTTATGAGTGACTGAACATGAAGCCTTAAAAAGCAGTCTCAGCATGACTGATCAGTGACAATAACCACTTAAATTCAAACACCTTAAACTAACGCAGCTAAGTACCCTTAGACCAGATTTAGAGACTAAATCTCACCCACACTTTAAAATGGGTACTCTCCATCTGTGCTCTGGGGATAGTTGCTAAGGCTGTTCAGGTTCCCCCCGCTCTCAGCCTCAGGACAGGCGTGTGGCTCCTTCAGCTCTACAGGTGTGCGCAGCAGGGACGCACAAGCACTTGGAGCGGGAGCTCTGAGCGCCAGGAGAGCCTCCAGTGTGCTTCCCCTCGCCTCTGACTGCCGACTCCTGAGAAGGCAGGGCTCCGTCAGCCCAGGGCCCTGAGTGACACAACAGTCCGAGTCCCCTGAACCACAATGGCCACACAGTACAGGCAAGAAGTAAACTTCTGTGATTTTAGAGTTGTTACCATGGCATAGCCTACACCCTGACTGAGGCATTGACCCAGAGGCAATGCGGGAGAGGCATGGGGAGAAGACTCGTGGTCTGGGCAAGCTGAATTTGGCCTGACCACGTGCTGGCTAACTCAGGCCAGCAAATCAGATGCCAAGCTGCCAAGACTGCAGGGCTGCATACTCTGAAGACTGCAGTTCAGGAAGGCAGCTGCTGTGCCTTCCCATCAGACCCCCTGAAGTCTGACGGGCTCCAAAGGTGTCTCTGAACACCTGTGCTCTCACTTCAGCTGTGCCAGAAGCATCTGGTAGACAGCACTACAGGGAGTCCTCCCCTTCGAGGCCAAAAACTGGAGCTAAAGGGCGTGATGCACACTCACTGTGCGGGCCTGGAAGGACCGATGTTTTGTAATGTACGGTGACTGAATGGAGGTTGGGGACTGGGTTCCAATTAGGACTCGAGGAAAATGGAATTGCAAGTCGGGAAACTGAGCTGACTAAGCTCAGAAAATGGTGGTTGTAAATTCAACCACGCACTAGTTCTTAGAACGAACAAGGAATGGATCAAGTGTGGACAATATCTGTGGCTTTGATTATTCCCTGAAGAGCGTCAATCCTCTGATGTGGAAGTCTCTCTTTTTTTTAAATTTTATTTATTTTTGGCTGCGTTGGGTCTTCGTTGCTGTGTGGGCTTTCTCTAGTTGCGGCAAGCGGGGGCTACTCTTCGTCGCGGTGCGCGGGCTTCTCATTGTGGTGGCTTCTCTTGTTGCGGAGCACAGGCTCTAGAGCGCAGGCTCAGTAGTTGTGGCATGCGGGCTTGGTTGCTCTGCGGCATGTGGGATCTTCCCGGACCAGGGATCGAACCCGTGTCCCCTATATTGGCAGGTGGATTCTTAATCAGTGCGCCACCAGGGAAGTCCCGGAAGTCTTTTGATGCAATTCCCATTTACCGAGAAGTAACTCACAGTCAGCCTTTACTTTAGGCCAGGCGCTGTGCTAATAAGCCATTTTCTTTTAACTCACTTATTCCTTAGGGGCCTGGCAGGCAAGGCACTCCTCTCCCCACCTGATAGATGGGAACTGGGAGGGGGTCTCTGCCATGACCAGCTGGGCAGGAACACGCCACTGACCCTAATGCTCTCCCTTAGCCAGCGGGCTCTCTGTCTGACTTCTTTCACAGACAGCTTCACTGCCACAGAATTATAGTCGCTCTGCACTGGAAGGCTGGATAATGTCTGCTCACCGCAGATGACACTGTGACAGCTCGGCAGCAGCAGGTACTGGGCTGCGGGGTGGGGGACATTGTGGAGCCAGCTGTGTACTGGCCCAGAGCTCCTGGCCCTGACTGCAGCAAGGGGCACTCACTTGAAGGTGAAGGCCTCGGGGGGGAGGTACACGCCATCGCCCACTCGATACTGGATGCCGTTCTTGGTGGCTAAGCTGTAGAGGACCCGGCCATCCAGGTCCTCGAGCTGCTCCATGACCCTGGGAATTTCCTTCTGCCTCATTTCAGCCAGACGTGCACAGCTTGCACAGAACCTGAAGGAGTGAAGGACAGAAACCAGAGGCCCTTAAGTGGCTGGTAGTGACTACAAGCAGCTGCCACTGGCTTAATCCAGACTCTGGTGACCAAGAGGAAGGATTTACAGATGTTAGGAGGAACTGGCTTTCCTGCACTTTTATGTTCACACTTTGAAAGCACTTAGTTGGGACCAAAGCCCAGAGATACACACAACAGGAAAATGACAAGCCAACCGCACTTTTGAGTAGTCGCTCCTAAGACATTAACAAACAATCTAGAATATGGTCAAGAATCCACCACGAGCGATAATGCAGACAGTGGTAAAGACAGGAACTCAAAACGTCAGAGGAGGTTCACGCTATTATCTCTAAAGGCTGAAGAGGTACTTGGTAAAATTCAACATTATTTCTGATTAATAAACCCTTAAAAGGAGAATTAGAGATTGCCTTAAAAACAGATCAAGCCAAAAGGCAGCCCCAGGCTGACTGGAGAAACACCAGAGGCATCGCAGCGAGCCCCCCGAGCCTCGGCCCTGTCAGCCTTGCTGTCGTCACACACCACTCGCTCTGGAGGTGCCGGCTGCCACTTTCAGTTAAAACAAGTGAGATACCAAGGTTAGAAAGGAAGACGTGGGGCACTGGACACTTTATGAGAAGCAAAAGCCTCCCTAAAAGCATTCCCCCACCAGTTCCAATAAAATGGAATCAAAGATCTCACTTATGAGAAAAGACACAAGATCTGTGGTACAGACACTGAGGAACCCAGAAAGACACATCCTGTTCCTGGATGGGACAGCTTCTCATGAGGGTCACTCCCCACCAGGCTGTCCACACACTTACAGCCACTGCAACCAAGTCAGGCTGCTCTTTGGTTGGTGAGGAAGACGATCAGAAGACGTGGGGAAAGCAAACCCAGCAGAGAGAAGCACGGGAAAAGCTCGAGGGCTTCATGCAGATGCATGGCGTCCCCGAGCACCACCAGAGCGGCCCAGGAGCGCACTCGCGGCACTCACTTGTACTTGTTGTCCTCCACTGGCTGAGTTTTTGGAGGGGACTCAAATCTTGCGTAGTCTTGGTCATACCAAAGCTGGTAGAAATAGGTCTTTCCGTCATCCTCCGACATCAGGGCCTCAGGGTCCACGCCTCCCTAGGGACGAGACTGCCGTCAGCCATGATGACCCCACGCATTGAGGAGGGGCACACGAGGGGCGCCAGGCACTCACCTCCAAGGCCCAGTTTTCCGACGGGGCTTTATAGACGACCTGCACTTTGCTGTGAATGTATGAAAGCTGCATGTCCTCACATTCGTCTACCAGGAACAGCTCCAGGGGGTCCGACGTGGCCCCGAGGACCGTGTCCGTCCCAGCACAGAACCAGTGGGCATGAAACATCTGCCCGTTGCTGCTGTCCTCCCACAGCGCCGTGACCCTGGAGCCGGAAGAGGGGGCAGGAAGGAAGTTCTAACTTGACCGGCAGATCTGGACCGAGTCTCCTTGGGGGACATGTGTTTTTTGGTTTTAGTATAGGGCAAAGAGCTGCTGCTATTCTTACAAAATAGGCACCTCCTACTTACTCAACAGAAAGTGTGGGCTGAAGTCAAGCAGAGGGAAGGACACAAACCTTGCTAAATACAGTGGTTTTGAAGAATCATCTGGAATAACAGAAACACAGTCCCCCACTTCCAGGGTTTCCGAGTCGATGCATACCTTCTTATAGTAACTCTTCTTCCCATCGGTCTGAAAACAAGAGCTTAATTTCAGGTGAGGATGGGTTTGAAGGTCCGTGCTAGGCTTGACCTGCGAGTTCCTGTTACTTTATAGGAAAGTATCACTCATAATAATTTCTCCAAGAAGCCGTGAGCTCTACCAGCCTGGCTACTATAGAGAACACCCAACTTCTTTGGCTGGAAGCCTGCAGCAAAGGCCGCTCACATCCCTCTGTCACCACCTCTGCCCTCTTGTGTCAGCAGCAAATGGGATTCTAGCATTCAATTGTAATAGCACCGTACCCCACTCCCCACACCTCCCTTAGCCACACGGACCTCCTTCTTTCTCTCCCACAAGGAAAGCTGGTCCCACCTCAGGGCCTGTGCTCTGGTTACTCCCCAGACCTTCATGCACTGGCTACTCTCCAACCTTTTGGTCTCAGCTCAGATGTTGCCCCACCAAGAAGCCTCTGTGGCCCCAGCACCCTTCCTGCCCCCTGCCCTCCTGACAGTACATGTGTCACAGGCAGGGGCTTAGTTATGCCTAGGCCTAGAGCAGCATCCAGCAGGGTAGGCCTCACGCTTGTTGAGGGAACTGACCATCTTTGGCTTATGGACATCGAGAGAACAACACTGAGATGACATTCACTCTCCAGCTTTGGTAAAGGATTTGACCCTTAGACAGGCAGGTAACCACAGAACCCCCGGGAGACGGTCTGCTAGTGCCCCCAAACACCTACTCCTAGGCCAGAGAGGACTGTGAAGGCTCTCTTCAAAACAAGCTTGGAAGGGGAAACTGACACCCCAAGAACTGTATCAAATGCCCATTTTGGGGACTTCCCTGGTGGCATGGTGGTTAAGAATCCTCCTGCCAACGCAAGGGACATGGGTTCGAGCCCTGGTCCGGGAAGATCCCACATGCCGTGGAGCAACCAAGCCCGTGCACCACGACTACTGAGTCCATGCTCTAGAGCCCGAGAGCCACGACTACTGAGCCTGTACTGGAGCCCATGCGCCTATAGCCCGTGCCCCGCAACAAAGAGAAGCCACCACAATGAGAAGCCTGTGTACCACAACGAAGAGTAGCCCCCGCTCGCTGCAACTAGAGAAAGCCCGCACACAGAAACGAAGACCCAACGCAGCCAAAAATAAATAAATTAAATAAATAAATATATATAGTTTTAAAAAGCCCATTTTGGAGTGTGAGGAAAACTGAGTCCTTGGGCGTACAAGCAAAAAAATGCATTTCAGGTGCTTGACCACAGGCCTCGGCCTCTCAGTCAGCTCTGCTCCGCTCACGGGACAGATGGGCAGGGACAAACGGGCATGTTTCTCAGCTGCAGGACTCAGGCTGCTTAAGACGTCTGGCAGCGAGAGACCACGAGGCAACCGGCTTCTCAGAAGGGCAGCGCTAAAACGACTGAGAGCCTGCTCCTGGATTACCTTGACAGCTTCTCCAACCCAAAAGATCCGATCCTTGTTCTGCTTCTTTTTCTTCCCCTGGTGCATCTTTTTGGGTGACGGCATCTCTGGAATATTGTCATCCACTTCTTCGTCGTCATCTGCCTCCTTCATGGCCATGTTGGGACACCTACAGAGTCGGTTACTATAAGCAAGGTCCTCTTTAAAAGTAAAACCACTGGTTAGGACTCTGCGCTCTCACTGCTGGGGCCCGGGTTCAATCCCTGGTCGGGGAACTAAGATCCCACAAGCCTCTCGGCGCAGGCAGAAAAAAAAAAAAAAAAAAAAAAAAAGTAAAACCAACTGAAGGTGTTTTACCTAGAGAACAGGGACAGGCCTGGTGACAGTGCTAGACAAAGGGACCCTGCCTGCTCTGTACCTGTCAACCCAGCTCCCACACAAAGCCTACTTGCCATCAGCTGGCATTTCCCTCCATTTCAAGAACAAGCGTTGGCCAAACCCACCTCCTCTTTTGGCAAGCCTGTTTGCTCCTTCCGCTGCCACCAAATTTAACCATATCCTTACAGGCTTTACACTTTCCACACTCAGGCTGTTGACAAATCTAAAACACATTTAAAAAGTAATCAAACAGTCATTACTAACAGCTGGTAACCAGTTTTTGGTGAATTTAAAAACTGTAAATTTAACCTCATTAGAAGTAAGGGAAGTAAGAGTTAGGAACAAGATACGAGGTTTGCATAGGTTAAGCCTGACACATGGTGCTGGGACAGGTGTGGGGAAACGAGAACTCGCACTGCTCAAAGGATAATTTGGTGACCCCACTCTGGAGAACACTGTTCTAGATCAAAGTTAAGTACATGACCTACACCCCAGCAATTCTGCTTCTAAGTAGAGAAGAGTCACAGGAAGCCTCGTTAGAATATCAAGCTGCCCATCACTGAGGGATAAGCTGGAAGAGTCACAATGAAATATTATGGAATAGTTAAAGTGTTAACTAGTGTGACCTCCAAACAGATCCCGCGGAGATACTGAAGGTCACGTGTCAGACACAGATTAGTCACGGAATTGGGGGCACCACGGTAAGGAGTGTTCCAGCTCACTTCTACTCCTGGCTTCTGGATGTCTTTGAATATGTCATGTTAACACTGTCTCTGGGAGATATCTGACTCACCTACTGGGGTACTGTGAGAATTCAATTAAAAATATGCATGAATACAATTTGAAAAAGAAACAAACACACATAACAGCTGTGAAAGGTTCCAGTTTACGTATACTTTCCTAAAAATTTTTTTTAAAGCTTGGGTACATATGCGCTAGATGAAATAAAGTCAAACCACAACAAGAACGGCGAGGACATGCAAACTCCTATTTAAGGGCAGCCACTGAAGACAAAGGAGACGCTCTGAAGTCAGTGGCCAGTGTGAATGCAGGGCAGTTCTGAAGGCAGCTGCTGTATTTTTGTGTTTAAGTCTTCATCCAAATTAAGTCAAACAGATACCAAAATACTGGGTTGGCCAAAAAGTTCGTTCGGGATTTTCCGAAAGATCAGATGGAAAAACCCAAACGAACTTTATGGCCTACCCAACAGACCCGATCCCTGGGTCAGAGAATTAGGGGGATTAATTCCTCTAGAGTGAAGTAAATATATATTAAAAAATTCAGTAAGAGAGGTCTTTTCAGGCCTCAAAGCTAAGCTGGACAAAGTCCCCACTTTCCCAGGGAACTGATGCCATGAGACAAGGCAGGCTCCTGGGTGGATGTCCCTACTTGGAGGAAGCAGCGCCTCTGTGGGGTAGTCACTCCCTCTGCCCTTACACCAGGGCCTGAGGACACAATGGGACGCAGCCAGAGCAAAGGCACCCAGAAGGCCAGGCTCCTCTGCAACAACAGTGGCGCTGACAGCAAAGTGCCCGAGCATGCCTCTTTTGACAGCTGTCCCAGAAGACATGCAAGTCCCCCCAGATCACTAACTCTTTCTTCTAGCTTCTGTTTTAGGGGTCACATTTGAGGAGTGAGCATCTCAAGCCAGAAAGAGAAAGAAGTGAGTTCCTCAGAGATTACAAGGGGAGCAGGCAAGGTTACCTCACAGACGCCACACCGCCGGCGTTTAAAGGCGTTCTCCTTGTCTTCTTTGTCATCCTTTTCAATTTGCTCCGCAAAGAAAGTGTCAAAGATCTGGTAGACCAGCTTCGTAGTGGTGGCTTTGGTGGGGCCTCTGTCCTTCTCCTTGGCAGGATGCCGGATGGTCTGCCGCCTTTCAGCTCGCCTGGGAGAGAGTTTCCATGGTGTTAGCGGGCTGGGAAGAGCGCACAGGATGCTCTGCCTTCTGTCTCACGTCTTCAGTCTCATTCCTGCTGCATCCTTACCTTTTTCCCAAGGTGACCCCGGCCAACTTGATCAGGTCTCTCATGCAGGGGGTCAGGAAGATGGGCTGCTCGTCACTGTCCCCAGCCCGATCATAACTCTCTACTTGTTCCACCACAAACTGGGCGTGTCGAAGGAGAGAATCCTCTGTGAATCGATTCAGGTTGAGCATAGAAGGAGGAACAGTGGTCTTTTAGGAAAAAAAAAAAAAAAAAAAAATCAGCGGTTTCCCTTAGGCTTAAGCAAAACTAATTTAAATCAAACAAACAATCTCTGCTGACTCTGAACATGTTTTCTAGCACATCTCATATAAATAGGTGTGAATCCCATATTGTGAATAACCTAAACCTCTTACCTCAATCTTATTGATCAGGTCTTCGTATGTTGAGTCAGGGTTGTTCTGCAGGAACTCAACTACTATCTTACTTATGTAGATCTTCTCTTGCATCACACTGAACAGTGGTGCATACTCTGGGCTGGGATCCATCAAAATGTATTCGGCAAATGCTGCAGTCAATGGATGTTTAAGAGAGCAGTTTGAACCTGATGGCAGCTACAGTGGCCAAAGGGCAGGGATGAGGCTATGAGGCTTACAGAACAGGCTAAGAGTCATTCTGTACCCAAATGTCAAAAAACATGAAGTACAGTCCAGAGTTAGCTCATTCGGAAGGGGCCTGTCTGAGCCAGCCAGAGGACGGAGACTGGCCAAGTGGCTTTCCTTTGGCTCGATTCTGGTTTTTGGAATTCAGTTTGGGTTTCAGCCGCAAGAACATGACCTGCTTTTACACCGGAGGGTCAGTTCCAGGGCCAGTTGCAGCTAATATAAGAGGCCATTCCAGGGACTTCCCTGGTGGTGCAGTGGTTAAGAATCCGCCTTACAATGGAGGGGATGCGGGTTCCATCCCTGGTCAGGGAACGAAGATCCCACACGGCACAGAGCAACTAAGCCCACATGCCACAACTACTGAGCTCACGCGCCTCAACTAGAGCCCACATGCCGCAAACTACAGAGCCCACGGGCTCTGGAACCCACGCCACAACTACAGTGCCCACGTGCCCTGGAGCCCGCATGCCACAACTGAAGAAGAAAAAACCCGCACACCACAGCTAGATAGAAGCCCGCGCATCACAACGAAGAGCCCGCATGCCTCAGCAAAGACCCGATGCAGCCAAAAATAAATAAAATAAATAAATGATAAATCTTAAAAAAAAAAAAAAAAAAAGAGCCCATTCCATTCAAACCTGACATGCTTTCCACATGGTCACATGAGCCTGACACCTCCCAGAGCCTGACACTTCCCAGAGCCCAACCAAGCCCTATGAAAGCCAGGAGCGAAGGCCCCTTTCAGCTCCCAGAAAGGTCCATGATTGGTCACATACTTACAGGTGCTAAAGCCAAGGAGAGCCTTTTCACCTCCATCAAAGCCAGCAATCCACCATTCATTTATTGGACCAAGATTTTTGCCATTAACACCACCTAAAAGGGGGGGAAAAAGTTTCCTGAAAGCAAAGTAGACTAAGAATATGCCTCTCAAAAACTGAGGAGGGTTAAGTGGCACTGAGTGCCCACCTGAGCCGACACCTCTTATCAGCCAAGCCGGGCAGTCCTTACTGGAGCCATCAGAGAGAGTCTGCTCGTAGCTGCTCACAGCCCAGTCTCAAGCCCTAACTTTAAGAGGCAATAGTTCCAGTTGAATATTGCTCTCATCTCAAAGTTTTGTTTGTAAACTGTCCCAAACAACCTGGAACGTGCCGCGTACCTTCGGGAGACGGGTCATCCTCATATATTGGCTTTGCTGAACCAGAAAAGAGGAGCTCGACATCCTTCTCGATGAGGCCGGTGTCGATCGGGCACAGGTGACCTCGTTTACAGTACACGCTAGACAGGCGACAGAGTGGATTTACCAGCTAACCAAAGGCAGGCTGAAGTACAGAGTCAAGCTCAGACACAAGGTGGACTACGTGCAGTCCCCTAGACTCAGCTGTCTCCTTGGCTGCCAGAACACTGGCTCAGTACAGTGTTCTTTCACCCAGACAGCTTCTACCTGATTCGCCCACCTGGGTATCAAGAGTATAAGTGTCTGAAGAGGCAACGTGGAGAGGTCAGTGAGACTGATAGTGGGATGGCGGGAAATCTCACGAGGGCATCACCTGCTACACCCTCCCTCGGTGAGTTGCTAGTGGAGAAACAATGGCTTCTCAAACACATCCTACCCAGAGCTGTACAACCATCCCCTCTAGCTCCAAAATGTTCTTGTTGCTGAAAATGAAACCTCACCCCCACTGAGCTGTCACTCCCTCTCCCCTCCCCACTCCTGGAACTACTAATCTGCTTTGTTCCTGTGGACTTACTGCTTCACAGCATTTCATATATGGTTAACTTTGTGCTCTGTGACTTTCGCCTCATTAAAAAAAATTAAAATGAAGCACATTATACAACAGCATAAAAGGTGAGGTACATCAAGGACATTGGAAGGAGGGACTTCCACCTCCCTCTGGGGGTTCAGCCTCCAGTTTAAGGGCAACCACTGCCTAGAGATGCTCCTTGACATGTGAAAGAATGTGCATCATTAAGCAGGATGCCAAACTTGAGAAAATCATGGGGTTGGGGTGGGTTCTGCTTATGAACCTGCTCATGCTGGCCTCGAGGCCAGAGGTGCTGTGCTACCCCTCAGAGTCCAAGCGGGTCACGTGGAATCCGCGCAGGTCTGAGAGCACCACCACGCTCCCACCACCTAGGCCCTTGGAAGCCAAAACTCCGCATCTTGGACTCTCACACAGTTAAAAAAAATTAAAACATGACCACTTTGAGTGGAGTTCCCCTACCAGGCATGGTAGGCAGACACGGGTCACAGCCTTGCCATCAGGACCTTAAGATGTGGGAAAGATGGACCAAGGGAGGGCAGGACACCGCGGATGCACAGAAGAGGAGGATCCAGCGCCCAGCCTGACGGGCTGTCCACATGCTCCCTCAGTAGAGGTGACATCAGGGAGAAGTGCCAAGTCCCAGGCAGGGGCAGGACCCACTGGTTCACAGGAAGGGCTTATTTCCACCTGCCACTTTCAGCCCAAGTACCAGAGGTAAACAGAGATCCTAATTACCCAGGTGGTCTGGCTCCAATGGCCTGATGCTACAAAGGCATGTCATTCCTACGAAGTGTGTTTTTACTGCCCCCTTCCCAACCTGCTATTCTTGAGGAGTGGCCAGGAGACCCCAAGCCCTGACACTCCCGACTACAGCGGCCCCGGGCCCTGGTTCTCCTGAACCTCTGCCCCAGGAATGCCACAGGGAAGCACGAGGCCATGAACGTCAGCAATGCCAACAGCACGTTTCACCTGTGCTGTCAGGCAGAGGTTGAGCCAGGGGATCGCTGGTAGATGGGCAGCATCCCACTACAGATCAGGATCCTGATCGTGGAGCGTGGGAGACACCACCAACCACAGCGAGTGTACAGAGTACTGCAGGAGAAACATACTGGGGTTTCCCTGGGCCAAGAGCCCCCCAACCCACTGTGGGGCAGGAGTGTCGGAAAGGCTGCCCAGAAATGATTCCACCTGAGGCTACAACAGGCGGCCCGCCCACCCCTACTATTCTCTGGTCCAGGGAGAGGAAAAGCACGTGCCAAGGCCTGAAAGGAGACATGGGCTGGTCCTGGAGCCAAGCCATTTCCCACAAGAAGCAAAGTGAAGCACCTCCAGTGAGGGGGACAGAACGGAACCAAGGGGGCTGGAGAGCACGGGGACTGCTAACTCACAGGCTCGTTTGAGCCCTTCCAAAGGTACAGTCCAGACGTCACGGACCTCTACGCCGAAGAGCCCGGCATCACTGACACGGCCTGCAAAGCCCTGCAGGATCCAGGCCCCTCCCGGGCCCCTGTTCCCCTACCACTCACCCCCAGTCCCTCTACTCCACCCACACAGCCTCTCACCTAGTCTCCCCCAGCCAATGTGCCCACCTCCCAGCCTCCATGTGCTGTTCCCTTCTCCTGGATGTCTTTCCCTCACTATCCCCTCGGCTTGCTCTTAAGCCACTGAGGTCTTTGCTCCAGTCCCTTCCTCTCCATTCTAAACAACTTTCCCCCACCCACTCTCTGCTCCCCAGGCTTTTCACATCTGTCACAGTGTCACTACCTGACAGGCCTAACTTTTGTTCTGCCTCCACGAGACCAGGGAGCTGAGGTGCTGCATCTGTAAGACCTCATGCAGGGCCTAGCACATAGCTGGCCCTCCCCTGAATGAGCTCCAGGATGCTCACCTGCTCAAGACCTAACAGGTAGAGCTGCAACCACCCACCCACCCACCCCACCACCACCAGCAAACGTCCACCAGATGTCTACCAGCTTGCTGGCTCTTATCTCGTGTCAGCAGCTTAAGAAATGTTGCAGGTTAGGTATTAAAAACTTCACTAGGATATTAAGAACTTAGGTGTCTTTAGGAAAATGCCCCATTACGATAAAGCAGAGGCGTATCAGTTACCTGAAGCAGGTCAGTTTGTGTTGGGGAAAATCCTCGTAACTCTCAAAGCCAGATTCATTGGCATCAAAGATGGACAGTCTCTCATTTGTCAACAACTGTATCTCTTCCACCTGAGAGACATTGACCATTAACTAGAGACGCAAGAGACAGGAAACTATCAATATAAGGCTGACAACACAGCTGGAACTTACTGCATCAGGGAGATGCTGTTCATATCTTAGCTCGGGGTCATCCAGGTACTGTCCGCACTCAATGCACTTCAGAGGATCGGTCTGTGGAGGCACGAACACAGACGGCGCTCAGAGAGCCAGCCCCAAGCAATCGCATCAGTGGTGCACAACTGGTTTTACTCCCAGATATATGTTTACCTTGGAGGACACTACTGCCATTTTGGTTCGAGCCATTTTCTTCTCAGTTCTGTGAACCAAGCAGAAGGTTTTTTTTAGTCATTTCACAACATATCAGAATCTGCCATCAAAGTTATACCTGATCCACCAGACACAGATGAGCACCAGACGCTGCATAAGGGGCAAGGTGCGAGGCCGTAAGCGTCTTTACCACGCGGAGGGGATCTGCCTCACATGGCAGAATTGGAACGTCTCGGTCCTGTGCTCACACTCCATCACGTACAAAGCTAAGGCTGCTCCAGAATTCACTAAAAGCCCCTTTATCTTTCTTTCTAGGACAACCATTTTAATATTATGATCTGCTTTGTATAAAGACAAAAATAAGTTCTTACGGTTCTTTGCATGTAGTTCTGCGTCTCTTCTCCTCCTAAATGGAGAAAACAAAAGAGCGGAGGGTAAAAAAGTATTTTCCATCTGGATAATGCTTCAGTTAAGAATTTAATGTACAAGGTTATCACAAAATGTACATGGTTATCACAAAAGTCAGAGGCAGGAAGGCAGTCAGAGAACCACTGAGACCCAAGCCATCTCCAGTGTCTAGTCTAATACACAAAATTCCTTTTTTTAAAAAAATAAATTTATTGATTTTCTTTTATTTATTTTTGGCTGTGCTGGGTATTTGTTGCTGCGTGCGGGTTTTTCTCTAGTTGCAGCGAGCGGGGGCTACTCTTCGTTGCGGTGTGCAGGCTTCTCGTTGCGGTGGCTTCTCTCGTTGCGGAGCACGGGCTCTAGGCACGCAGTAGTTGTGGCATGTGGGCTCAGTAGTTGTGGCTTGTGGGCTCTAGAGCGCAGGGTCAGTAGTTGTGGCGCATAGGCTTAATTGCTCCGTGGCATGTGGGATCTTCCCAGACCAGGGCTCGAACCTGTGTCCCCTGCATTTACAGGCAGATTCTTAACCACTGCGCTACCAGGGAAGCCCCTAAACAAAATTCTTATAACCAGACTTCCTTAAAAGACTCATAAGACCACTTTAAAAAAACAAACAAAAAAACCCAGCTTTACTGTATAAGTGGTACCTCAGAGTAAGTATATAATTGAAGAGGGGTACTATGGACCGAGTTGTGTCCCTGGCCCCCCACCCAATTCCTACGTTGAAGCCCTAACACCAAATGTGACTGTATTTGGAGATGAGGCTTTTAAGGAAGTGACTATGGTTAAATGAGGTCACAAGGGTGTAGACCTAATCCAATAGGACTGGGGACCTTATAAAGAAGAAGGGACACCAGAGCTCTCTTTCTCCCTACGTGCTTGCACAGGGAAAGGCCATGTAAGGAACCAGCAAGAAGACAGCCGTCCACAAGCCAGGAAGAAAGACTTCTCCAGAAATTAACCCTGCTGGCACTTTGAACTTTTAGTTCCAATCTCCAGAACTGTAAGAAAATAAATGTCTATTGGTTAAGTCACCCAGACTGTCATATTTTGTTATGACGGCCCCTGCTGACTAATATAAGAGAAAATTTATTTCTAGAATTATTTTGGGTAAATGAAGGAATGGTAGAACACAACTATCACAATCTGTAACTCCCAGTGAAATAACGGATTTAAGCAATGACTGTTAAAAACATTAGGTGGAAAGCTGAGGGGAACTTTATAATGGATGGATCAGGCAGATGGCACCTGAGCTCAATGATCAATCCTAACACCTTAAAAAGATAACCATGCCTTATGGTATGATGTAACAGGAAGTACACAGCATCACCTCAGAAGTACTCTGGGAAACAAGAGACCTGCCTCTGGTCAAGCCTCTGGACCTAACTACCGGTCTGCAGGCGGACAGGGCTGGAGGAACATGTCAAGCCTGAGAACCCACAGACGCTACAGGTAAGCTGGCTATTTCCACCAAGCGCAAGAAAGAGGACAGGGTGAAACTGCAGATGACACATTGAGGACAAACAGGAACCAACTGTATTATATAGGCTGTGTTGGGGTCCTGAATCCAACTGTAAAACACACAAGAGAGACCATCAGGGAAATCTGAACGGAGATTAGGTTTTTATATTATTGTGCTATGATAATGGTATAGCGGTGATTTTTTTTAAATAAATTTATTTATTTTTTAAATTTTTGGCTAAGTTGGGTCTTTGTTACTGCGCACGGGCTTTTCTCTAGTTGCACAGAGTGGGGGCTGCTCTTCGTTGCGGCGCACAGGCTTCTCATTGCAGTGGCTTCTCTTGCTGCAGAGCACGGGCTCTATGCGCGCAGGCTTCATTAGTTGTGGCACGCGGGCTCAGTAGTTGTGGCTCACGGGCTTAGCTGCTCCGCGGCCTGTGGGTTCTTCTCGGACCAGGGCTCGAACCTGTGTCCCCTGCATTGAGAGGGGGATTCTTAACCACTGTGCCACCAGGGAAGCCCAGTGGTAATGTTTAAGAAGAGACTCCTCTCCTTTTAGAAGCACTTCTGTAGATATTTCAGCAATACATCTGGGATCTGTTTATCTTCAGAGCGAGGGAGGGTAAGGAGAATGAGTAAGGCTTGGGTAAAACATGCCTAATCATGGGTTGATAACTGTTGAAGGCTGATGACAATGTGAGGGTTTGCTACCCTTTTCCGCCTACCTTGGGGTATGTTTGAATGTTTCCATAAGAAAAATTGTCTAAAAAACACTTTAATACATTCCAGCCAATGGGATATTATGAAACACAGTAGAATTGAAAAAACTAGGCCTTACCTTTTCATCCTCATCTTTCTCTTCAGAAACTTGTGGTTTTACTCTTTCAGGTTCTTTTTCTTCTGGTCTCCGTTTGCTAGCTCTATTGGATAAACAAATAAGTCAGATGTTAGCTTAAAAAAAAAAAAACTATATTGCCAATTCACATAAAAAATGACAAACTAATGCCTTCCTACAGAAAAGCAAACTATTCCGAATAGATCTGGTGAACAGATACTTTCTTCCCAACCAAAAAAGAAAGTCCCCTTGTCACAGTAGCTCCAAAGGTGTGTCACTAACTCGTGATCCTGAAAGGAGGCCTTCAGAAGCCCCATGTGACCCTCAGACGTGGGGCCTGATGAGAGGTGCTAGAAACTAAGAGACACGTGACAGTGCAGTGACAGGAGCGCCACCCACGTGGCAGAGGGTATCAGGTAAGATGGGGCCCAGAGTTTGATTTCTTATCCAGCCCCGCCCAAACTGATCCAATCTTCCAATAGCACCAGCAATTCCCTGTAAACCTCTACATCACAGATCTCCAACAGTTATTTCGCTAATTTAAATTACACAAAGCACAGCACAAAAGCACAAGCATTTTAACCACTTACAGATCTTTGGGTTGACTTCTGTGCCTCTTTTCATCCTGAGAGGGGAAAGTGTGGGTGGAGAAATAAAAGGGGGAAAATTAATTTCTGAGTAAGAGCGAGACAAAACCCCAAAGTATCAGTTAAGGATTGCAGCACTGTGGAATGAGAGAACAGGAAAATCTGGGCAGGTCTACAGGGTAGAGATGAGGCTTCAAAAATGTTAACTCAGTTCCCTAACACCTACAAACAAGAGTTGACCGGTAGTTGGCAAACTTCCTGTAAAGGGCAAAAAAATACACATTTTCAGATTTACAAGCCACAGACCTGTGTCACAGCTACTCAACTCTGCCACTGTAGCACAAAAGCAGCCAGAAACAATACATAAGTGAAATGGTATGACTGTGTTCCAATAAAACTTTATGAAAACAGGCAGAGGGCCAGATTTGACCTGTGGATCACAGTTTACCAACCCCTGTCCTAGGATAGCTCAAAGTAAAAGGGAATATTATAGCCATTTTGCTTATGTCGGCCAAAATGCCTATAGCTCCATCTGTCGTTTGGTCAGGGGTGAAGATGTCCTTTAGACAGGCATTGGGACAGTAGGAGTGGGGTAGGGGGTGACAACACTAAACTTCGGAATCTAGTATGGGAAAGAAGTAGAAGTAGGAATTCCCGACTTGGTCACCAACTCATTAGACAAAGTCAAATGTTTGATCCTTTTGTCCTTTTCTGCCGTGAGGCAAAAGTGCTGGCTGTGTGGTCTAAAGCTCCTGCCAGTTGCCGTCTGAGGAAAATGGGTGGTTTGACAGCACCACTAAGATCTCTCTAGATCTGAAGGGATGCCAGGCGAGTGCTGACAGTAAGGTAATGAATATCCAGACAGAAAAGATGAGAGACAATAAGATGTTAGATAGAACAAGCTGGAGGAAACACCGAAAGGATCATCTGCCATAGAACAAGAAGGGGTGCCCGCTGGAAGCGAGAATGCTCACGACCCAGCAAGTCTGACCTCTGGCTCTGCTCTCTAGATCTCAGACAGAAAACCAGAGACAATCCTGGGACCACCCTCGTTTGGCTTCTCTTAGACAGGGACCAAACTGCTAAGGAGCTTAAGAGTCCTGTGCTGCGGCCCCCAGCAGCTGTATCCCCCTCCCCTGGAGTTCACAGCCCTGTGGATAACCTTGCTGCCCAGGACGTTTACACAGGCCCACCCCTGGATCAATGTAGTGTTTTAGGGTTTAAATGTGCTCGCTTAGCTGAACTGGGGAAGCTGGCAGGGAAGGGAGGAGCTAGGCTCAGAAGAACTCAGGAGACTGACTGGTTGGTAAAGCAGCACAAGTGTGATGACACCATGTAGCTGGGGTGACACGTCAAGCCTTCTCAGGGCAGAGGCTCTGAAGAGAAGCTGGCTCCACACACGCCTTAGTCCAGCACACAGAGGCCCTCCCCACCGTTATGATACACAGACAACTGAACACTCACTATGTATCAGGCGCTGACATGAAGTGACAGCCACCCACCCCCAGGAAGGGTAGCAGCTGACCTGCCCAGCGCCACCCCACGGGCAGGTAGGGCTGGAGCTGAACACAGAGCCCTACCCCGCGCCATTTCTCCCCACCAACCGGGAACGTAAGGATCAGGTAGAGATAAGTGACAGAGTCAGTCTTTACTTTGTCTTCTCCTTCATTCA
Source organism: Monodon monoceros (assembly GCF_005190385.1). NCBI lineage: Eukaryota > Metazoa > Chordata > Mammalia > Artiodactyla > Monodontidae > Monodon > Monodon monoceros. The sequence goes on from NW_021703768.1 coordinate 162,612,090, forward strand.
TTTCAGCCTGAGCTCCTCCGGGCCTCGCATCTCTGTCTGGCTCCTCCTTAGATTTCTGTTTAGGTGTTCTGCCGCAGAACGAAACACACAGTCAGCTCAGGGCGACCGCTGCCCTTTCAAGCAGCCCCAGTGAGGGGTTTACACGGTCTCCTCCCCTAAGTTAGAGCATGGATTGTATTTCTTATCTGAAGGGCAAGTTTTCAGAGCAAGAAACCCAAAAGGCATTTATTACTTCAGAAAGTATGATCTCGGAAGCGCCATCTACACTTCACTGTTGCTGAAACACGCAGTAGTTTAAAAACAAAAGAGACAACAGGGCTCCACTGATCTCTGGTAACCTGATGGGAATCCTGCCTGTGGTGGATTCCTGTGCAGGTTTGCTAGCTGGCCTGAGGTGCCGTCCAGAAAGTCCTCACCTCTCCGTCCGCCAGGGCCCGGCCACTCAGTTCAGGTGTTCTGCCCACCCCAGACTCAGGCCCAGTCTCAACATTTGCTTCAGCCCACTGTCTGTCAGAAGCTGCTTTCCACTTCTGCCCTCAGGTGCTGCCACTGCCATGAGAGCACACCCAGGCTGGCCAAGTCTTGGGGCTGAAGCGGGTCCACCTGACCAAGATCAGCCAATGGCCACTGAGCCACAAACATGTAAGCTCAAAACATGCTTACTCTCGTAAGCCACTGAGCTTTGGGGCAGTTTGTCATACAGCGTCTTCACAGCTGTGGGGAAGAGACAGAGCTGCTCAATGCCCTTTAACCACCACCTGACTAGCTGTTTGCTGTATGAGCACCACTAAGAACAGGCCTGGGGTCAAGGTCAGCTAAATCTCACCTGACCTCAGCCTTCACTGTGGTGGTCTGACCTTACACACGCAGAAGTCATCCACACATTATATGTATGATCAGTGCACTTAATGCTCAGTCCAATCCATTATTTTTACCAGAACGCTTATTTTAGCAAGTAAGCTTCACAAAGTACAAAGGCATGTTAACTATACTTACAGTTCTTTGGTTTGACTTCTGAGTCTCTTTTCTTCCTAAGTGGAGGGGAGGGGAAGACAAAAAAAAAAAAAAAAGACTAGTTAATTTTTGCATTTGATTTGAATCTTTCTACTAAAGAGTTTTACGGAAATAAAATACCTAAAATGATCCTGCAGTCTAGTTGGAATAAAGATTCTCTTCTTTCAAGACAGCACATTTCTGGGACTTTCCTGGTGGTCCAGTGGCTAAGACTCCGTGTTCCTAATGCTGGGGGCCCAGGTTCGATCCCTGGTCGGGGAACTGGATCCATATGCCACAACTAAGAGTTCGCATGCCACAACTTAAGAGTTCGCATGCCACAACTAAAGATCCCGAATGCCGAAATAAATTTAAAAAAAAAAAAAAAAAAAGGCACTTTTTTTGGTGGGGTAGGTAGGCAGGAAGTTAAAGAACTCTTAGACAGATCCTGATGTTTAAGAGGGATTTGGAGGCAAAATACTATCTACTTGTCATCATTAAGTGTTGACAGTCTCATAGAAAACTTTATCAAAACTAGGAATCTAATAAAGAAATGAAGTAGAATGACCCAGTCTGGAAAAGAGCTTCATCTCAAACATGGACAACAAATTGTTTTGAGCTTGAATTTAGAGAGCTAAACACGCCTCTCCAGAGAGCAGAATTCAGCCTCAGGAACCCCACCCACTTTGTAAGGAGATCACAAAGGTTGGTGATGTTAACAGAAGAAACACATTGCAGACCTTCCTCCTGGAAGAAGAGATCCTGGGAGTCTGGTCACAGACAAGGGATTTCAATCTTGCCCTAAAATCCTTCTTTGGAGGGTGGTGGTCACGCTAGTCCACTAGAACCGCTTCTTCTCAAACAATTCAACATGTGTCCCAACTGTAACTGCTGCTAACTTTAACTAGGATCAGGGTAGGGAAGTGATCAGTTAAAGACTAGTTTCAAGTACCAAATAATTCAAGAATTATACATCTTAGTTGATTCCCCATTAGGACAAAATAACAGACACCCATCCTTTAACAGGCTCTCAATAAGGGCACACACCACCCATTTGAGTTTCTAAGAAACTTCTAATCAATGTCTTAATAAAACCAAAAGGGACCTAGGGCTTCCCTGGTGGCGCAGTGGTTGAGAGTCCGTCTGCCGATGCAGGGGACACGGGTTCGTGCCCCGGTCCGGGAAGATCCCACATGCCGCAGAGCGGCTGGGCCCGTGAGCCATGGCCGCTGGGCCTGCGCGTCCGGAGCCTGTGCTCCGCAACGGGAGAGGCCACAACAGTGAGAGGCCCGCGTACCACAAAAAACAACAACAACAACAAAAAACCCAAAAGGGACCTGATATTGTTCTACCACCTGTGACTGACCAATGTCAGCCCTTTGTGATATGGGGCAGTGATGTCTAATGGTAAAGCTTCCAGTATCAGACCCCCTATTCCTTCTCCTACCCCCTCCCATGGGGGTTCAGTGGGTACATCTGTATTTCACAGAACCTTAAACTCTGATTTTACAAAGGAGCTGGAGGTCTGGGGAAAGAACTCATCTGATCTCAGTTAAGAATGCAACTCTATACCTGGACGATACTATAGCACTTTAGCACCTCATGTGTTTGAAAATGAGACCTTCACAAGGACCTCATGGGCAGGAGAGGCAGGCAGGAGAGGGGACAGACTGAAGCTCTGTGACTGACTGATAAAGTAGCAGAGGTCCAGCTGACTTCCAGGCCTACCGCTGATTTACTATCACCAGAGCCACGTAACACACCTTCCACATAGAGAACCAGCAGAAAAATGAGTTTGAAGAGCATTTTAGCTAAATTCAAGGTCACTTTGATCGTTAGTGAAAGTCACTCTGTTCCTACACGCTCCCCACACCCTGACCCCCCTTCCTAGAACCAAATGGGTTCTGAGATTAAGGTGGAAGTGACAAACCTGGAGGCGACCAGGCTTTACTTTATCATCTCTTTCTTCTTCTTCCACGTGTGTTCCTGGTCTTACTCTTCCCGGTTCTTCTGCAGGGAGCGGTCCAGCAACTCTGTCAAGCAAAATCACACACCCTAATGTTGACTTTCACAGACTCCTCCCGTGGAAGCAATTTTCAAAAGGTCTTCCTTCCTACCCACCACCCCAAAAAAATCAATCTTCATCTCAGGAGCCCTGAAAGGCACATATTACCTCAACATTTAATATTTAATACAACCTTTAGATCTAGTTCTGATAACGGCCAGTTGCCCCCAATTCACTCTTTGCAAGACAGTTCTACCTGAATCACAAGGTTAATAATCTGACTGCAAACTCGGCATCCTTAAGCTATCTATGGTCACCCCGGCAACTCACTATAAAGTTCTTCTTTTTAGAAGATTTCAGAAAAGTAATTTCAGTCATCAAGATTACATATTGCACAGAAAAGATTTATTATTCTTACCGTTCTCTGGATGTAACTCTACGTCTCTTTTCCTCCTATGTGGAGAGAAGGGAAAAAGAGAAAAACAGTATTTCAAAAGAAGATCAAAACCAAAAGCATGAGTCAAAGTATTAAATAAATACATTTGATGTGGTTAAAAACAGAGGTTGAGGGGTAATCTGGGTTTGGGGGAGATCTGGGCCACCTTCGACCTGGTGTTGATGTCCCACCACCCTCAAAACAAAGAGAGGCCCAGGAGCTGGCCCGGCACACATCTGGGCACTAGAGGTCATCTAGTGACACTACGTAAAGTCAAAGATCCGCCTCATGTCAGGGATTTGTTAATACTAGAAAAAAACCAAAGGAGTAATTTGGGATTCACATCAGGAAGTGATGATGACAACCTAGACTGGACGCCAGCTCTTCTCTGATGAACACCTTAGAACGCTACTTCCCTAAGTTCACAACGCTTGCCATCTCCAGGATACCTGTATTTATGTATTTAAGAGGGATAAAAATATTGTGGTGATGAAACCAATCTATGTCTTGTTTGAGGTGGAGGTTACAAGAATGCATGCACGCATACACGTGACCATACGTGCACAGTGAATAAAGTCTGTAGATTACGCCGATGTCCATGTTCTGGTTTTGCTATTACAGTTATGTGAGATGTCACCATTGGAGAAAGTTGGGTAAACTACACAGAACCCCTGTACTATATTATACGGAATTAATCTGTATGTGCATATATAAAATTCTGCCTCCAGACTGCCTTTAGACTCGAGCTACAACATCAACTCTTCCCTGAGTCTGCAGCCTGTTGGCCTGTCCTGCACATTTCAGACTTGCCAGCCTGAAATCGTGTGGCTCAGTTGCTTAAATTAATCTCATATATACAGACATCACTGGGTCTGTTTCTCTGGAGAACCCTAAGAGAGATTTTATACTAATATACTACAGTAATATATACATACATATCATCTGAAACGATATAGAAGAAACTGATGAATGCTCGCCTCTCAAAGGAAGGACAGGATGGAGAGGGGGGAGTACCACCCCTATGTACCAAACAGCCTTTTGTGCTGTTTTACCAAATGCATGTATTCAATACCTGTTTTAAAAAACATAGTGAGACCTCAAAACCTTAAACTGACTAAAGTAAGGTTCTCTCTGTAGTGCTACTTATTTGACCACCACCACCTGATAACACTGGTGTGGTGCACTGAGCCTCACTCTAGCATATCGGGATAAACCCTGTTTTGACAAGTGTTCATCCTCCAAGTCCCCAAGGTCTCCCACACACTGCCAGTGAAACTGCTTCCTGCTTGGGAAAGAGTGCCCCAGTTCGTTTCTTTAGAAGCTGGAAGGCTATGTAAGCCCTCCAAAAGGTTAGAGGGCAAAGAACAACTCTAAAACTGGCACACTTGTTAAAAAAAAAAAAAAAAAAGACTTGCCAATATTACAAGAGCCGGCTTGCTTTCACCTGTGACACGTTTTCTTAGGAGGCAAGGGATGTGGCCATGTGACTTGGACAAGCTGTTCCCCTCTGTCTCAGTGTCCCACCTGTGAGTGGGTAGTCTGACTAAACAGGAGAATGAGTATGTCTTTTACAACAGGACATCAAGTCCACCTCAGTGATATTGGTAGCCTTGAGTCCAGTGCTTCTCGCTCAGTGCAACTGTGCCCCCCAGGGGACATCTGGGAAAGTCTGAAGGTGATTTTGGTTGTCACAACTGGGAGGAGAGAGAGGGAATGTTACGGGCATCTAGGGAGTAGAGGTCGGGACCTCGCTAAACACTCTATGATGCACAGGACTCACCCCCACAGCAAAGGTTTATCTGGCCCCAAAAGTCAATGCCTTCGTTGAGAAACCCTGCCTTAGAGCAAACCACGGATACTCATCTTTAGCAGGTAACGGGGCATTTACTACCCACCTGTAAACCTACAGACTTCCCGACTTACACAGCTAATCCTGTGGCAGGACTGAAATAGACAGCATGTGACCATCTGGTATTATCTAGGTTTGCCCCTCAAGTCACATGGGACAGTGCTAGAGACCGACATTTTCGATATTGGAGGCCTTTGGCAAGCCGCCAGTTTTCTAACCTAAAAAGTCTAAGCAGCATTATTACAATACACATAGTAACATGACAATTCTGCTTTTCTAGAGAAATTAGATGTGGGAAAGGGGCTTATCTGACATCAGAAGGAAATGCTTTAAACACATCACATCTGCTGGTTTGACTGTCAAATCTTGACAACTGGAGAGGTAGGAAAGTAGACAGGAGGGAACAGACCAAAGTTATGGGCCTGCTGAGTCCTCAGGTCTAACCCTAACACACTTCGTACTGCCCTGGGTCCAGGGATATGTTCTAACACCCTCTCAGTCACTTCCGGTCCATAGACAGACCAAGTATAAATTCACAACTACCAGCAAGTGTACCAAAATAAGGCAGAGTTAAGAAACTTAAACACGAGCCCTACCTGGTCTTTTTCTTCTTCATCGACAGAATCATCTGATTTTGCTTTTTCAGCGTCTTCCTCAGGTTTCCGTTTGGCAGGGCTGTCACACACAGTAAAGCCAACTGTTAGCTCAGCCAGACCCTAGTCCTCCAGTGGGCACGAAACAACTTATATTCCTCCCTACCAAGAGTACCCTCTGTCTGGAAAGATTCAGGGCATGGACACCCTCTTCCCTCCAAGGAGAAGCCCTTTCTGCCAGGACATTAAAAGAAGCTTCGAGCTTAAATGTTTCTTTGGATGACAGGTTTAGAATACCACCATTCTGCAAACCTTAAGAAATAATGGATCTAGACTTTGATCAACGGCTGCTAGAATCACCGAAGAGACATTACATGCCTCTGATGGACAGCCCCATGCTGTCAATGAAGTGTCACAAAATAAAGCTGGAATCTGATCAAGACTCTAGACCTAACTACCAGTTTACAGAGAACTGGAGACAAGGGAACACATTAACCACCAAAACGATGCAGTCAGCCAGACCTAGAAGCTAGTAGACAAAAGACCTATTTTCTTTAAATAAATGGCAAGAAACTAAGGAATCTATCACTTGAAAGCCTTAAGGAGCAAATCAACCAAACTCTGTTACACAAGGGGAAGAATGAACACTGCTATGTATTTGTTAGTAAGGAACTGTTACACTTTATAAGGCATGTTTTGTCTTCTTCAAAAGACGGTTTGCTAGATGTTAGCAATTATAGCAAAATATGAATAAAAAACTTGTCAGAGAAAGAGACCTTGTCATCTAGAAATATCATATTTGTGGATAAGATGACATGTCCGATTTGTTTCAAAGTAATCCAACTGGGGGGACATGGTGTGTATGGAGTTGTAATCCATTTGGAATAATTCACTTGGAGCATATGGGGGTATAGATGAAACAACAGCCAGGAGCTGTTAACTGTTGTTGACACTGGGTGATAGGTACACAGGGGTTCATTTTACTATCCTTGGTAATTTTGTGTATGTACGTTTGAAGTTTCCTATGTTAAGAGTAAAAATGGATGAGGTCTTCAGAAATGCTGTTCATGAATGTCTAATTACAGAATATCAAAAGGAAAACCTAAGCAATGTGGAAGTCAGAATTACTAAGTTACATCCTACTAATTCTATACGTGTTTTACCAAAAACAGTTGGCCCCTAAAATGGGGGCTGTCCATTCATTATATACTGACCCCCTTGTGAAATGAGATGTGATGGTGGTCTGCCTGGTAGTTTGCCTTGTAATCCTGGGGCTAGATGAGACTTCAGCTGCTTAAAGAAAAAGAAACAAAAAAGCCACTATGAATAAAGAGTTCACAGCGAAGGTACAGTTCTTCAGCATTACCAAGCTGGTGCAGAGACCAGGTTCTGAGGATTAAGTATCCTTCTCTTCTTATTCTAAGCAACCACCATCTTGATAAAGTCATCAAATTAGCACCTGCCAGTTTGCTGGGCCATTTCAACACAAGCTCTTGTATGAGGGGCCCAACCCTGAGACGCAAAAAGGAAACAGAACCTCCGCTTATTTCGTCAAAAGATGAAGTGGCCAAGCACCTGACCTGAGCTCAAGTCCCATGCTCTTATTTTTAAAAATTCCAGAAGAGTTACTCTGACTACAAGCGGGGAAGGAGTCTAAGAATAAATGTTCAGCTTAAACAGGCATGTAACTTAGACGTAATAAACATCAGTAGCTCCTGTTATCTTATACCTCATAAATTCAACCACATTTGGGGATCTAATGCTCTATAACTTGGTTGAAGACAAAAATTGCAAGTATATATCTAAGCTAGTTAGAAGTATACACAAGAGGGAATTCCATGATGGTCCAGTGGTTAAGACTCGGCACTCTCACTGCTGAGGGCCCGAGTTTGATCCCCGGTTGGAGAACTAAGATCGTACAAGCCGAGCAACACAGCCACCCCCCACCCCCGCCCCCAAAAAACAAAAAAACCCAAAAAGATACACAAAAAACAAGTACTGCCGGTGGAGGGGTTGTGTGTGGGGGGAACAGACAGACCCTATGGCGCCAAGTCTGTCCTCCCCTTAGGTGGTACCAGACTCCAACGAGGTCAAACGAGTCAAGCACTCTTACATTTTGTTTCTGCATCGGACTTGCTTCTCCTGGGCATGCAAAGTTTGGAAACAGGTTTGGGGGACTTCTTTTTCTCTGCTATTTCCACTCTGTGCTCCTCACCACTTGTCTGGCTCCCGTTTTCTAGACATCCATTCACTTCCCGACTGAAAGCATGAGCTCCGTTCTCCAAGGACAAATCTTTATTTAAAAGGGATTTGACTTTAGCCAGGTAGCCCTCCTACAGCAGGAAAGGATAATTTAAGTAGCAGTGAATGTAAACAAGTGGCAATGAGAGAATAAGGAAACACATGCGCTTCCTTTGTAACTATCAGGTAACAGGGAGAGGTGGGATTATTCTGCCTCCCTGGTCACAGACAAGTTACATGGGAGGAAACATTTTCTAGCCACTGGGATGCTGAGGACTTACCTCTGATAATTCTTCTTTATGTAATTTGGTTTCCAAGTCACATAATTGATTCTTTATTTCTGTCTGCAGAAATTCATGCAAGAGATTCAATTTCTCCTTCACGCATTCCTATGGGAAGGATATAGGTTTAGAAGTCTCCGCACTCCCAAGCTATGGACTAATGGACTAATACACAAATAGTTACACTGCCTGGTCACCTAACAATGACTGAATGGCAGGCAATGCTGAGTCCGCTAAAAAGAAAACTAAATATTCACAAGACATGTTCGTGATGTTTCCACTAAGATCATATCACACCATCTCCAGAGTGGTGAAAGATGGAAAGATTAGAGGTGAAACAGATATATAATAGTGTACTAGAACAAAACTGATTTTGAAAAACAGTGTGACCAGGACAAGTTATAATCCAGACTTGAGGCTGCAGAACCCAGACTGGGAAACTCGATGAGCTACCAAAAGCTAACCAGTAATATCCGGTTAGTACAGCACATTAGACAAAAACATCCAACGTATCCTCAATTTTAGGGAAAAGAGAGCCAATTCCACTTAAATTTGTTTTTATGAACTACACAGTATCTGTCAAATGGTCACATTTGATCATAAATTTTGTTAAGGTAGAGACTACCTTACCTTTTCTGTTAAACTATCTCTTTCCAAATCTTTGAGCCTGGGGGAAGAAAAAGGGAAGAAACAAACACTTGTTAAGCAACACTGTCTACCTGTAAGAATACCACAGTTTAAAGAACTTTGGAAATAAGTTTAACATGAATGTTAGAAAAAAATACAATGGTTTTTCCCTCCCCCAGTGTCTAGAATGCCCTACTGTAATGCCTACACGTTAAGAAGTTATTTTCGGGCTTCCCTGGTGGCGCAGTGGTTGAGAATCTGCCTGCCAATGCAGGGGACACGGCTTCGAGCCCTGGTCTGGGAAGATCCCACATGCCACGGAGCAACTGGGCCTGTGAGCCACAACTACTGAGCCTGCGTGTCTGGAGCCTGTGCTCCGCAACAAGAGAGGCCGTGACAGTGAGAGGCCCGCGCACCACGATGAAGAGTGGTCCCCGCTCGCTGCAACTAGAGAAAGCCCTCGCACAGAAACAAAGACCCAACACAGCCAAAAATAAAATTAATTAATTAATTTTTTTAAAAGTTATTTTCAATATGAATGAGGTCCCCCTTTTGAGGGGGTTTTTCTGATGGTGGTAAGAGATGATATAGGAGCTCTAGAACAACATTCTTTCTTTTTTTTTTTTAACGTTATTTTAAAGACACTGGGAAAGGGGAAGCAGGTCACACAGTTGGGGTCCTTCCCAAGTTAACTGACCTATAGGTGGTCTTCCTCCAGTTGGACCTGACAAGATTTCATAGGAGGGCATACAGAGGTTAGAAAGAGTGGACCAGGGTGACAGGATGCTGTGGGGAACAGCCAGCTAACATTCCCAAAGGCCAGGATGGGGTGGTGGCAGCATATTCCTGATGAGGAATATAGGAAAATGGAGGAGTCAAGGCATCTGAGGCAGCAGGGGGTGCCCACACACAAGGAAGACAGATGAAGCTAGAAAAGTTGGCTGGCGCCTCACCCAAGAGCTCATCCTTGTAAATGTTTGTACCTAGTCATTCAGAAGTGCAGAACTGTCATGAGTTTAGCTGGAAAATCATGGTCTGATTTGATTATTGAATATTAGTATCTTGCCTCTTTGGGGAGGAAGGGAGCAAAAAGAATAAAGGAACAAAACTAGAAGACACCGAGGAAATGGGGAGGCTGCTGTTCCTAGCCTGGGTGCTGACTGTGGGCAGTTGGATGAGAACAGGTCTAACCAGCTGGGCAAGCGTCCGTCAGCAGAGGGGCAGCACCCTGGGCGGGGACTGGGCCTCCACCATCTATGGCTCCTCCCCTCCAGCACCCAGGCTAGGTACTCAGTTACCAGCAGCCCAGAGGACAGGAACAGAGCTCTGCCAGGCTGGCCTTCCCAGAGGGCAAGTGTAAGCAGCACAGCCAGGAATTGAGCGACAGGCTTTGCTGGACTAATGACATACAGTGGCTGCTCCGAGTGCACGTGGATCCTGCTTCTAGCTTCAACCACCACTCCCACCTGTGGGTGCCTACTCTACGCCAGGCCCTGTTCCAGGCAACAAGCTGAGTGATGGGATGTAGGCACTACCAGGCAGGGACCTCATGACTTGCTGGATGGTCAGGAAAGGCCTTTCTATAGAAAAGACTTAGCAGGGACTTCCCTGGCAGTCCAGTGGTTAAGACTCCGTGCTTCCAAGGCAGGGGGCGCCGGTTCGATCCCTGGTCGGGGAACGAAGATCCCAAATGCCACAAGGTACGGCCAAAAAAAAAAAAAAAAAAAAAAAAAAAAGAAAGACTTAGCAGCCTCCAGATACAGTGGTAATATACTATATGTCACATATGTTGTGTAACTTGGACTCAAGATTCAGAGTCAAGCTTTCCAGAAGCATGTGAAGCCCCTTCCAGGCAAAAGTCATTTTACCCTCAAAGCAACTCAGGTCCTGGGAGAGTCTTAGATGAGGACAACTGCATAACTCGGTACTCACATGCTGCTGCAGGAGCATCACACCTACCTGTCTTCAGTCATTCTCCTCACAAAACCCTGGCAGGACACAGCTCCTACCTCGACCAGGTTACCTCAGGTGTCAAGGATAACACTTAGACTGAAGCCCATCAAAGGGCCCTTTCCACAATGCTGACAACTCCTACATCTGGCCAGGAGACAGATTTGTGGGTCTGAATTCTTTGAAGCTTTCCTGTGAAGTGGGATATTTAGCCTGGCAGGGAGAAACAAATCTTCAGAATATCTGAAGTGTCTTGCCCTGTGAAGATTGGATTTGACCTGCTTGGCCCCAGAGTGGAAGGTTGGAACCCAGGGCAGGCACCGAGTAGCCAGAGGTGTGGCAGGAAGAAGGCTGGCCAGTGCGCCGCTCCTGACACCCAGGCTTTCACTAGAGAGTCCATCCCCTTCTCAGTAAAACTGGTGACACTACCTCACATCTGCTTTACGTTCATAGCCAGGAGGATTAGAAGCAGACATGAAGGACCAGGTAGAGGAGTCACAGAGAACAGCAACCACCTTGTAAAAGAAAACCGTAGCTCCCTTCCAGTCTAAGATCCCACAATTCATTCCTAGTTGCTTCCCTCAGAGCAGTTCTTTAAAGGAGAAAAAGATATACATAAACCACTGTGTGGACAAATAGAGTTCAAATCTGAGGCTTCTGAAGCAAAAGGGTATAAACGGCATCAGGAAGGAGGGATCCAGAGACATTGAGAGCTCAACGGGAACTGGGCAGAGGGAGCTGTCCGAAACAGGAGCAGCACAGCAGGGGCGCTGGCTCAGAGTTCACCCAAGGAACCCACACAAGTCGGGCTGACACAGGGGAAGAAAGGCAAGTCCAGAGAGAGGAGGTGGGTGCCAGTCTGAGGGAGGTCAGCAATGTCAGGCTCAAAATCATTGACTTTGCTCCATAGTTAACAAACCATCGGAAGAGTCATGGGGGTGGTAGAGCCCAAGGTATCAGTCATCTTTTAGTAGGAAAAAATAAAGTCAATCTGGCAGAAATAAACAATATATTAGACAGGAAGAGATAAGATGTTAAATCACTCTAACATCCTAAACTAGAAATGCTGGTCTGTAATATGGTTTAGCAGCAGGAGCTGAGAACATGCTAAAGAAGTTACAAAGCTCCGTCTACTCTGCCTTTTGTAATTGGCTGCATGGCGGTTGGTATAGGGCTACCAGAGATAATATTTGTGGTACGAAGGAAAACGGACCACCCCCCGCAAAGATATCCATGCCCTAATTCCCCAGAACCTGTGAATATGTTACCTTACACGGCAAAAGGGACTTTGCAGATGTGATTAAGGTTACAGCCCTTGAGATGGGGAGGTTTTCTTGGATTATCCAGGTGGGCCCAATCGAGTCACTTAAATCCTAGGAGCAGAGAAACTTCCCAGCTACATTTCAAGCGATGTGACTACATAAGGGTCAAAAAGATGTGATGTGAGAACTGGCTTTGCTGGCTTTAAAGATGGAGGAAGGGGGCCACAAGCCAACAGATGTCATCACCTCTAGTAGCTGGGAATGGCTCTCACCTTACAGCCAGCAAGAGAAGAGAACCTCAGTCTTATAACCACAAGGGACCGAATTCTGCCAACAACCTGAAAGAGTAAGAAACAGGTCCTCCCCTAGAGCCTCCAGAAAGGAATGTAGCCTGCTGACACTTTAATTTTAATCCAGTGAGACCCACACCACATTTCTGACCTACAGAATCCAGAAGATAGCAAATTTGTTTTATTTAAGCTACTAAGACTGAAGTAGTTTGTTACGGCAGCAATTAAAAACTAATACAGGGCTTCCCTGGTGGTGCAGTGGTTGAGAATCCGCCTGCCGATGCGGGGGACACAGGTTCGAGCCCTGGTCTGGGAAGATCCCACATGCCACGGAGCGACTGGGCCCGTGAGCCACAACTACTGAGCCTGCGCGTCTGGAGCCTGTGCCCCGCAACAAGAGAGGCCACGACAGTGAAAGGCCCGCGCACCGCGATGAGGAGAGGCCCCCGCTTGCCGCCACTAGAGAAAGCCCTCGCACAGAAACGAAGACCCAACACAGCCAAAAATTAATTAATTAATTTAAAAAAAAAAAAAAACTAATACAGTACCAGAAGTTCTGAACTTTTCGGTGGGAGAAAGTAAGCAGACCATGAATTTTAGGAGTGACATTTCAGTGAATAGCTATCTAGATGGCTATTCGGCAGCTAGAAATTAGAACGGGCTCTCCAAAGAGGCCTCTCCAGCTGTACCCCCAACTGCTGAAAGCAGAAATCTAAGACTGGAAGAAAATAAGGGTCCAGGAATTGAAAAGGAATATGGCACAAATCAGGGAAGAGGTCCCCTGGTGGCAAACAGCATCACAAAAGCCAAGGACACAAAGAATTAAGGATAGAAAACCACCTTAACTAAAGAATAGACTGGACACCCGGCACAAAAGCTAAGCTGAGGTGGCAGCAAAAAGAGCAAGACCAGGGACTTCCCTGGTGGCGCAGTGGTTAAGAATCCGCCTGCCAACGCAGGGGACAGGGTTCGAGCCCTGGTCCGGGAAGATCCCACATGCCGTAGAGCAACTAAGCCCATGCGCCACAACTGCTGAGCCTGCGCTCTAGAGCCTGTGAGCCACAACTACTGAAGCCTGCATGCCACAACTACTGAAGCCCGCGTGCCACAACTACTGAAGCCCACGTGCCACAACTACTGAAGCCCGCGTGCCACAACTACTGAAGCCCACGCACCTAGAGCCTGTGCTCCATACCACCACAATGAGAAGTCTGCGCACTGCCACAAAGAGTAGCCCCCGCTTGCCACAACTAGGAAAAACCCTAACGCAGCAACGAAGACCCAACACAGCCAAAAATAAATAAAATTAAAAAGAGCAAGTCGAGACGATAATACAAGAAACCAGGCAAACAGGAAGGTTGGAGTGATAAGTAGACATACACTGCTATATTAGTATCTGCCTTGTATCAGGTCTGCATGTTGGTACTTTAAGTTATGCACCGCCCCCCACCCCAATAACAGGAGTGAAACATACAGCTGCCACGTGATAAGCAGTGAAGGAGGTTTCTGTGCAGGTGCTGTTCTACCACGTTCACACCTATCAGCTCAGCCTTCACAATGCCCCAGTGGAGCAGGCACCTCCATCCCATTTTACAGATAAAGCACCAGGAGGTTAGACGACTCGGTCATACAGCTGGCAAGGGGTGGGGTGGGATCTGAACTCCAGTAGTCTGCACCTCTAGAATCCTAGTGCAGGGGAGAACTAGAAAAGGTAACTCAGTTTTGCCCTCCATACCTACTCAGGAGCCATGGAACTAGTTAAGAACTTCATGACCCAACCTAATCTAATCAGAGTGGCTAGCAGAACTGTCATAATTACAAAGGCTAAATGAGTTGTGCAAGGAGGTTGCTAGAATCAATATGTAAATACAGGCCTTGGTGAAGGGGAAAGTCTGGCATGTAAGCATTCGAGTCTAGTGGACACCGAGCTACAAGTACAGTGAATGAGGCAAACATGCTCAGACAACAAGTCATCATCAACTCCCAAGCTGCAAAGGCAGCATGCGGGATGCGCTGACAGAATTCAACACCTCATCGCAGGGAAAGGGGAGTGTCTTTCTGAGCAGTCTTACGGATGAACAGACAATATGCAGCATGGTGAAGGGGTAGGTGGAACCCAGCCTCACACTGGTTGCTCTGCATGGTCCCAGGTCCTGAGAACCTAAAAGGTAACCTGTGTGGTTTGTGAGGAAAAGAGCACAAGATGAGTCAGGCAAGTGGACGGGGATCCCGGACTTGAAGCCAAGTGCATTAGGCAGTGTAAGGGGCAGGAAAACCTCTGTGTCCAACTTATATCGAAAGAGGATCACAGTTTCCACTTATAGAAAGCAGACCTGAGTGGCAACAGAAAGACGAGCAGGAAGACTATTGCTTTTTCTATACAAAAGATGGTGGCTTGGACAGAGTAAGAAAATTCAAGTGGAAAAATGTGGCTTGTCCTGAAAGGCGTTATTTTTAGAAGACTTAGGACATAAAATACTTCAAAAAAAAGTTAAACTTAAAAACCCAAATGTTAAGAATACTTTCTAGTATCGTTACATAGCTAATGTAACTGTATGAGTTTTAAAAGAAGCTGCCAAGTTAGCATAAGTGACAGAAATGCCTGAGTGAGGTCTAGGCCTAAATTTTGTTCCTAGAGCATTCTACTGAACTTAGTAGTATAATCCATAATATGAGGTCCCTAATTTTCATGAATCGAAAAGCTATACCTCCGTTTACAAGGAGGTATAAGGGAGTATTGTAAAAGGAGTATTGAATGCCATGCTTATGTGTGTATTTTACAGGCTGAAATTCAAAATTTAAGAAAAGCTGTTGAGAGGGTCACATAAGCTGACAATGTCAATGGTCTGAGGCAGAAACCCAAGACTCTATAGCCACAGTAAGCAATTCTCATTCAAAGTAATATGGAACCTAGGGTGAATGGCGGATTGTAACACTCACCTAAGAACATTCAAATTCAACCAAACAAAACACTTGCTCTGGCCCAATAAAAGCCCTAGCTGAAGGGAAAGGTTTTGGCAAGAAGCAGACTTCCGCAGGAATCTTTGCTTCCTTGCTGTTAACTCCTGTGGCAACCACTCTTGAGAACACTTGAGGATTAAATGAGACAATGTAAAGTGTTTTATACAATTAGCAGAACGGAAAAAAAGCAAGCTAGATTAGTCAATAATGCTAACACGGGGCGGGGGGGGCCTTTATGTGCCAGGCATATTCTCATTTAATCCAATAGCAGTTTAAAGCCCATGTTAACTGTCCTAGTCCACAGATGTAACTTGTTTATGAAACTTGCCCGAGGTTAGATGAGCCAGTGGAGGTGGCATTCCCACCATCAAGTTAAAGAAGGCTGGGCCCAAACATCTCTGTCCTGGGTCTAAAGTGAAGCCAGATACTTCCATAACGCCATTTCCATTTTTAAGTTATGTTTCCATTTTTACCCTCTAACTGTGGTTAAGAAGTGGCCTGACGCCTGGGAGGGAGACCCAAATGCCTGCTACACCTACTCTCCACGCCCAAAAGCCCAAATCAGAACTGGACTGGCACAGCTTTAGGAAACAAGCACAGGGAAATAGGGAAATGGCAAGATCAGGTTCACAGATCTGGCTGGAAGTGTTCAGGGCTGGTCGAGGCTCCCGTGACTAGTGCTCCAAGTGAGGTTTGCAGGTTTCCAGGAGTGAAACTGATGCCCTTCAGGAACAAGAAGCCTGGGCCCAACGGTCTTGCCGCCGACCCCTGTGCACAGATTAGCTAAGACTGGCTAAGTCCCCGATGTTAGCTGCTGGCCCCTCACTCCCCCTACTCACACACACACACACACACACACACACACACGGAGGAAACTGCAGCCAGTTCTTCCTAAGGCTTCCTTGATGCCCACGGCTCACAGGTACCGATTTACTAGAAGAAACCACTCAGCTTTCACGGCGTCCGAGCCCTAGCCCTCACGGTATGTGAAGAGTTCCTTGCAGAATGCGCCTACCCTAGCCGTATGAGGTGATGGAGGGAGCCCCCAGAGGAAGACGGGGCTCGCAAACCTGAGCCGGCCGCGCCCGTCCCCCGACCGGCGACATCTGTCTCTGGAGGCTGCCATCGGGATGCGTGGCGTGGGGGCACCGAGGGGACCCCCAAAATACCCCCGGGGACCAGGCCGGCCCGACCCCCTCGAGAGGACCGGGCACCGGAAGTGGAGGCCTTAGTGCCCGGGCCGAGGGGTATTCTGAGGCCGCGGGCTGCCCACTTCCTGCGCGACCAGGCTGGCGGCAGGGGCTGGGCCTGAGGCTGCTCCAGGAAGGGGATCCCCAAGGCGAACCCAAGGCTTGTTCTACTTTGAGGTCAGAAGAGACCCCCAAGTTTCCAGTCACCAGGGAGCTGTGAGAGGGCCTCGGCCCATTTTGGCGCCAAACGGCCAGGGGCGCGCGCGACCGGAAGTGCCACCCTGCCCGCGCCAACTGCCGCCGCGCGCCGCGCCATCCCACGCATGCGCGCCCGCCTGTCAGCGGCGGCCACGGGCTACCCGGAGGGGAAACGACCCCCACCCCCACCCCCAACGCCGTGCAACCCACCCCAGGTTCGCAGTCCCCCGCAGCACCTACCGCCTGCGGACATCGTCGGGCAGTGGGAAGGCCCGGGAGGCCAGCGCGGGCACCCGGGCTGGGGCGGTACGGGCAGGCATCTTGGAAGGTGCAGCAGAGGCGGCGGCAGCACAGGCAGCCCTGGCTTTTCGCGCGGAAACCGATGGGGAGGGGCGGCGAGCGGAGGCAGCGCGTACCACCCCGGCCTGGGCGTGGGGGAAAGCGGGCCGTACCACACGGAGGGAGGCCGTACCATGTGTGGGTAGACGCAGTGAGGCTGGCCGTGCGTAGGGGCCGCGCATGCGCGGGACGGGAGCGCACCCCCGCGTGGAGCAGTGGGCTTGTCCAAGATCCTCCGTTTGCTGGGAGCTTTGCCTGAGACATTCATTCATTCGTTCTTTCCCCGCCTGCTAGGGAAAAAATGAGGAACATCCTCAGGGTGTTCCAGGGTGTGGGCACTAGAGTTCAAGTCCTCAGTTCCAATCCCATCTACACCTATTTGCTTACTATGACGATCTTGGGCAGGTCATTTGGACCCAGCTTTAGTTTCCTCATCTGTGAAAAGGGGCTAATAGCACTTACTCCAGAAAATGTTGAGGATGCACAAAATACGCAGGTAGCACCAAAGATCTCACTGGTAGGGAGACCTGGGCCACTTCCACAGTCTGTGTGCTTTAAAAAACACCAGAACTTGAGCAAGGATAATCTCTTCAACACATGGTGCTGAGAAAACCGTCTATCTACATGCAAAAGAATGAAATTGGACCCTTACCTTACACCGTATATACAAGTTAACTCAAAATGGATTAAAGACCTAAACCTAAACCTAAAACTATGGCACTCCTAGAAGAAAATGTGGGGGGGGGGGCGGGGGGGGGGAAGCTTTGCGACATTGGACTTGGCAATGATTTCTTGAATATGACACCAAAAGCACAGGTCACAGAAGCTAGAATAGACAAATGGGACTACATTAAAATAATCCTAACCCCAACTCATGCACAGCAAAGGAATCAAAGTGAAAAGGCAACCAATAGAATGGGAGAAAAATGTTTGCAAATCGTATATCTGATAAGGACTTTATATCCAGAATGTATAAAGAATTCCTACAATGCAAAGACAACTCAATTAAAAAACAGGCAGGGGATTTGAATAGACAGTTCCATAAAGTAGGTACAGATGGACAACAAGCATATGAAAAGAACTTCAATATGACCAATCGGGGAAATGCAAATCAAAACCACAATGAGGGGACTTCCCTGGTAGCACAGTGGTTGAGAATCCGCCTGCCAATGCAGGGGATACGGGTTCGATCCCTGGTCCGGGAAGATCCCACATGCCGCGGAGCAACTAAGCCCGTGCGCCACAACTACTGAGGCTGCACTCTAGAGCTTGTGCTCTGCAACAAGAAAAACTACCGCAACGAGAAGCCCGTGCACCACAACGAAGAGTAGCCCCTGCTCGCTGCAACTAGAGAAAGCCCACGGGCAGCAACAAAGACCCAACGCAGCCAATTAATTAATTAAATAAAAAACACACACAATGAGATCACTTCACAGGCATTAGGATGGCCACCATCAGAACAAAAAGTATTGGGGAGAACACGGAGATTAGGACCCATGTACACTGTTGTTAGGGATTTAGAATAGTGCAGCTGCTATAGAAAAGTGTGGGGACTTCCCTGGCGGTCCAGTGGCTAAGACTCCGTGCTTCCACTTCAGGTGGCACGAGTGTGATCCCTGGTCAGGGAGCTAAGACCCCGCATGCCACTCAGCACGGCCAAAAGTTAAAGAAAAGAAAGAAAAAAGTACGGAGGTTCCTCAAAAAATTAAAAATAGAATTATCATATGATACAGCAGTGCCACTTCTGGATATATATTCAAAAGAATAGAAAACAGGATCTCAAAGAGATACTTGCACACCCACCTTCATAGCAGCACTATTCACAATAGCCAAGAGGTGGAAGCAACCCAAATGTCTTTGGATAGATGAATGGATAAAGAAAATGTGGCATATACATATCGTGGATTATTCAGCAAATCCTGCCCTTTTGCAACAACCTGGATTAACCTCGAGGTCATTATGCTAAGTGCAATAAGCCAGTCACCAAAAGACACACTGCATGATTCCACTTATTCGAGGTATCTAATTTAGTCGCCTTGTAGAAAGGGAAAGAACAATGGTAGTTACCAGGGGCTGGGGGGGAGGGGATTTGTTCAATGGGAATGGAGTTTCAGTTTTACAAGATGAAAGTTTCAGAGATCTGCTACAAAATAATGTGCATGTAGTTAACACTACTGTACTATACACTTAAAGGTTAAGATGTAAATGCTATGTGTTTTTTACCACAATAAAGAAGAAATAAACCATTAATAGGATAGGGTTGAGTTGAAAAAAAAACAAGTACTTATCTGCCACAACAACAAAAAAAAGCATCAGAATGGAGTTAGAAGTTATGGCGTATATTTACATTTTTGTATTAAGATTTACAAGTGAACATGTTTGTAAACACACACAAACTAGGTTCCTCCAATGGCTGGTGGAGAGCTTCTAGAAGTGGACCTCAGACCCTCTGGTTGCCATGCATTACCCACACAGGGCAGGATCCAGGAGGACTGAAATATTAGGAATAGAACTAATACCTATTAATTTCATATTTAATCAGCACTTCTGTACTTACTGTACCAGAATCTTTAGGAGTTATTTAATTTAATCCTTAACCACCATAAAGGGAGATATCAGGACCCCCATGTCCCATGGCCTAGGATATTTGTCACAAAGGATGCTGCTTATACCCAAGATCACAGGCTCAGTAAGCAGCAGGGACAATGAATCCAGGTGTCTTTAGTTCCAAAGCCTGAATGTAAAACAGTGACCCAGCTGTCAAGCCCTGTAGACCTGTCAGAAGCCAGCATGTGGGTTCCTAACCCACCTTAGGAAAGGGGGCGCTCACAGGACAGGGAAGGAAGAGGAGATAGATGAGCTGACCTGCTCTCTTCAGGGGCCTCAGCTCACAGGAGAGCAGCTGCACTTATTGGAGCCTCCCTCTCAGGTAGGTTCTCTTTTTAATCCCTTTGCCAAGGGATGATTTGACCCATTTTACAGATGGGGCAAGGGCTCAGGGACAAAGATTTGCCTAAGGGCCCCCAGCAAGTTGGTGCCAAAGCTGGGCTTCCAGCCCAGCTGCTCTGCTCTCAAGTTGCCCGGAGACAAAAAGCCAGGCACCACCTCTAATTCCTCTCCTTCCCTCACATGCAGGAGGTGAGCAATCTTTGTTTGTTCTTCCTCTGATGAAATACACCCAGGTCTTTCTGCTTTTTGACTGGGCTGCCGCTCCAACCCAGACTGCCATCATCTCTCACCTGGACTATTGTAACAGCCTCTTTCTTCCCCAGTCTCCCAGACCACTGCATCCAGAGGGCATTAAAAAAAAAAAAAATGTGGGACTTCCCTGGTGGCACAGTGGTTAAGAATCTGCCTGCCAAATACAGGGGACATTGGTTCAAGTCCTGGTCCAGGAAGATCCCACATGCCGCGGAGCAACTAAGCTCATGAGCCACAACTACTGAGCCTGTGCTCTAGAGCCCACGAGCCACAACTACTGAGCCTGCGTGCCACAACTACTGAAGCGCGCGCGCCTAGAGCCCGTGCTCTGCAACAAGAGAAGCCACCGCAATGAAAAGCCTGCGCACTGCAACGAAGAGTAGCCCCCTCTCTCTGCAACTAGAGAAAGCCCGCGCGCAGCAACGAAAACCCAATGCAGCCAAGAATAAATTAATTAATTTAAAAAAATGTTAATGCCCTTTTCTTTCCCACTAGAACTTTCCAGAACTTCTCATTGCCCTTGAAATAAAATGTAAGCATTTAACTCCATTTACAGGGTCCTGCCCGGATGCAGCTCATTTCCCCCTCATTGAGCTCCAGCTTCGTTGACCCACTTTCAGTCTTTCAAGCTCTTAAGTGCCGCAGGGCTTTGCCTTTGCTGTCAATTCTGCCCAAGCCACTTTTCTGGGAGATTCACAGCTCGAAGATTGCTACTACCCAGAGGCTTCCCCCTGCCCACCTGGAAGCAGCCCCTCACCCCCAGTCTCTCTCTCCTATTATCCTGTTGCTTCATAGCATTTACCACTGTCACAGACTCATTTCTGTCTGTTGTAGCCTTTCTGTTCCACTAGAGCAGAGCAGAGGTCAGCAGTTTTTCTATAAAGGATCAGATAGTAAATATTTTAGGTTTTGTGGGCCACATGTTCGGTTTTAACTACTCAGTGCTGCCCTTGTAGCATAAAAACAGCCATGGACAATACACAAAAGAATAGGTATGGCTGTATTCCAATAAGACTTTATTTATAAAAACTTGACAGGCCAAGGAATTCCCTGGTTGTCCAGTGATTAAGGCTCGGTGCTTTCACTGCTGTGGGCCCAGGTTCAATCCCTGGTAGGGGAACTAAGATCCTGCAAACTGTGTGGCACAGACAAAAAAAAAAACTTGGCTGGCTAGATTTAGACCATGGGCCTTAGCGTGCCGACCCCTGCAAAGACTGAGCTCCAGAGGGCAAGGACTTGGTGGTCTGCCTCGTTCACAGCTGACCTCCAAGGGCTCACTCAGTAGGAATCCAAATATCGGTTAAATAAATATATAGGACATGGGAGATCGCACCTGGGAGGTGCCTGATGCAAATGTTGGTAGGTATAGAGCTGTTTTCTGCCCCACAACACAGTGATTTCCAGTTCACAAACAGGGAGACTGAGGCCCAAATCAGATCAGTTGCAAACCCAGTTTCTGTCTTTTTTTTTTTTTTTTTTTTTTTGGTGCGGTACGCGGGCCTCTCACTGTTGTGGCCTCTCTCATTGCGGAGCACAGGCTCCGGACGCACAGGCTCAGCGGCCATGGCTCATGGGCCCAGCTGCTCCGCGGCATGTGGGATCTTCCCGGACCGGGGCACGAACCCGTGTCGCCGGACTCTCAACCACTGCGCCACCAGGGAAGCCCCAGGTTCTGTCTTTAATCCCTGAATCACCTGCCTCACTCGACTCACCTGACCAGTAATATATCAGTCAAGGTCATGAGGGAGGGATATTGATGGCTTCCAGGAGGCTCCAGAGTGACTGGCTGGACCACCAGAGACTCCTTCCCCACCTAGAAATGGGCTCATCTCTTGAGAGAAGCAACCGGAACTTCCAGAAAGTTAGATTCAGCTCCTGTGGGCATTCACTCTGACCCCACCTCTCGGTAGCATTCACAAACCCCTCAGAAGATCTGCCCCAGCTCCCTGCTTCCCAGGCCACGTTCCTGCCTCTAGCTAGAGGGCCATACTCAAGAGGCCAGGAGAGACCAGGGGTCAGCACAACTAAGGTCCAGGCAGCCCAGAGCACAGGACTGGTGGAGGGATGGTCACGTGTCCTGAGCCACAGTCAGTCAGAAGGCCGAAGCTGAGTCACGCCACATGCTGGGGAATTAGTCTGAGCTCCCACTTGGTGCCAGCCCAGCAGAGGCCCCGGGCGGTGACAGCGGCACTCGAGGGTCCAACAGGAACACTTTGCCACTCTCACTCCAGGCAGGCGGCCAGGCAGGAAGACCACAAGGGCAGGCCTCACAAGCTCTCTCTCCAGGCTCAAGTGACCGGAAATCGGATCTGGGGAAACCAACTCTGGGGTATGCTGGGCAAACCCACCTGCTCCTTTGCAGGGCCCTTGAGCGGGCGAAGGGCTTTCTGTTTGGGATCAAAGGAGGCTTACTGCCAAGCCTGGAGGGGTTTTCCTTCAAACAGCCCTTGAGTCCGTTAGCTGATCTGCCCTTCCAGGGCTACCACCCCAGCTCAGGTCATCCTCCCCTCTGTCCCGGATGCCTGCCCGGCCTCCTTCCTGGGGAGGAGCCCTCTCACCACCTATTCTCTGCAAGGAACTGGGAAGGATCTTCTTAGAATCTAGATCTGATCGTATCACCTCCTCCCTGCCCCACTGAAGGTACCTGAATGGCTTCTCAGTGCTCTTAGGGTAAAGCCAACCCCTACCCCTACAGCCAACCCCTAGCTCTGCCCACATCAGCTTTTGCCACTCATCCCTTGACTCACCCCAGCTGAGCTACATCCTGGACACTCCCTACCCCTTCCTGCCTCAGGGCTGTGGAAGCCAGCCTACTAGAGGGCCTCCAACATTCCTTGCCTCAGTATTCATGCCTTTGTGGAGTCCTCTCCAACAGTGAATCAGGGCCAGTCCCTGTGGCCAAGGGAATACGGTGGAAGTGAAGGTGCAGGACTTCTGAGGCTAGGCCATAAAAGCCATCACGGCACCACCTTGTTCTCATGGGGGAAGCCAGCCACCATGTTGTGAGGATGCTCAAGGAGCCCCATGGGGATGCCCATGGGAAGAGGAACCATTTTGTCAGCCATGTGAGTGAGCTGCTTTGGAAGTGGTTCCTCCAGCTCCAGTCAAGCCTTCAGACGACTGTAGCCCCAGCCTATATCTGACTGTAACCTCATGAGACCCCTCAAGCTGGAACTGCTCACTTTGCTGCTCCCCATTTCCCAACCTATAGAAACCACTGAATGATAATGTTGGGTTGGCCAAAAAGTTCGTTTGGGTTTTTGCATAGCATCTTGCAGAATACATGGGTGGCAGTGTTCTAAGCCACTAGACTGTGGGGCTTTTTGTTATTCAGCCATAAATAATTATTGCAAGGTTTTAGCACTTGCTGTTCCTTTAAACTGGAAAGCCCTGTTTCTCCATATGTCTACTTCTCCCACTTGGAGAATCGCTAGTCATTCTTCCTATTTTAGCTCACCCATCACCTCCTTCAAGGAGCCTTTTCTGACCTCCCCCAACACTATCAGGGTGTCTCGATAGGCTCTTAAAACCACAGATCTTCCTTTTAGAGCCTTTGCCTCAGCTGGTGATCACACATTTTTGGGTGGTAACTTTATGCCAGCACCTAGCAAAGTACCTACGATGTAGTTGGCACACAGCAAAGGCTCATGTAGCCCTGCATGAGTGAGCGTGTGATGCCTCTTCCCCCACATTGACTGCTCAGTCTGCAAACATCCATCAAAACAACAAATGCACACACCCTTTTATTCAGCTATTCTACTTCTGGGAATTGCTCCTAAGATGTACTCACAAACACGTGCAGTGGTTAGGACTGCACATGGTGGTCCAGTGGTTAGGACTCGGCCCTTTCACTGCCAGGGCCTGGGGTTTAATCCCTGGTCGGGAGACTAAGATCCCACAAGCCGGGCGGTGTGGCCAAAAAAAAAAAAAAAGAGAGAGAGAGAGAGAAGTGGACACAGCCATACACTGAGCCTTGTCTGTAGCAAAATACTGGGAAGAACCTAGTTCCCCATCAGTGGGGATTAGATAAAGGAATTGTTTACCATTCATACGGTGACAGACTCCACAACAACAAAAAATAAAAGGATATTTTTCTATATAATATCCTAGAGGTTGTTTCCTATTTGTAAGTGGGTGTAAAAAAAGACATAGGACGGAATGCATAGTGTGCTACTGTTTATGTAAAAAACGGAGGGATGGAAGGAATTATGTATATTTACTTATTTACACATAAAATCTTGGGAAAGAAACAAGAAATGGATAAATTCCTGGAGATAAGGAATGTTCATTAGCAGGGTTAAATCTATTGGCAAAGGAATTTTTCTGAATCTTTTTGCCCTTTTGGAATGCTGGACCATGTGGCTATATTATTTATGTCAAACAAAAACAACTGGCAAAGCATTGGTGAATGGATGGTCTTTTTGGTAAATGGTGCTGGCCCCACTGGATGGCCCTGTGGAAGAAAGTGAACTCTGATCCCTACCTCACACCACATACAAAACTCAATTCCAGATCTTGCAGATCTAAATGCGAAAGCAAAGTCAAGAAAGCTTTTCAAATAAGACATAGAACTTCTTCGTGACTTTGGAGTAGGTGAGTGTCTCTTCAACAGGACACAAAGCACTTTAATCATAAAGGAAAATATGCCAGGCTGTATTAAAATGAATTTGTTCATCAAAAGATACCACTAAAAGACAAGCCACAGACATATGTCTGCCAACCAAGGACTTGTATCTACAATACACAGAGAGTTCAATAAGAAAAAGACAGGCAATCTCTTTTACATTAAGTAGACAAAAGAGTTGAACAGGCACTACATAAAAGAGGATATCTAAATGGCCAAGACTCAAATGGGAAGCTACTCAATTTCATCAGTCATCAGGGAAACGCAAAATGAAACCTCAATGTGATTAACAGCTCCCACATACACCCATCCATGCCAGGAAGACTAAAATGAAAAAAGAAATGCTCACAAGTTTTAGTAAGACCAGAACTCTCCTGTGTTGCTGGAAGAGCCCCAAATGGTACAGCCATTTTGGAAAATGATTTGGCAATATCTACTAAGGCTAAATGAACTCCTGCCCTCTGACCCAGTAATTCCACTCCTGGAATGAGTGCTTTGGTCCAGGGTACTTCTCCTCAGTTCTGTCACCCACTTCAAGCTTGGGCCTCATTCCTTTCTTCCTTCTAAGACACAAAGGTCCCACCTTGCCTCCCTCAGCCCACCCCAGCCATCTCCAACTGGCCTGGGTCCCATGGCCACTGCCCATTTGCAGCCACCAGTCCCTAGAGAAAAACAGTGGTCAGCCCTCCAGGCATCACTCACCTCCTGGCACACGAAGTGAAAACACACCGTGTCCACTCCTGAGCTGCAAAGAAAATCGTCCTCACCACGCGGAGCAGGGATGAGAATGGGGCCTGCTCTAGCCACTGAATCGAAGAACTTCACATGAAACCCCTCCTTCCCAGAAATGACCACTAATTAGCCAAAACTGCCTCTCCAAAAGCAACCACCAAGTTATTACAACTACCTGGCAAAGAGAGACTCCAGTCAGGGCATCTCCACTCTCCCAGGTGAACCAGCTGACCAGCTGGAAGGACCCGGAAGGGCAGGCATCACTGCCTGGACACCACTTTAGGATACTTGGAGCCAAATGAGCCTTTGTCATGGGAGACTGTCTTGTGCATTGCAGGATGATTAGTGACATCCCTGACCTCTACCCACTAGACGCCAGTAGCACCCCTACCCCCAGGCGGGACAATCAAAAATGTCTCCAGACATTGCCAAAGGTCCCGTGGGTGCGTGGAATCACCCTGGGTGAGAAGGACTGATTTAGACCCTTGGAAGTGACAAAGCAGTGGTCTCATTCCAGCCATATTTCCTCTGGGCAATATCTTACAGCCTAAAGCCAGCCCCAAATCAGCATTTTGAAAACTGTAAGTCAAGGATGGTTCACATCAGGAGGGGTACAGTATAGAATGCAGAGTCCTGGGCCCTGGAGTCAGATTCTCCAGGTCCTGGTAGGGCCCAGGTAGCTGTATTTTTTTTCACACCCTCCCCACTTGGGAAGTTTAAGAAGCATTTCCCCCCAGCTTTTTTAAGGTATAATTGACAAATAAAAATTGCATATATTTAAGGTGTACAATGCGATGATTTGACTTATGTATACATTGTGAAATGATTGCTACAATCAAGCTAATTAACACATCTATCACCTCAGTTAGTTACCATTTTTTGTGTGTAGTGAGAACATTACTGTCTCAGCAAATTTCAAAAATACAATACAATTTTATTAACTATAATCACTATGCTGTACTTTAGATTCTCAAAACTTATACATCTTATAATTGAAAGTTTGAATCTTCTGAGCAACATTTCCTCCTTTCCCTCGTCCCCCAGCCCCAGGGCACCACCATCCTACTCTGTGCTTCTGTGAGTTTGATTTTTTTAGATTTTACATGTAAATGAAATCATACAGTATTTGTCTTTCTGTTTCTGGCTTACTTCAATTAGCATGATGTCCTCCAGGCTCATCCATAGTGTTGCAAGTGGCAGGATTTCCTTTTTTATGGCCGAATAATATTCCCGGTGTATGTGTGTGTGCGTATCATGTTTTTCTTTATTCCCGGTGTATGTGTGTGTGCGTATCATGTTTTTCTTTATTCATTCATCCATTGACAAGCACTTAGGTTGTTTCCATATCTTGCCTACTGTGAGTAATGATGCAATAAACATGGGAGTGCAGATATTCTTTAGGATACTGACTTCATTTCCTTTGGATATACACCCAGAAGTGGGATTGATGGATCATATGACAGTTTTATTTTTACTCCTTTGAGGAACCTCCATACTGTTTTCCATTATGGAAACTTCCTAACATTGTATTATATATTTGCTTTTATGGCCTGTCTCCCCCACTAGAATGTAAGATCTCTGAGGGTAGGAATAAAATAGAGTGTTCAATAAGTATTTTGACAGGTTGGAATTACTTTTTAATAAGCTTATTGAAGTAAAATGTATATACCACAAAATTTTGACCCATTTTAAAATGTAGAGGGCTTCCCTGGTGGCGCAGTGGTTGAGAGTCCACCTGCCGATGCAGGGGGTGAGGGTTCGTGCCCCGGTCCGGGAAGATCCCACATGCCACGGAGCGGCTGGGCCCGTGAGCCATGGCCACTGAGCCTGCGCGTCCGGAGCCTGTGCTCCGCAACGGGAGAGGCCACAGCAGTGAGAGGCCCGCGTACTGCAAAAGAAAAAAAAAACTAGAAATCGATGTTTTCTTAGTAAATTTGCCAAGTTGTGCAATTATCATCACAATCCAGTTATAGAATATTTCTGTCACTCCAATAAGAATCCTCATGCCTGTTTCCAGTTAATCCCCATTCCTACCTTCAACCCCAGGCAACCACCAATCTACTTTCTGTCTCTATAGACTAGCTTCTTATGGATATTTCATATAATGGACCATACAATTTATAATATTTTGTGTCTGACTTCTTTCGCTTAGCATAATTATTTTGAGTTTCATGGTAAGTGGCAGTACCATTTTGCATTTGAGGTCGGGATTATGAATATACCATTTTACAGACGATGAAACCAGATTAGACTTGTCAGATGATTTGCCAAAAGTCTACTTGGGTTGTCAAGTGTTGGATTTGAGATTCAAATCTGTTTTTTGTTTTGGATTTTTTAATATAAATTTATTTACTTATTTTTAAAATTTTCAGCTGCATTGGGTCTTCGTTGCTGCACGCAGGCTTTCTCTAGCTGCAGCAAGCGGGGGCTACTCTTCGTTGCGGTGTGCAGGCTTCTCATTGCAATGGCTTCTCTTGTTGCGGAGCATGAGCTCTAGGTGTGCGGGCTTCAGTAGTTGTGGCACATGGGCTTAGTTGCTCCGCGGCATATGGGATCTTCCCAGACCGCAGCTCGAACCCATGTCCCCTGCATTGGCAGGCAGATTCTTAACCACTGTGCCACCAGGGAAGCCCTTTCGGGTTTTGTTTTAACTTTAGAGTATGCACTCTTGAAACTAACACCACAAATGCCGCTGACAATGAGTCACACCTACCCAAATTCACTTCCCTTTCGTGACAGATTTAACTATTCTCAGACAAGACATTTAGGGAAAGGTGGTGGATGTCGGATGTCTGACTTTGGGGAAGTACATTTGCTTTGTAGACAAATGAGAAAGATGGCCAGAATGTGAGGATGGGGAGGTGGATTAGAAACCCTTTGAAGATGACTAATGAAATGATAGGTCCAAGCGACAGTCCACGGGTGATCAAACCATTAGGGGACAGTCGGATGGTGAATTTACAAACACAGGATCAGGCTGATGGCACGTGAACCCCTTGATCGGTCTTAGTCCTCAGTAAAAGAGAGAGACAGCCAGACATCATGTCCTCCTGGTGAGTCTCCAGCACCACCTAGAAAGAATTGAATATCTTTCAATTCTTGAATTTGGGGACAAAGGAACCTGTTAAATGACATAAGGGGATGCCATCAGCCAGTACCAAATTATGGGAAACCGCAGTGTGTCCGTGCAGTTTCATCAGTAGTAACAAATGTGGGCTTCCCTGGTGGCGCAGGGGTTCAGAATCCACCTGCCAATGCAGGGGACACGGGTTCGAGCCCTGGTCCGGGAGGACCCCACATGCTGAGGAGCAGCTAAGCCCGTGCGCCAGAACTACTGAGCCTGCTTTCTAGAGCCCGCGAGCCACAACACTGAAGCCCGTGTGTCGCAACTACTGAAGCCCGTGTGCCTAGAGCCCGTGCTCCTCAACAAGAGAAGCCACTGCAATGAGAAGCCCGCGCACCGCAACGAAGAGGAGCCCCCGCTCACCACAACTAGAGTAAAGCCCGCGCATGGCAAAGAAGACCCAGCGCAGCCAAAAATTAATTAATTAATTAATTAATTTAAAAAAATAAAGTGGAGAAACTTGGCAGGTACTTCCAAGGGATCAGTTAGCATTGCTAGTGATGGAACTAATTGAGAAAGACGCATCATCCCTTCTTTGGTATTTCTGCCAAAATTGCATAACCTGAATTTAATCATGAGGAAACATCGGACAAACCCACGTTGAAGGACATTCTACCAAATTACTGACCTATATTTTTCCAAAATGTCAAGGTCATGAAAGACAAAGAAAGGTTCAGAAACTGCTCTGATTGAAGGAAACTAAAAAGACAACTGAATGCAAAAAGTGAGCTGGGAGTTTCTTCTGCTATAAAGGTCGGTAATGGGACAATTGGTGAAATCTGATTAAGGTTTGTAGATTTGCTGATTATGATAATTTTACTGAGGTTATATAAGAGAATGCCTTGTCCTTAGGAAACACAGTGAAGTATTTAGGTAGATGTATGTGTGAATAGATAGATACATAAACAGACAGACAGACAGGAGCCTGGACTGCGGGGAAGTGGGCATCGTCCTTCTTACCCAGGATCAATTTTCTCTGAAACGCTTATATATGAGACAGAAATTAATTTCTCTTATTTAAGGTACGAATATTTTGTGTTTTCTGTCATTAGCAGCAGAATATCATTGATATCATTATTAAAAGAAATAGTCCAAAAATCATAAAGTGATGTATGGAAGCTACAATGTCATTCACAATGATAGTAGTGGAAGACAGGAATTTTTGTTGAAATGGCAGCATCACGCCAAGTGAGTTCAGCTGCTCAGATGCTGCAGAAACTACAGATATGGAATCTAGAATTGTGCAGTCAGTACTGTAGCCAATGGCCACATGTGGCCAGTTACACTGAAATTAAAGTTAAAATTCAGCTTCACACTGGCCACATTTCACGTGCTAAATGGCCACAGAAAGTTCTACTAGACAGCACTGCTCTAGATTAAGGATTCTAGAATGTTTCTCAGAATATGGTCCCAAGATGATGCTTTTTCTTTTTTTAAAAAAAAAATATTTATTTATTATTCATTTTGGCTGTGCCGGGTCTTAGTTGCAGCACATGGGATCTTCACTGTGGCATGCAGGATCTTTTGGTTGCGGCATGCATGTGGGATCCAGTTCCCCAAGCAGGGATCGAACTTGGGCTCCCTGCATTGGGAGCTCGGAGTCTTACCCACTGGACCACCAGGGAAGTCCCAAGATGATGCTTTTTCTAATCACTGGCAGGGCTTGATGAAAAACATGCATCGCTAGGGTCACTCCAGACCTATTTAATCAGAATCTCTGACTGGGGAGCGTAAGAATCTGCATGTTAACAGGTTCTTCCAGGCGATTCTGATGCTCCCTAATAGCCAACAGCCTCTGTAGGGAAAAAGGACGTGAAAGTCATCTTGCATCCCTACAGGTTGGTCCATTCCATTCTAGGCTCTGCGATTTGAGAGATATTAGCAAATCAGTTCTTCAGACGGCCATACTGAGGAGAATGAGATGTGATTTGGTCTTCAATCAAGGACTGCCTGAAAAAAAGAAAAAAAAAAAAAGAAAAGGGAATTCCCTGGCGGTCCAGTGGTTAGGACTCCATGCTACCACTGCAGGGGGCCCAGGTTCGATCCCTGGTTGGGGAACTAAGATCCACAAGCTGAGTGGTGCAGCCCAATAAAAGGACTGCCTGGGTTCAAATCCAGACCCCTCCACTCATATGCTCCGTGACCTTGGGCACATTACTTGACCTCTCTGTGCCTCAGTTTCTTTCTCGGTCAGAGTGCCTATAATAATGCCTTCCCTACAGAATACAGTACCCCAAAACTGTTGCTTCTCCTATTTTATTTTCTTCACAGCACTTAACATTCACCCATTTGCTTTGGCTTTCATTCATTCAATATTTATTGAGCACGTGCTGTGAGCTGGCTACTGCTCTGAGCACTGAGGCCATTCAGAAAGCAAGATAGACAAAAACTCCTGCTGTCTGGCATTTAGAATGGGACTGGTATTCTAAAGGGGAAATAGAAAATAAACAAGACAGGTACTTCCCTGGTGGTCCAGTGGTTAAGACTCTGCGCTTCCAATGCGGGGGGTATGCGTTTGATCCCTGGTTGGGGAACTAAGGTCCCACATGCTGCGCAGCATGGCCAAAAATATAATAATGATAATAAAATGAACAAGATAAAGAAGCGAAATGTGTTGCGTATTAGCGAGTAGCAAGGGAGGTAGATAGGATAAAAAAAAAATTGTGTTCATGGCCAGAGGCCTCACCCAGGGTGTGATATTTGAATACAGACTTGAAGGAGGAGAGAAGAGTCACAAAGATGTCTGCAGGAAGATCATTCCCAACAGAAGGAACAGCAGGTGCTAAGGTCCTTTGGTGGGAACGTGCCAAGTACTATGAAAGATGCTGGAGATGGTGGTGAATAGGATGCAGTCCTATTTGCAAGGTGTTCATATTTTAATTAGGAAAAAAATTAAACAAAAAAGGGACTTCCCTGGCGGTCCAGTGGTTAAGACTCTGTGCTTCCAATGCAGGGGACGCAGGTTCGATCCCTGGTCGGGGAACTAAGATCCCACATGTTGCGTGGTGCAGCCAAAAAAAAAAAAAAGTAAATATTTTAATTAGGGAGAAGTAGACCGATGTATATTACACCGCCAGGTGGTAAGAAGGTGAGGGGCTAGATAGAGGGAAGAAGGTGGTCAGGGCAGGCTTCTCTGAGATGGCATTTGAGAGGATGCCTGAAGGAGCAGGTGAAGGAAGCATGTGGGTATTTGGGGGAAATTTATTGACTCTGGCCTGGCCTGTGCTTCTTCCTCCTCCCAATCCCAGCGAGGGCTCAGGTTTCCAGAGGTTGTCTTTGAATTGCTGGAGCAAGGGGAATTCCGATGGGGGGTGTGGGTCTCAGCTTCTGGCCACCGTCTGCCCCACTCCTCGCTTCAGCTGGCTGCCCTAGCTTTGCGCTGGTGTTGCTGGGCGGAGCTTCAGCTTGAGGGCCTGGGTTCCCCATCAAAGCTCCAGATCTATCTTCAAAGGAGCCGCTGGGCCCTGTGCCTGTGGGCAAAGGAGTGTCACTCTGGAGCCGAGCTAGGGACCCATCTTTCAGCTGCATCCTAGCTGGGCATATCCTGGATCCTGCTGTTGCTGGTGGAGGCTGGCAGCCCACACTCCTCACTCCTTCCATGGCAAAGAGGGGTTTGAGGATCTTTTCTCTGACTCAGTGGTGGAGCTGGCAGGATCTAGAGTCAGCCCGCCTGAGTTCAAATCCAGACAGGCACTGGCCCAACCAGCTGTGTGACCCTGAGCAGCTCACTTAACTTCTCTGAACCCACATCTCCATAAAAGCAGTTTATAGTAACTCCAGCCTCCTGAGGATTCTTTCTTCCTGCCTGGAAAGTGCTTGAGGAAGGTGGGCCATTCCTTTCGGGAACACTGTGCTTTAGAGCGGTATCTGGGCCTGTGTCTCCCAAGACCATCTCTCTAGCTCCCCAGGAGGGATGTGTACTGGGGATGAAGAAGCGGGGCCCCCACCGCCCGCCAGGCTCTCTCTTTGAAGGATAGCATGGAGGTCCTGGGCCTAATTAATCACTGGGAGGGGCCAGATAACTGCCCTAGGGAGAAAGTCAGTGTTGACCCTGTTTTCTCAGAAGCCACTGCAATCCTGTCTCTGGCTGGTCCAGGGCTGGGGGCACCGAGGAAAGGCTGGCAAAGGATGAATTGTCTGAGCAGTAGCCACCCTCCCCTGTCCCATCCACCCCCAGCCACAGGATGCTAATGGGGGAACTGCCACCTTAAGCCTAAAAAGACAACAACCACCAGAAAGAGACATTGAACCGTTTATTGGCCTGGGCCTGGGTCTCAGGCATGAGGGGCATCCGGGGAGCTGTATGAGGGGAGACAAGCCCCCGACTGGCTCCTTGACCCCCCAGAGATCCCCTCTCCCAGCCTTTGCAGTCATGAGAAATCACTTTGAGGCGTGAAGTTTCCTTCCCCCAGGTGAGCTGCACCCCAGCTCTCAAGTGGGGACATAAGCAAGGAATTACAAAGGAGTCTGTGCGGGGACCAGATCCCTCTTTGGTAGCTTCAACACAGACGTGAGGAGACAAAATAGCATCGATTCTGGGGAAACAGGGTGAGCAGAAGGGATCACAGACATCGCACACACACACACACACAGACACTGACAGACACACATAAATATACATTTGTACCGCAATGTCCCTTCCATCTGTCCACAGAATTTAGCAAAGTCCTTCTGAAGCAGGCAACAGGAGGGCATCCCACAATTGTCCTCGGCACCCCTACCCCCATGCTCCGTTCAATACAACCTGAAAGGAGGCACAGCGCGCTCAAGGCTGCCCTGCCTTATGAGATCTGGTACCTCGGCTGGGTCTGGAGGTGAGAGAGTTTGGGGGTGGTTGTTTTTTGGGGGTCTGGGGCCCTGTACCAACAGCTCCCCTAGAACTTTCTCCAATTCCACCCTGCCCCACTGGGAGGCCCAGAGCCCTCTTCAGGCCCCCAGACCGGTTTTTCCAGCCCTGGGTGATTCCTCTGTGCCCCAAATAGTGCAATTGGCCAATGAGGTCTGAGAATGGGGGTTAGTTCCCCACCGCCACGTGCTTTCCTGGCATCTCACTCACAAGAGTCAGAAGAAAGGGAAGAAGTTGCCAAAGTGGCAGCTGGTAAAATTTGGGGAAGCTGTGGATTTGAGCCCGGGAACTGTTAGCCAGGGCCGCCCAGAACGGTCAGGGAGGAGGTCTCCAGCCCCTCAGGACAGTGGTTCTAGGGAAGTGGAACCACAAGAGAAGGTGGCAAGGGGGCTAAATTCAGAGAGGGGAGTCAGGCCCAGGGCGGAGGCTCAGACTGCCCCTGCGCTGTGCTCCTCTCGAGCACCTGCCTGCTGTCACCTGGGCTCTTTCCAGGTCTGCCCCCCGCCCGGCCCTCCCCACGATGCAGTTCTGAAGAGGTCACTCCAGCCACCTCGCTGGCCTCCAGGACCCGGCTGCAGTTGTGCCATCCAACTGGTCAGTGCCTCAGTCAGCCAGCCCAGGTGTGAAACATCTTCATCACCCAGGTCTGTGGAATGGGGGCATCTTGCTTGGCAGCCCCATGTCTCTGTCCCAGGGCACCCGGTGCCTCTCCATGGAGCCCTCTGCTGTGGTGGCCTGGTTGTCAGCCCACTTGCCCCTCAGACCATCGTGTTGCCCTCCAGATACGTGGGTGATGTGGGCATGTGTGTGCCCCTCTCCAGGGAGCTGGAGCTGCGGAGAGGCAGGAGGCGGTGGCCCGGGGTCCCGTCCCGCCCGCCTTGCACCCCTGCTGCCCGCCGCCAGCACTGCAGCGGCCGTAATACCTCCCGCCTCAGGTCCCGGCTGCGCCATGTGTAGATGACAGGGTTGAGCAGTGAGTTGAGGGTGGCAAAGGCAAAGAAGTAATGGGCCTGGTAGAGGACAGGGCAGGCCCGGACAGGACAGGCATAGTCCAGGAGGAGGATGCTAAAGGCGGGCAGCCAGCAGAAGATGAAGACGCCCAGCACGATGGTGACCGTCTTGAGCAGGGCCAGTGTCTGCGGGCCAGCCACATCGGCCTGGCTGGAGCGGACCACACAGTAGATGCGGATGTACAGGGCTACGATGGCCGACAAGATGACCGAGAAGATGGTCACCACGCAGAGGACGTAGGGCTTGGCGTAGAGCGGCAGGACGGTGGAGCAGGCCTCCAGGTGGCCCAGGCAGTTCCAGCCAAGGATGGGCAGGCCGCCGAGAACCAGCGAGATGAGCCACGAGGCCGCGATGAGCAGCAGCATGCGGCAGCTCTTGTCGCTGCCGTAGAGCTTGACCTTGGCGATGGCCACGTGCCGCTCGATGGCGATGGCCAGGAGGCTGAAGACAGAGGCGGAGAGCGTGATGAAAGCAGAGCCCTCACGGGCGAACCACTGCACGGGTGTCAGCCCCAGTGTGACAGAGCCCGAGAGCAAAGTATTGGCTATGAAGGCCACGCCCGCCAGCAGGTCTGAGGCAGCCAGATTGCCCAGGAACAGGTACATGGCCGAGTGGAACTTGCTGTTGCGGGCGACCGCGATAAGCACCAGCAGGTTTTCCACCACGATGGCGCAACAAAGCATGATGATGAGGGCTGAGGCCACCTGGCGGGAGGGCGTCTCCGTCGTGTCCAGATTCTCCTTGGTGTAATTATAGTGTTCCTTGACCTTGCTGGGGCTTAGGTACTCCGAGTACACGTTGCCCATGGTGGGGCTTAGTAGCCGGCTGGGGCCATGGGGCTGTCAGAGCTGCAGAGAGAAAAGACAGACAGACAGGTCAGTGCCGTGGCTGCTGCCTGGGCTGACTCTGGACGGCTGTGGTTCAAGTCCCAACTCTGTCACATGAAGTCAGAATTATCATCATCTCTGCTTTACAAATGGGAAACCGGAGAGCTCAATTCACCTTCCCAAAGCCTCATAGCTAGTCAGTGGCAAGAGCCTCAGAGACCCACTCCAAAGCCTCTATAACCCCTAGGCTACAGTGTCCTTCAACGGAACAGAAGCTCCCCCAAAGGGCATGAAAGACACAAAATGGACTTCCGGAAGCCTTACCCACCTACCCAGAGAGGGAGTCTTAGCCAGGACCTGGAGGGATTGTCTCATTTCTTGAAAACACTGGAGCCTCGGGCCTCATGCCGCCTGCCAACCTGGGTCAGTGAGATGCTCTCGCTGATAGCACCATCCACCCACTGCCCTGGATTTCAGGCTGGGTCTAAGCCTAGAGGCCATACGTGTTCCCAAGATAAGGTCTTGGGGAGACACCTGAGGTTTGAGCATCACAGAGGTCATGTCATTTTCAAGGACTCAGACCCTGCAGGCAATCCAAGGTTCAACTCTGCTCCACCTCTGACACGCTGTGGGATATTGTGCCAAGTCACTCAACACTTGACCTCTAAGTCTCAATGGCCTCATCTGTGCAGTGGGGAGAAGAAAGCCCACTTCAGAGGGGTGATGGGAAAATCCTGTTGAACGATACACGAGGCACCCTTAGCATACAGCAGGCACTCAATAAATATTAGCTAATATTATTAGCTTCCCTCTTCCTGCCACACCCACAGCTAGGGACTAGGTGCTCTCCTCCCAATCTTTTGGTAAGGGATGTTGAGTGAGCCAACCAGGCAAGATTCCCAACAGCCTGATTTCATCAGCACCATCTAGCCCTGCCCTGGGACAGAGGGTCCTAGCATGGTGGGCAGGGCGCTGGCACCCCCCTCCCCAGCCAAGATGAAATCCAGATGTGAGGCCCTTGGACTCAAACAGGGTTGAGTCCCAGCTCCCCAGTCATATCCGGTGCAGGGAGGCTGGGGGGGGGGGGTGATGGGATGGGGGAGCCACAGGAGACCCGTCTGGGAGGTCCTGGCTGGGAGGATGGGGCAGCTGTGCGAAGCCATGTGAGTGGTGAGGGGGCATGAAGCCCGGCGGGGAGGGGGGGACGGTATTCACTTTCATGAAAGCCTGAGTCACCCCTCTCTCAAGGAAAACTGAGCCGTGGGGGGAAGGGGCGGGAAGATGCTCGTGGGCAGAGAGGGTGAGAGGCCGACTTCATGGCCTCCCCCCAGCTTGGTAGTTGGGGGGCGGGGTCTCAGAGGAGCTGGTGCAGCGACTGCCTTTCACGAGGGGCACAGGGGAGCCAGGAGGAAGCTCCAGACCAGCCTTTAGTTCAATGCGGGGGGGCCGTGGGAAGAGACCTCCCCAGGTCCCTGGAAACACGCCTAGCAAGGACCACGTGCACGCCAGGCGTGCCAGGAGCACCGTTCCAGAAAAGGCTGGTTAGGCCGGTTCCCAGTGAGCCTGGGAGTGATGAGGGGCTTCCGGGGTCGTCCAGCCATCTCAGTCCCGGACACCCCCTCAGAGGGGGTGCCCTGGCTCCTGGCCCGATAGAGACAGCTGCTCCCCCTGGGCGAAGGGACATCCGTCCTAGTTTGGGAACAGAGAAGGGCTTGTGCACATCCCCAGGGACTGTCGCCCCGCCCTGATCGCCACACAGAGGCTCCTTGTTCCCCTGCCGGACGAGCCCCGGTCGCCCCGATGCCCTCTGCCCATTGCAGCCGGCTTGGCCCAGGTTTGGGCCTTACCAGACCGGCCGTCGGGCCAGAAACAGCCCGCGCCCTGATTGGTTCATTTTCAGTTCCAGGGCATTGAGCAATTCGCCTATTGGCCTGAGCTTTCCATCCTCGACATTCGATTGGCCCAGTTGGGGGCGCTCTATGGCTAGCACTACTGATCTGGTCCTTTACAGGCGGTTGGAGCTCACTTC
Organism: Monodon monoceros; assembly: GCF_005190385.1. Taxonomy (NCBI): domain Eukaryota; kingdom Metazoa; phylum Chordata; class Mammalia; order Artiodactyla; family Monodontidae; genus Monodon; species Monodon monoceros. The sequence goes on from NW_021703768.1 coordinate 162,649,699, forward strand.
TTTCCAGGACATTATTAAGACTGTGTGGATGTCCCCGGGGAGAGTTTGAACCACGGCCTGACCGCTGGGTCACCCCGACCAGACGCCCCCAGGCTGCCCTGGCCTACTGCCCCTCCTGGGGATCATAATTGAGAATCAAGGACCCATCGCAGGTCTGGGAAGCACACTTGCTGGTGGGCTAGAAGCCCAGGGTGTGTCCCAAGGCCGCCCCCTCCGCCGCTGCTCAGACCCCTCTCTTGTCTGGCAGCCAAGAGAAAGATTTATGGCCGCTTCCTAGGGAAATAAGAAATGGTTTCAGGACTTCCCTGGTGGCGCAGTGGTTAAGAATCTGCCTGCCGATGCAGGGGACACAGGTTTGAGCCCTGGTCCAGGAAGATCCCACATGCCGTGGAGCGACTAAGCCCGTGCGCCACAACTACTGAGCCTGCGCTCTAGAACCCGCGAGCCACAACTACTGAGCCCGTGTGCCACAACTACTGAAGGCCGTGTGCCTAGAGCCCGTGCTCCCCAACAAGAGAAGCCACCGCAATGAGAAGCCTGCGCACCGCAACGAAGAGTAGCCCCGCTTGCCACAACTAGAGAAAGCCCGCGCACAGCAACAAAGACCCAACGCAGCCAAAAATTAAATAAATAAATAAATTTATAAAAAAAAAAAGAAAGAAAGAAATGGTTTCAGCCCTCGTACCCCAGGGACTGACCAAAATGTCTGTCTTCTTCCCTGAGGGGAAGATCCTCACTTTGGGCAGCCTCAGGAGGGGTGGTTCATTAGAGAAGGGGAATCTGAGGCCCACAATGCCTCCGTCTTCTCCACTAGAACCTTGCTTAAGGCAGGTTCATGCTTCCCAGAAAGAGGAAGCAGGGTCTGGAGGTTGGGGCTGGCACAGTCACCCCCAGGCCTTTCCTGCTTCCCCTCCCTGTGTCAGGCTCCCAGGCCCGGCTAACATAGGGCCTGACTCCCTCCCAGAAGACGTCCCTGGGCTCAGCACTGGGGAATGGCCAGGCCTGAAATGGAGCAAGGGGGACAAGTGACAGGGTTTGGAGGGAAGGGAAGCGAGACAGACCAAGACTGTTCAGGGGGAGGTTAGGAGAGTAGAAGGCAAGAGGAAGCCTCAGTGGCTTCCAGGAGCCCCTCCCCCAAGTTCCATGGAGGCAGACCCTGTGGTTACTGTTCCCCTGGGCACTCACTGGTCCCATGCCCCATGCCCTAGGGCAGCCCCCTAGGCTTGGTTTCCCCTCAGTTGCCCTCTACACTGCCAGTCTCCAGGCAGCATCCAGGGGGAGCTTTTAAATTTATAGCTCCAATATGTCACTCCTCAGCTCCAGAGTCTTCCATGGCTCCCCACTACCTAAAATGGCCTGGCCCCTGCCCACCTCGCCTCCTCCCACTCTCCCCCAGGGTCAGTCCACTGCAACCACACTGGCCTCCGACGTGTCAGCCCCGTTCTTACCTCAGAGCTTTTGCCTCTGCTGTTTCTCCACCTGACATGGCCTTCCCACAAAGCCCATCTTTCAGGTTTCTGTTTGGTGGCCTCCTCTAACCACCAGGCTATCCTAGCCGCCTTCCCTAGGCCCTTTCTACCTCAGCATCTTTTTATTATATTCACAGCACTTGCCAATTTCAGCAATAATGATTGTATTTCTTGCTTTCTGTCTGTTTCCAGGGTAGAATGTGTGTCAGAGGACAGCAACTAAGTCTGTTTTCACTCCCTGGAATGATGCCTGGCATACAGAAAGCGCTCAGAAAACATGTAGGATGGATGGATGGATGGATGGATGGATGGGCGGATGGATGACCAAACGAACGAGGCCCCAGTGGGCCCCCGAGGGCGGAGGCTCCTAAACTCAGCCCAGGCCCAAACAACAGCAAGGGAGGCTGGAGACGCCCCTGGTCCGCTGGGAGGCCACCCCCACCAGGCGAAGCCCAGCTGGGCGTCTCCGTGGAGACGGCGCCACGACCCGCCCCCGCCCTCGGGCTGCAGTCTCGGCCTCCTTATCTGGCGGTGGAATGCACGGTATCCACACTCGCTGCCTCTGGGGCCGCGCCTCCTCTCTCCCGCGACAGCCACACGCGGGTGACCCACACATCTCCAAGTGGGGGTGGGGGGGCTCCTCTGCGTCCAGCCAGGGGCCCAGCCTCGATATTCCCAGAGGACTGGGGAGAGGTGGGGACAGATCCCAGCAGCAGCTGCACCGCGAATGCCGCACGCGTGTCGCACCACGCGGGGGACCGTGGGCTCAGCGCGTGGCGCCCGGAGCGTCCGATTAGGGCACAGTCGGGAGAGGGGATGGAAATCCCCGGGTGAGTCAACTCGTGCCAGAGGAGTGGGCGAGGTTCCCACGCTTGGCTGGGCCCGGAACCACGCGGGGTCCGCGCCACGGGTGCCTTCACCCACGCCCCATCCCCGGGTCCCAGGGGAAAGAAGAGACGCCGGAGCCACGCAGTCAGGTTCACTTTCCTTCCAGAACAAAGCCACGACCCCGCGGGGGGACTGGAAGAGACGAACTACTCGGGGAAACTGAGGCAGAGGACCAGATGTGGAGGAGGTGGGCAACTGCCTTCCTCTGGGGCCCCGCCCCTTGGCCTGGAGGTACTGCGGCGCGCGGCACCTTTCGCCTTCGCCCAGCCGGAGTCAGAAAAGAGGGGAGTCCTCCCCTCCCCCATACACACTCCCCAAACCCCCGGTCCGGGGGCACGCCATCCAGCCTCCCAGTCTCCGGCCGAAAGCGCTCGGATTCCGCCTTCTCCTCGGGGCCAACTTCCTGCCGCTGGAGAAGGCGGGAGCTCAGTCTGGGGGTTCGCGGCTGAGGTAGTGGGGCCTCCTGGGGTCGTGGAGAGGGCGCACGATGACCACTCTCTCGGTGCAGCAGGAGCACGGGCGGCGCGTGCGCGCCCGCGACGCCCCCGACCCCTGGCCGGCGCCCCTAGCTCCGATCCCGCGACCTCCGGGGACCAGGGCCCGCCCTTTCTGCTTCCCCCTCGCCACGCACGCTCACCTGGCTAGGCCGACCCGGGTCCTTGCCCTGGCCGGAGGGGCTTTGGCGTCTGCGTCCCCGGGACGGCCGCGGCTAGGGCTGGGACTGCCCGCCGGGCTCCTCTGCGTCCCGGGGCTGGGGACCGGGGACGTAGGGGGACCGGGAGAGGCGCCGCCTCGGCCCCCACTTGCCCCGCCCTATCTCCGCCTCCTTTCCGGCGGCAGCAGCAATGAATTCCAGATGTGGCCTGCCCAGCGGGGCGCGCGCGAGGGCGGGCGGGGAGGAGGCGCGCGGGGTCCCTTTGTCCGCACCCCCACCTCCAGCCCTGCCCCTCCCAGCCCCCACCCGTGAGAAGCGGTCGGCGCATGACGTCACGCAGCCCCGTGCTGTCCAGTCGCTCCTGGCCAGGTGACCTCAACCTGAAACGACTGTCTTGGATTGCAGATGTACTCTTGGCCCATCCCTGGGAGCCTGGAATTGGAGGAGCACATGGAATCCCCTTTATTTACTCAGCGAGGAGCCACGAAGCACCTACTAAGTGTCAACACAACAAATAGGCATTAAGTGCCCACTGTGTATTCATCCAACAAATAAGCAAGTTCCTACTATGTGCCAGGCCCTGTCTCAAAGAATGGATTGGTTTTTGCCTTGATAAGGCCCCAGAATTCAGGCGCTGGTCCCTCTGCCCTAGAAGACTGGGCGCACCCAGAAGCTTCCACTGCCTCTGTCAGTCGATTGCTCTCGCTGTGGTTGACCAGCAGGCCCAGGCTGAGTCCTGCCTTTCAAGTTTTGAGGCCCAATCTTCTATCCACTTCTTTTTTTTTTTTTTTTTTTTTTTGCCATGGCACGAGGGATCTTAGTTCCCCGACTGGGATGGAAACCATGCCCCCTGCAATGGAAGCATGGAGTCTTAACCACTGGACCACCAGGGAAGTCCTATCCAGTTCTTTAGTTTCCCTCTTTTCCTCATTCAGCTTTTCCTGGGCATATCTGGGTGCCTGGCTGCAGAGATGAAGCACAACTTCATTTACTGATGCGTGTGTGTGAAATCAGTGACTAGACAACACACCCCTCACTCCTTCAACAAATGTTTTTGGTGTACCTGCTGGGCACAACGGTGAACAGAACAGGAAAAAAAGCCCTTGCCTTCATGGAACTCATGTTCAGGAGGGTACTATTTGTGAAGATGAATACATAATCTGCTTATATGTTTACTTACCACATACAGTAAGCACCTGCTATGTGCCAGATACCACACTAAAAGGCTGGAGATAGATCAGGAAACAAAACAGATAAAACTCCCTGTTCCAATGGAGTTGATGTTCTACTGTATGTGCTCAGAATATCCAGAATATTGCAAGAAGAAACTGATAAATTTCCTGGGCGAGGAACTGAGAGATAGGGAACAGGGGACAGGAGGGAGGTAGTTTTCACTCTGTGAATGCTTTTGTACCTTTTGACTTTTGTAACATGTGCCCTATTCCAACAATAAATTAAATTGAAAGGTAGACTGCTTGATACCCAGACAGTGCAAGAAAAAGGAGGGAGAGGGTATTATCTATCTTCTCTCTATCTATCTATCTTTTTTTTTTTTTTGCGGCACCACGTGGCTTGTGGGATCTTAGTTCCCCAACCAGGGATTGAACCTGGGCCCTCAGCAGTGAAAGCGTGGAGTCCTAACCACTGGACCACCAGGGAATTCCCTATATGTATATGATACTTCAGTGAAGAGTGTTGAAAAGCAAAATGACAAAAAAGTGTTGAAAAGCAAAATGACAAAAAAGCATTATTCACAATAGCCAAGGTATGGAACCTAAGTGTCTGTCAACAGATAAATGGATGAAGATGTGAGATATATATATATATATATATATACACACATATACACACACACAATGAAATATTATTCAGCCATGAGAAAGGAAGTCCTGTCATTTTCAACAACATGGATGAAACTTGAGGGCCTTATGCTAAGTGAAAAGAGCCAGACAGAGAAAAACAAATACCACATGGTATCACTTTTATGAGGAATTAAAAAAGAAAAAGTCAAACTTACAGAAACAGAGAGTAGGAAAAGTGGTTGCTGGGGCTGTGGTGGGTGGGGAAATAGGGAGATATTAGTAAAAGGGTGCAAACTTTCAGTTATAATAAGGTCTGGGGATCTAATTTACAGCATGGTGACTACAGTTGGTAATACTGTATCAAACAATTGGAACTTCTGAGAGAGTAGAACTTAAATGCTCTCACATCCACAATAAAAAGATAAATATGTGAGGTGAAGGATGTGTTCATTAACTAGATGGGGGGGGGAACTCCTTTCACAATGTATACATATATCCAATCACCTGGATGTACACTTTAAGTATCTTACAATTTTACATGTCAGGGATACCTCCGAAAAGCTGAAAATTAAAAAAAAAAATTGTGGATGCTTAAATCCCAGACAATGCAACCCATTTCAAAAAAAGGGAGAAGTTCAGCACACTCTTTTGTATGCATATTACACTCCATAGGCAGTGCTGAACAGCAAAACTTTGGAAAAGGAAATTAAAGTTGATCCGTTTATGCCTATTAAAAAGTAAAATTGGAGTAGTCTTGATATGAAACTGTGTTCAACATGTTAAGATGAAAAAAGCGCAATGTAAACCAGTTGCTTGCTTGCCTGCCTGCATTGCTGGGTATATTTATAAGGGCTGTATAAATACACACACATTTGCCTGTGGACCTACAGGCCGTCTCCAGGAGAAGGGCACAAGACACCGTCACAGCTGTTACCCCCAGGGAGGGGGACAGGGGGGCGGCAGGGGAACAGGTGAGAGGGGACCAGACTTTTCATGGTGTACCCTGGGGGTGGGGGGTGGGGGGTACTGTTTGAAATTTTTAGCTCATATTACCAATTCAAAAAATTTACAAAGACATGAAAAATCAAATCGAAGGTAACAAATCACCAGACTTCTAATGTAAAATTGTTCCTGTAATAATAATAATAACAAATAGTATGAATAATATAAATAAACAATAACATTGCTAATAAACATCTATGCTATTATTCAACGTGTCGCTATGAAATAAATTTGTATTAAGAGTAAACATATTGGGGGCTTCCCTGGTGGCGCAGTGGTTGAGAGTCCGCCTGCCGATTCAGGGGACACGGGTTCATGCCCCGGTTCGGGCAGATCCCACATGCCGCGGAGCGGCTGGGCCCGTGAGCCATGGCCGCTGAGCCTGCGCGTCCGGAGCCTGTGCTCTGCAACAGGAGAGGCCACAACAGTGAGAGGCCCACGTACCGTGGGTGCAAAAAAAAAAAAAAAGATAAACATATTTAAGTTATGAATAAGGAAATGAATATTAAGAATCAATATATTAATGTTACATACAGGTATACAGCATATATATTTATATAATGCAACATAGAATGCTCTGTGCCAGCTCTGGTGATACCTCGTTGGTTTCTGCCAACCAAAACTGACAGTCCGTTGGAGGAGACCGAAGAAACCAGACCGTTCTAACACAGGGTAGCAGGGCTTTGATGGGAAGATAAGAAAAGCCAGAGAGTGAATTCACTCCTTTTCCTGAGCCAGATTTCAGTGTCCACTCAGCTCCGGGCCAGATCTTGGGGTCCACTCAGACCTCAGCACAACCTTACCAAATCCTCTGCCCAAATGAAGTGCAGCTGTACAACCTCTAGAAACCAGGTGTTCAACCCACAGAGGACAAAGTACTAAAAAAACTGGGTCCTCTCCTCGCCAGAGAGCTATCAGAGCGGAAATCTAAGCCCTCTGTGAGGATCTGAGAGCTGGGGAGGAAGTGCCCCCCCCCAGCTTGCCTTGGCTGGCTCAGCAGTTTGCTATCCCCTCAGGGACCTGTGTGAGGGGGTACTATCAAGGCTGCAGACATATCCGGCCGTCTGTTAGGGGGACCATGGCTCCGAGACAAAGGTGATGTCCCCAGGGATACACAGATACACCAGCAAGCTACTTCTGCCTCCCCCCCTCACCTCCCACTTCTGGGGTAACATGAGGTCTCCACTGGGTCAGCTGAGGGAACAGGCTAGAGAATTGGGAAACACTGGCATAGACGCCCTGATGGTCCAGGGGGTCAAAGGGGAAAGGTGAACCCTCCCTAGGGGGGATCCCTGAGTGAGAGAACAGCAGGAGAGGAAGGAAACGGGGCCCTTGCCTTGGGGAGCTCCCGAGCAGGGGAAAAAGAAGAAAAGGAAGAGGCTTGGAGCAGCCTCCACTAATTACAGGGCCACTGACAATAGTGGCTTACACTCACACGGACAGACTGTGCTGGGTGCGGCTCTGTGAATCCTCCAGCCCTAGGAGGTGGGTATTATGATTATCATCATCATCCCACTTTTTAAATAGACGTTATTTTTTAGAACAGTTTCAGGATGACAGCAAAACTGAGCAGAGCTAATTCCCTGCTGGTCCAGTGGTTAGGATCCCATGCTTCCACTGCAGGGGGCACAGGTTCAATCCCTGGTCGGGGAACTAAGATCCTGCATGCCGCGTGGCATGGCCAAAAAAAGAAAACGAAAAAGAAAAGAAAAGCAAACAAACAAAAAAAAACCCCAAAAACAAAATTGAGCAGAAAGTACAGAGATGTCGCATATATCCCTTGCCCCACACACACATAGCCTCCCCACCGTCAACAGCCCCTACCAGAGTGGCACATTTGTTACTTTCGTTTTTTTAAATATATTTATTTACTTATTGGCTGCATTGGGTCTTCGTTGCTGCACGCGGGCTTTCTCTAGTTGCAGTGAGCAGGGGCCACTCTTCTTTGCAGTGCGCCGGCTTCTCATTGTCGTGGCTTCTCTTGTCGCGGAGCACGGGCTCTACGCGCGCAGGCTTCAGTGGTTGTGGCGCACGGGCTTAGTTGCTCCGCGGCATGTGGGATCTTCCCAGACCAGGGCTTGAACCCATGTCTCCTTCATTGGCAGGCGGATTCTTAACCAGTGCGCCACCAGGGAAGCCCACATTTGTTACTATTGCTGAACCTACACGGACACATTGTTATCACCCCAAGTCCATGGCTTACATGAGGGTTCACTCTTGGTGTTGTACAGTCTGTGGGTTTGGACAAATGTATAATGACATATATCTACCATTATATCAATAGTATCATACAGAATAGCTTCGCTGGCCCAGAAAGCCTCTGTGCTCTGCCTATCCATTACCCGCCCGACTCGTTGGCAGTCATTGATCTTTTTCTGTCCCCATAGTTTTGCCTTTTCCTCACCCCATTTTAAAGATGAGGAAAGTGAGGCACACAGTCGTGGTAGGATTTGAACTAGAGCTCTCTGTCCTCTTTTTCATCCCAAGTCCCAGACCCAGTCCTGCCGTAGTGACGCCCGTCCCCATTCCTCCCCCATTGATTTGGAATAGAAGGGCGGTGGTTATCACTGAGGACCACGTCGGTCACTGGTGACATGTAGAATGTTCTTCTCTGTAGTCCAGAGGTGAAGGAAACCCTCTGACCTCTGATCCCACCCCACCCCAAACTTTGTGAACTCCCCCCAGTTGATGAGGTCTGGGACTGTCCTCCATCCCCTCTGGGCCTCCACTCTCCCCCCACCCCCAGCTCTCAGGTTTTGGCAGGAGGAACTGCACAAGGAGAAGTGTCTGAGACAGGTCCCAACTTTCTCAACATCACCCCAGGGCTGGGGGAGGGGCCCAGCTGCCGAGAAGCTTTCCAGATGCTGATCTTGGCAGGCAGCGGAGCTGCAGCGGCCTTGTTTCGTCCATCCACGGGCTTGAGGTCCACTTTCAGCTTCAGGAATGGGGTGGGGAGGCTGCCGGTGGAGGCCAGTCCCTGCCACGTCTGCACCAGATGCAGTTTTAGCCCATTGAGCCTGGGAAGGGTGGGCTGTCTCTTCCAGATGAGGGAGACGTACATAGTTAGGGGAGAGGGGAACCCCAAAGGCCCACTTCAGCCCCCCTCCAGCATAATAATAACAGCTGACCCATATATCATGTGCCAGTTACTGTCCTAAGCTCTTTGCAAACCCATCAAAAGCTCACAACAGCTCCTTTAACTAAGGGATGAATAGACACACTGCAGTTTATCTTCACATGGAAGACCACTCAGGCATATAATATTTGAAACCTCGAGTTCTGAAAGGAACAAGCGATATAGAACAACATGGATGAATCTCACATGCATTATGATGAGGGAAAGAAGGCAGACACAGAAGACTATATACTATATGAGTCCATTTCTATGCCATTCTAGAAAAGGCAAACTGTAGGGACAGTGAGCAACCAGTGACTCGTAGGGCCTGAGGGTGGAGGGAGGGGTTGACTACAAAAAGGCGTGGGGGAATTTTTTGGTGATGGAACAACTCTATATCTTGATGGTGGTGGCGTTTATATGACTGTATATGTGTGCGGAAACTTGTGGAACTGTACACTGAAAAGGGGAGACTTTATTTGTTTCAAATTGTATCTTAAACAGAAACCCCTCACAACTGCCTTACATCAGTAAAAGTCCACTTAGGAAAACAGACATATCTCAAACAGAGGGGCTTTAATACAGGGGTTGGTGACCTAGATGAGAAACCAAAGCATGGTGGGGGTGAGATAACTTGCAAATTAACAAATAGGGAGGCCATGTCCAGTGGGAGATGCTGTCAGAAGCAGATGAGGGGAACTACCCTGGCTTCTCCCATCTTCTCGCCCTCCAATCTACCCTCAGTGCCTGCCTTTGGCTAAATCTGGGCACAGATGGCAGGGGACAAGGGGGCTATCCTGTGTAGGGGTCAGCCCTTAGCCATGGGGCAGGGACAGAGCAGGGAATGGGTGACCTGAGTGTACACAGGTGCAAGGCTGACACAAAACATGAGGAAGGGGTGATTATACCCCCATTTTACAGAGGGGGAAACTGAGGCCCAGACATCCAATGTGCCCTACCCAGGGGTTCAAGCCCTGAGGGGGTCTGAGTCTCTGCCAAAACCCAGGGGGCTGTCCCTGCGCCTTTTTTTCTGCTCCACGCACCCGCTTTGATGCTGAACTGAAGGGAATGGAAACATCTACGCAAATCAGGCCCGTCCCTAGGGGTTGGGGGAGAATGCCTCAATGGGGATCCCTCCTCCTCCTCACACGTTGTGGCAGTTACCCACAAACTGAGTTGCAAACAAACACACAGCAGGTGTTTTGGGAGTTGATGGGGATGTACTTTAAACAGCTCCCCCAAAGAGGTCAGACCGCCCCCCTATCAATCCTGCACTCATACCCTGCATCTTCTATCTGAAGGTTGCCCCCCAATATTCCAGCCTTGACTCTGGCCTTTGTGAAAACCCTGGCACAGTGATGGGGGGCTAGGAATGGCCAGGTGTTGGGGGGCCCTCCAGCTTCCAATATATGCTCCCTAAATTGCTATCATGCCCGTGGCCAGCAAAGACCCTCTCTGGGCTGCAAGGCTGATGCTGGCCCACTGGGGACAGAGGTCACCTACAACTGAGCCTTTGATCCACAGGAATGGGCTGGACACCTCAACCTTTGACTCCACCCAGGCTTGGGCCAAAACGGTCAAACTTTGAGCCTCGCAGTGTGAAGGTCTCGAGGTCATTACCTCCCTTTCATTAAGGCTCACAATCAGTAACGCCAGTGGGGGAACCGTGTGCAAACTGCTTTCTCTACATTCCATTTATTCAATTACTATGTATTGAGAACCTTCTGGGTGCCTGGCACCCTTCTCCTTCTTAGCATGGGGGCCCAGCAGTGAAAGAAACAAAGACCTCTATCCTCCAGGAGCTGATGTTCTAGTGGAGGAGACAGACAAGAAGCAGGATAAATAAGAACATGATGTCCTCTGTTAGAATGTGGTGTGAGTTCTGGAAACAATGATACTGGGAAGGCAGATTAGATATGTGGGGTAGGAAGGGACTGTGATTTTTAGACCCAGTGTCACCTGAGAAGTAAAGACCTGAAGGAGATGAGGGAGTGAACCAGGCAGATACTTAGGGGAGAGTGGTCCACGTACAAAGGACAGCCAGTGCAAAGGCCCTGAGGCTGGTGTGAGATGGACAGGTTCTGGTGAGAAGACCAGTATGGCGGAAACCACAGGGAGATAGAGGGGGACAGTGAGAGGAAGTGAGGACAGGTCCTGCGGGGCACTGTGGGCTGCAGTGAGGACTTCGGCTATTTTTCTAAGGACTTTGGCTTTTGCTGTAGGAGGCATGGAGGGTCCTGAGCAGAGAAGGGACGGATCTGACTCAAGTATTTACAGGCTCCCTTTGTGGGGGTGGGGGAAAACACTGTGGGAACTGAGGATGGAAGGAAAGAGAACTCATCCTCCACACAGCTCAGTAGGGGAGAGTTTGTGTGTGTCCCACCTACCAATTAGGGCCAAACTCTGAAAGTGCTAACCACTGGCCCAGGGACACCCAACCAATTAGCAGCAGCCCCTGGATCTGAACCTGTCTATGTGACTCCAGTGCCATTGGGTAAATAATCATTCATTGGGTACCTTAGGTACCTGTGACCTCAGGGGGTTACAGATCTTGAGACCCAAGAGACAGAGAGGGGGGCTCTGTTTCTGGTAATACCCCTGCATTAGGATGATGAACAAAGGAATTCACTCAAGAAACATGTATTGAGCACCCACTGTGTTACAGGCACTATGCTGGCTGCAGGGAACAAGACAGAGCAAAATTTCTGCCAAGAGGGGGAGGCAAAATTTCTCCTCTACTAGGGAAGACAGACAAAAAGCATTAAAAAAAAACCCAGGAGGGACTTCCCTGGTGGTCCAGTGGTTAAGAATCTGCCTTCCAACGCCTGCCTTGGATCCCTGGTCGGGGAACTAAGAGCCCAAATGCCGCGGGGCAACTAAGCCCGCATGCCGCAGCTACTGAGACCCCACGCTCTAGAGCCCACGCGCCACAACTAGAGAGAAGCCCGAGTGCCGCAACTAGAGAAGCCCACACGCCACAACCAAGACCCGATGCATCCAAATAAATAAATAAACAAATATTTTTAAAAAGATAAAGATCCTTAAAAAAAACCCCAGGAAATTATATGGGATGTTAGAAGATAAGTACTGATGGGAGAAAATAGGGCGGGATAAGGCAGTCAGAAGGGCCAAGGGTGGGGATTGCAATTTGAAATAGGGTGGTCAGGACAGGCTTCTCGGAGGAGGTGACATTTGAGCAAAGAATTGGAGGTGAGGGATCGAGCCATGTGTAGCTCTGGGAAAAGTATGATCCAGGCAGAAGGAACAACAGTACTAAAGGCCCTGAGGTGGGTTCAACATAAATGACTGAGTCAATGAACTAAGCTTGTGGCCATCAGGAAAGTCCAGCCACCCCTTCCCCCAGTCCCCACTTCTGGCTTTTGCAACTGCTGTTTCCTCAGCCTGGATCACATTTTTTCCTTTGGACAAACTCCTGATGGACCCTCAAGCCTTAGCTCTCCGGTTGCAGCTTCAGAAAAGTTGCCTCTGAGACCCCCGCCGCCACAGATTAGCAGTTCTTCCCCTGTGCTCCCACAGACCCTGTAGACCTCCCCTCCCCCATTCTGATCTTTCAACCTTCTGTACTGGGCTGTGAGTATCTCAAGGGTGTCTGCTGGATTTACCCCAGCAGTACACAGTAGGTACCCAATAAATCATTAAGCAGCTAAGTGCTGTTCCATCCTTCACCACATAAAATCTAAATTCTCTTGCACAGGACAGACATGTAAATCTGTCTGTAAAATAATAAACTGGTTCTGGGAGAAGACACACAGCTGGTTGTGGTGGTGGCTCCTGGGAAGGGAAAGAGGTGGGTGGGGGCAGGGCAGGGAACAGAGGGTGGAGACAGACTTTTCACTCTAGCTTTCTTTTTGTAGTTTTTGGACTTGTCTTTAAGAGGTGTGTGAATTACTTATGCAAACATAAAATGAATAAACAAAATTGTACAAAATTAAAAGACCTTTTAAAATTGCAAAGTGTGTGGAGTTTGAAACACATATCCACAGTTCTTGCAAGGATAGAATGCACAATGAAACACATTATAAGTTTTCATTAATACTTCACAAAAATATCCATATGTTATATATCAGATGCAAAAACACAAAACAAAAGCCTTCAAGTCTTCCACGGTCCACCCCTATCCCTACCTTGGCTTTTTTTTTTTTCCTTTTTGGCCTTTTATTATTTATTTTTATTTGGCTGCATTGGGTCTTAGTTGTGGCACGCAGGCTCTTCGTTGCAGCATGCAGTCTTCTTTCCAGTTGCAGCACCCGGGCTTACTTGCACCGCAGCATGTGGGATCTTAGTTCCCCCCACCAGGGATCGAACTCCCGTCCCCTGCATTGGAAGGCGGATTCCTAACCACTGGACCACCAGGGAAGTCCCCTACCTTGGCTCTTGTCTTGCTTTGATGATAAAACTCACCTTCAAAATAATAGTAATAATAATAATAATAAAGCTACGCATGCTTTGCCTCCATCATTTCATCGAATCTCACACCTCCCCATTTTCCAGATGAGGACACTGAGGTTGGCTCCCAGACCACCGTTCTCGGCGGCTAAACTCGGTCACTGGTAATCAAGTGCTCAGGTCTGGCCCGCCAGGGCAGGCTGCTATGGGCTCGTGGCGCCGCCTGGAGGCCTGACGGGGAACGTGGCAAAGAACCTACAAAATGAGCGTTTGGATTTCTGTTGGTGAGAGTGGACGGGGGAGGCAACGCAGGATCTGTGGACTCCCCAGTTTGCTCTCGGAGAGTCCTGAAAGTCTGAGATGCGACAGGACCTTAGCCTAGGAGATGGGGGGAGACACATCTCCTAACCTGACGCATTTGAGGGGGACGTGCCCTGGGGGAATCTAAGAGGAGAAGCACGATCCGCCAGGCCCTACCCTGAGGGCTTTCTGTGAGAGATAACGTCCTGCATTTAAACAAGCAAACAAAACCACGTTTCTGGAGAAACCAACCGCTACGGTCTTGGAGGCCCAAAGCGGGCGGGCCCTGGGGACGTGGCCGACAAAAAAAAAAAAAAAAAAAGCCTAACAGTTATTGGCCATATTCCCTTAGGTGCCCGCCCTAGCACCGCCCAGCCACTTTTCCACACTGAACGAGCTCATTGGCTGAACGAGGAGCGCGCCCTTTGAGCAGGGAGGTTTCATTGGCTGGATTACCGCACCGGCTCTTTGGGGGCGGGACCGAAGAGGGGGCGGGGTTTCTTGCTGTCGGGTCGCGCTCCCAGGTGTTGCAGAGGGTTCTTTAGGCCAGCAGTGAAAATTAGCGTCTGGGGTTAGTCTTGGGGCGGAGGTAGGGAGAGGCGTTAGCGGACCCCGCTGTCTTTGCTCTTGCTCGCCCAGCTTTCTAACGCCGAATACAAGCCCGGCCGGCGGCGTCGCGGGCGTGACGTCATCGCGAGGCGTCGAGAGAGTCCAGCAGAGGAAGCCTTGACCTCTCTAAGCGTGGGGAGCTGCGGTACAATGCTGCAGCTAGTCCAGGCAGGGGCGCGGGCCTGGCTTCGGCCCAAGGGCTGCCGGGTGAGGCCGGGGACTGAGGGCGGGGTCGGAGGACAAAGGTTGGAGTGTCCGGGGATCGTCTCTCAGTCTTGCTTACCGTTTACAGGGCCTAAAGGCGCTGGCAGAAGAGGCAGTGCAGCCGGCGGAGAAACCAGAACCGGTGGCGAGCGCGGGTGAGGTTGCTGGGGTTGCCCTAGGAGGGGAGGCAACCGGAAACTCTGACCCTTGCTCCTGACCCTTGACCTCCCAATCGCTCCAGGTCCTCGGGTGCCCGTGCTGCGCAGGTGCGAGCTCCCGGTACTCGCGCACCGGCGTCCCTTGCAGGCCTGGGTCGAGTCCCTGCGGGGCTACGAGCAGGAGCGCTTGGGTCTGACCGAGCTGCACCCAGACGTTTTCTCCGCGACGCCCAGGTAAGTGGGAGCCGAAATGGTAAACTGGGTGGCAGAAGGACGAGGAGCGGGGATTTAGGAATCAGGATGACCTGGACTCGAGCCTCAGTTTCTCCACCTGTTAGAAGAGAGTGATGAAAAAAAAAAAAGAGAGAGAGAATGATGGTTTTTCTTGCTGCAGAGTTGTGTGAAGGTGAGGGCTGAGAGGTAACATCCTCTGAGGGTTAGGGACGCAGAGCTCTGGAACCCGAGTGACTGGATTCAAATCCTGCCTTCCCCCTTGTGCTTCAATGTCTCTATTCTGTCAAACCTCAAACGATTAAATGAGAACATTCTAGCCCATAATATGGTCTGTAGAAATGTTGGTTATTGTTGCTGTTATTGGTTTTTGCAAAAATGAGCACTAACAGTGGTTAAGTCCTTACTGTGTGCCTGGGACAGTCTGTTTTTATTTTATTTTATTTTATTTTTGGCCACGTGGCTTGCAGGATCTTAGTTCCCCAACCAGGGATTGAACCTCAGCCCTCAGCAGTGAAAACACAGAGTCCTACCCACTGGACTGCCAGGGAATTCCCTTTTTTTTTTTGGGGGGGGGAGCATATTTGCATTTTAAAAATATATATTTATTTAGCTGCGTCGGGTCTTAGTTGCCGCACGCAGGATCTTGGTTGCCGCGTGGGGGATTTTCGTTGCAGCATGCAGGATCCTTAGTTGCGGCATGCGGAACCTTTTTAGTTGTGGCATGTGAGATCTAGTTCCCTGACCAGGGATCAAACCTGGGCCCCCTGTATTGGGATCGCAGAGTCTTAGCCACTGGACCACCAGGGAAGTCACCCTACTTGCAGTTTAGTTAACTAGATCCTCATAGGACCCTAGGAATGGATTCTATTATTCTTATTTCGTAGGTAAGGAAACTGAGCACAGACAAGTTAAGAAATTTGCCCAAGGTCACACAGCTTATAAACTTTAGAGCCAGATCTCAACCCTATATGGGCCAACTCCCAGGACCAAGTTTTCGCTTGCCAAGGTGTGTGATGTCTCTTACGTGTATGTGTCTGGCACATAAGTGCTATTAATCTATTACTGTTACTTATTTGTATGGTTTGCTCTTTGTCTTTACAGAGTCCCAGTCTGCTAGAGGGTGATAAAAACGACATATTTTGTTTATTCTGTAAATACTTATGAAGCACTTACTATGTGCCGGATTCCATTCTAGGTGTCAGGGATACAGCAGTGAATGAGCACCGAGGTTGCTGATGTTGCTCCCAGTCTAAGCCGGGATCAGCAAACTTTTTCTGTAAAGAGCCAAAGAGTAAATGTTTTTGGCTTTGCAGGCTGTAACGTCTCCATGGCAACTCCTCATCTTTGTTGATGTAGTACAAAAGCATCCATAGGCAGTGTGTAAGTGAATGAGCATGGCTGTGTTCCAGTAAAACATATTTACAAGAACAGGCAGCAGGCCAAATTTGGCCTTACTGGCCATAGTTTGCCAACCCCTGGCAAACCAGCCTGGCAGCACTGTCCAATGCGAGCCACGCATGTAACTGAAATTCTTCCAGTAGCCAAGTTTTCTTTCAAATAGTGAGAAACAAATGAGATTGATTTCAATAATATATTTCGTTTAGCCTGATAAATCTAAAATCTTGTCGTTTCACCATGTGGCACTGGCCACCTTTCAGGGGTGGCCAGACACATGTGGCCAGTGTCTACTGTATGGAACAGCACAGGGGTAGAGAGGCAAACCAGTCTGTAAAGAAGTGGCAGTAAGGAAGTCGTAATGGTAGGAAAGGAGTAAGGTAAAGTCCTCTTTAGCAAGGGGACTCCTCCTGGAGATACCACTTGGGCTATGACTGGTAGGCAGAAAAGGAACCAGCCAGGGGAAGAGCATTTCAGGCAGAGGGAACGGCAGGTGCAGAGGCTTGGAGGCTGGACTCCATAGAACGGACACAGAGTGGAGCTGGAGGTGGTGTAAGATGGGCTCAGAGAGGGGCCGGGGCAGGTCACACAGGGCCCTGGAAGTGGATGGGGACGAGCCGGAGGTTTTTTTTGTTGTTGTTTGTTTGTTTGTTTTGCGGTACGCGGGCCTCTCACTGTTGTGGCCTCTCCCGTTACGGAGCACAGGCTCCAGATGTGCAGGCTCAGCGGCCATGGCTCACAGGCCCAGCTGCTCTGTGGCATGTGGGATCCTCCTGGACCGGGGCACGAACCCGTGTCCCCTGCATCAGCAGGCGGACTCCCAACCACTGCGCCACCAGGGAAGCCCCGGAGTTTTCATCTAGTCGGGCGGAGAGGGTTTTAAGTGGAAGTGGGCCTGTCGTGTCTCCTTCCTTCACAGGCTGGATATCCTGCACCAGGTTGCCATCTGGCAGAAGAACTTCAAGAGAATTGTGAGTGCCCTGAGTGGGGCGGGGGTGGGGGGGGCAGAGGATGCCCCTGCTGTGTCTTCTCTGGACTGTGGGGCTCAGGCCCCATCTTCTCTCTCCTGACCCATTCACCGATGGGCCATTTGTGAACTGCCACTGTGCCCTGGGCATTGTGCTGGGGGACAAGACAGGCAAGGTCCCTGTCCTTTTGAAGCTCCCAGTCTAGCTGGTGAGGAGAACATGAATCAAGTAGTCATGCCTGTAAATGTATAATTAGGGAAGTTGTCTCAGAGAAAGGGGCGTTTAACCTCAGGTGTGTGACAGGCGCTAACCAGGTGAAGCGGGCAGTGGGGCTGGGGTGGAGGGCATCGGAGCAACACAGGCAAAGCCTCTGTGGCAGGGATCAGAAGGGGCCCAGTGTGGCCATGGAGGTCAACAGGGGCAACGTGAGGTGTTTGGATCTTACGCCAAGAGCGCTGATGATGCTGTTATCCATCAGAGTCCCCGCCTTCCATCCGCCCACCTCAAGTCTGGCGAGTCCTCCCTGGCTCGCCGTGGCCCTGGAAATGAAGTCATCAGCCTGGCATTGGAAGCCTTGCATGATCCTCTAACCCGCACCTCTCCCTGATTCTCCCTAACCCCCGCGTCTTTCTCCATGCCCCACCTTCCTTTTATTTATTGATTTATTTTTATTATTATTATTTTTTTGCGGTACGCGGGCCTCTCACTGTTGTGGCCTCTCCCGTTGCGGAGCACAGGCTCTGGACGCGCAGGCTCAGCGGCCATGGCTCACGGGCCCAGCCGCTCTGCGGCACGTGGGATCTTCCCGGACCAGGGCACGAACCCGTGTCCCCTGCATCGGCAGGCAGACTCTCGACCACTGTGCCACCAGGGAAGCCCTCCTTTTATTTTTTTATTTAATTTTACTTATTTATTTATGGCCACGTGGCTTGCAGGATCTTAGTTCGCTGACCAGGGATCGAGGGATCGAACCCCTGTGCCGTGCAGTGGAAGCTCAGAGTCCTAACCACTGGACAGCCAGGGAATTCCCCTAGCTTCCTTTTAGTTACAACTACATGGAAATCATTCAAAAAATACTAAGTACATACTGTGTGTCAGGCAGCAGAGCCCCTGCCTCTCTGAGGCTGACGTTCTGGAGTGCAGGAGGAAACTCTTGATTTATCTCTCCCTTCCTCTCTCCCTCCCAAAGCACTCCGTGCTTGTCCCGATGGAGCCCCAGTCTCTGTGTCTCCTGTCCGGCTCCCCAGCGGCAGGCCAGTCCGCCCAGCTCACTGCTGTGTTCCTGGGCCTGACACCTTTCGTCTGCAATGGCACCTCCCTTGTGAACCTGACTCTTTCCTCACTCTGCGCCCACAGAGCTATGCCAAGACCAAGACCAGGGCCGAGGTGCGGGGCGGTGGCCGGAAGCCCTGGCCACAGAAAGGCAGTGGGCGCGCCAGGCATGGCAGCATCCGCTCCCCAATCTGGCGAGGAGGTAAGCAGGTCTGCCCACGTGCGGTCAGAGGTTGGAGAGTCCATCCACTTCGCCCAATTTCCCTGCAGCTCTGGCCTTGGCCTCTCATCAGGCCATGGCCACAGCCCCTTTTGCCCCACTTCCCATCTCATCTCTCCTGGCCCACACTTCACACAGCACCCAGAGGGCTCTTCCTAAACCTCCCAGCTCCTGCGGCCTTTGCGTGAAGTCTGAGCCCCTCATCTTGGCCTTCGAGGCCCTGGTGGCTGCAGACCGCACCCCCTTGTCCCTTGCACACCCTCCAAGACCAAACAGAGCTGACTCAGAGTCATCTCCCATTTGTCTGGCCAATCCCTCTCATCCTTCCGATGTGTTTGGGCCATGCCTCCTCCAGGAAGCCCTCCCTGACCCTCTCTGGGTCTCCCCACCCCCTGCAACCCCCTGTGCTGCCTGGTTCCCTCTGGGATCAAGTCTCTGGCTGAATATGAATGGCGTGGGGGCAGGGATCCTGTCCCGCCTGTTCCCTGCTGCACTCCCAACGCCCAGCAGAGGGAAGACACACGGGTAGACCATCCTCACCCCAGGTTTGATGGCTGAAGACACCAAGCCCCAGTGAGGTGAAGTTACCTGTCCCAGGTGATGCCTGATGCAACCTCCCCTCTCCATCCCTACCTGAGGCCCTGCCCTCTTTGCTGGGGTTCTGCCTGGCCGAGGGCAGCCTCCCTCCTACCTCCCCTGTGCCAGCCACTGGGGCAGATTTCTGACCTCCAAGCCCAGCTGGGGCCTTCACCTATTCACGTACCTCTGCCCCCACAGGAGGCGTTGCCCATGGCCCCCGGGGCCCCACGAGCTACTACTACATGTTGCCCATGAAAGTGCGGGTGCAGGGCCTCAAGGTGGCGCTGACCGTCAAGCTGGCCCAGGTACAGCAGCAGTCCTGCTGGGAGCCACGGGGGTCCTGGGGTGTGGGCTGTGGGTGCAGGGTGGGCTCAGACTGTCCTTTCCTCCCACCAGGACGACCTGCACATCGTGGACTCCCTGGAGCTGCCGACCGCAGACCCCCAGTACCTGATGGAGCTGGCCCGCTACCGCCGCTGGGGCGACTCCGTCCTCCTTGTGGACTTGTGAGGGTGCCGGGCAGAGCAGGAGTGGCCGGGGTAGGGGGACGGGGGGGCGGTCCGTCCTCAGCAGGGGCTCACCTCTTGGCCTCTGTTTCAGAGAACACGAGGACATGCCCCAGAACATTGTGGCAGCTGCCTCTGGGTTGAAGACCTTCAACCTAGTCCCTGCTATTGGTGAGCAAAGGGCCCCGCTCTGTCTCCCAGACCCCCAGAGAGTACAGCATGGGCCAGTTCAAATCCTGTGTCTGCAACTTGGTCACAGAGTGGTCTTGGGCAGTGGCCACCCTCCCCCACCCAACCCTCAGTTTGCCCAGATGGAACGTTGGGAGAATGATGTGTTTCTTAAAGAAAACTTCTGAGGGGAATTCCCTGGTGGTCCAGTAGTTAGGACTCCATGCTTTCACTGCCATGGCCCGGGTTCAATCCCTGGTCCGGGAACTAAGATCCCACAAGCTGCACGGTGCAGCCAAAAAACAAAAAACACTCTGAGGTCACATCTGTCCAAGCTTGGGCCACAGTGCCAGGCGTGGAGTGAGTTCGAGGGCCCACGGGCTGTCCCCACCCGGCTCCTCACTCGGAGACGCAGGATCAGGGCTGTCCTGAGTACGTCACACCAGTGGCTGCGGTGACTAATCCCCAGGGCTCTCTCCTGGTCTCCTGACTGTGTGCCCGGCTGCCTCCTGGACAGCGGCACGTGTGGTCTGCTAGTCATCCTGGCACACGAGACCTTCCTCCCAGCAGCTCCGGCCCCAAACCACACTGTCCCCCTCCACTCCGGTCTGTTAGCTCACCCTGTCAGCGCTGTCTCCAAACATATCCAGAATCCCACTGCTTCTCACCGCCCTGGGCCAGCTCCCACCATCTGCCTGGACTGGCACAGTTAGGGCACAGTGGCCTGTGCCCTGGTCCCAGGCTCCAGCTGACCGACTCCTCCCCACAGTCTGTCCTGCACTCCCGTCCCCCCGCTCCCACTACGGCCACCAGAGGGCGCCTGAGCACCTGAGTCAGGTCCTGTCCCTCCTCTGCCCACCACCCTCCAGGGCTCCCTCGTCACTCAGGGTAAAAGCCCAAGTCTTCCCCGGAGGACCACAGACCCTGCATGCCCTGCCCTGCCCTGCCCTCCCCTTCCTTCCCCTCGTCACTCGCTGCAGCCCCATGGGCCTCCCTCAGTACATTGTGTTTGTTTATCTGCTCTGTTTACCGTCAGCCTCCCGCACTGGGGTGTGAGGTGGGAACCGTGCCCAAGCGCAGGGCACAGTTGGGCACTTAGGATGCTCTCGGTTGGAAGTTGACGAGCTAAGGGCAGTCTCTTGCCCAGGGTCTCGCTGGGGGTGAGCGACTGAGCCAGGGTTTGAACCCAGGCTACGGGGCTCGGGACCCTACACCAGACCCTGGTGTTTCTGTTGGGGGCAGGGGGGACCCGCCCTGACTGTGCCTCCACCCCGCCCCCCCACCCCAGGCCTGAACGTGCACAGCATGCTCAAGCACCAGACCCTGGTCCTGACCCTGCCGACCGTCGCCTTGCTGGAGGAGAAGCTGCTCTGGCACGACTCGCGCCACACGCCCCTCTACCCCTTCCGCCTGCCCTACCGCGATTTCCCCTGAGCCCCACGCTGCACCTCCAGGGCCCATCGGCCACCCTCCTTCCTGCTCACTGTCCACGCGGTGCGCCTGCTCCGAGCCCGGCCGAGCCCCCGGTGGGCTTGGGAGCCTCCTGCTCACCCTGCAAGGGCGGCCAGAACCCTCATCCCGGTGGGAAGCTGAGGCCACTCACAGAGCAGCCAAGCAGGCATCACTACCGGGAAGGGGCCGCTGACAGGAGCTTTGCCCCAAGTCTCTTTTGTGTAAGATAAATTTTACTTTTTAATCAAAGAGGAGAAACAGAACAATAGCTCCTTGCCGTTTTGTGAATAATTCCATCTGGCGAGTTAGGCTCTTTCCCCAGCGCGCGGCACCGCTGGGTACCCGGCTGCCTCAAGGCACTGTTTATAGAAATGACCCACCATCAACTTTTCTGGGGTGAGTCAGCCTCCGAGCACGCAGAGAACCAGCCATCGCTAGGAACCCACTCATGGTGCCTCCCAATCCCAAGCACTTTCACCAAGCGCTTGCATCCCCGACGGGGCTTGTCCCATTTATTATGGTCCTTCAGTCCAAGTGTGGACCTGATTCCCCAAGTGGGTGCAGTGTGGAGACCTGAGCTTTCATCACAGTGATTTTCCCTAAGCACAGAGTCAGTATCAACGTGGTCAATAAATGAGTGAATAAACATTTTTTTAAAACACCAAACAGGTATCCTGATCCTTGAGTCTGCTGGTGTTATTTGCCCCCCACAAGTTGTTGTTGCTAATTGTCACAATACAGACTATAAAGTAACGAGGTCAGTTTCTTTAAACTCAGCCCGGGGCTTCCTTGGTGGTGCAGCGGTTAGGAATCTGGCAGCCAATGCAGGGGACACAGGTTTGAGCCCTGGTCTGGGAAGATCCCACACGCTGCGGAGCAACAAAGCCCGTGCACCACAGCTACTGAGCCTGCGCTCTAGAGCCCGCGAGCCACAACTGCTGAGCCCACGTGCCACTACTGAAGCCTGCGCGCCTAGAGCCCGTGCTCCGCAACAAGAGAAGCCACCGCAGCGAGAAGCCCGCGCACCGCAACGAAGAGTAGCCCCCGCTTGCAGCAACTAGAGAAAGCCCGCGTGCAGCAACAAAGACCAAACGCAGCCAAAAATAAATAAGATTTATTTTAAAAATCTTAAAAAATAAAACAGTATGAATGCAAAAAAAAGCCAGAACTGCCATCTGGTGTGCAGGCCCAACCAGGCAGCCGCAGTGACCCATCGACTGGGCTGCTCCTCGCCCGAAAACATCTCTGGAATGCTTCTTGGGAGTGCCTTCAGAGCTTACAACACGTTCTTTGAAAGTCCTCAATGAACATAAATTGTGATCCTTAAAGCATCAGATTTGACTGAGTAAAAAAGAAAAAGCTAGGACTTCCCTGGTGGTCCGGTGGGTAAGACTCTGCACTCCCAATGCAGGGGGCCCGGGTTCAATCCCTGGTGGGGGAACTAGGTCCCGCATGCCGTGGTGAAGATCCTGCGTGCGGCAACTAAGACCCGGCACAGCCTAATTAATTAACTAAAAGAAGAAAAAGCTATTTGGAGCCAGTAGTAAGAAGGGGGTGCAGGGACTTCCCTGGTGGCACAGTGGTTAAGAACCCACCTGCCAATGCAGAGGACATGGGTTCGAGCCCTGGTCCGGGAAGATCCCATATGCCACGGAGCAACTAAGCCCATGCGCCACAACTACTGAGCCTGCGCTCTAGAGCCCATGAGCTACAACTACTGAAGCCCGCGCGCCTAGAGCCCCTGCTCTGCAACAAGAGAAGCCACCGTAATGAGAAGTCCGTGCACTGCAACGAAGAGTAGCCTCCGCTCGCCACAACTAGAGAAAGCCCGCATGCAGCAACGAAGACCCAATGCAGCCTAAATAAATAAATAAATAAAATTTATTTTTTTTTAAAAAGAAGAAGGGGTGCAGAGACTGGTTGGGAAATGCTGGGCTAAACCCAAACCATTACCTACCTCTCCCTGTGCCTCTCACCAGCTCCGCAGGGACACCGAGGCCCCAGGTAAGACCCATCTGTTGTCCTGACAGTGCCCAGCCTAGTCGTAGCCATGCATAATCAGGCTCAGTCGTCCACATCACAGCCATCAGGAAATAGGGTGAAGGAAGGGGTCAGAACCTGTTGCTGACACTGGGATCCCTCTGCCACATCAAGGATGGAAAAAGACATCAGAAAAAAAATGATCCGGGGTCTAGAATGTGCTAATAATCAGGGCATAGTATGTGTATTAGTTTCCTAGGCTACCTTAACAAAGTACCACAGACTAGGGCTTCAACTACAGAAAAATACTGTCTCATGGTTCTTGGAACCAGAAGACCAAGATCAAGATGTCTTTCCTTCGGAGGCTGTGAGGCAGGCTCTGTCCCATCCCCCTCCCCTAGATTCTGGTGGTTTGCTGGCATCCTTGGTATTTCTTGGCTTGACGCATCACCCTGATCTCTGTCATCATCTTCAAATGGCATTGTCCCTCTGTGTGTGTCTGTGTTCAAATTTCCCCTTTTTATAAGAGCAACAGTCATGTTGGGTTAGGGCCCACCCTAATGACTTCACATGAACTTGATCACCTGCAAAGACCCTATTTCTAAATAAGATCACAATCTGGGGGTTAGCACTTTTTTTTTCCCCCGGGGAAGAGACGTAGTTGAACCCATGACAGGGTGTAAGGGGAAGGAAGGAACAGGATTGGCCATGCGGACTGTGGAAGTTGGCACATGTGGCTTCATCACATGTCCTCTTTGCTGATGTCTATTTTGAAATTCTGTATAATTTTTTTTTTTTTTTCTTAGAAAGAGAGAGATGGGTGAAGACATTTCTTCAGAGGAGCTTCAGATGTGCTACCTGCACATCCGTCCCTGGTCGGGGAAATAAGATCCCACATGCTGCGCGGCACGGCCAAAACAAAACAAAAAGCCCTATCACACCCTCTTGGGACATGCGTTAACCCAGAGCCTAGAGAGGAAGGTGACTTCACAGCCTCTGGAAAATATCCCTGAAGGCAGGACACCAAAGACTCAGGCTGACCCTGGCTTAAGAAAGTTCGAGTGAGTCAACAGGGCTGGGATCTGACTCCCAGGAGATCCAGGGGCGAGAGGTAGGCGGTTCTCATGGTGGAGTCAGGGTGTCTGCTTCTTGGTGGTCAGCATGGAGACCCACCAGGAGAAATAAGAGGGTAGGATCAGACCCCAAGGGCTGAGGGAAGAGCCACAACCCATATCAAAGATGCCTCCATGCCAGCGAAGGGGTCTCCAGGAAGAGGAGGCCTCAAAGAGCCCCCCCAGAACACTTTAACACGCTGCTGGGGTACCCAAAAGGGCAAAGCCACCAGCCATGGAGGAAATGCCCTGTCCCCTCCTCCTTGCACCTGGGCAGGAGGGACCCACAGGCTGGTGAGAGGAGGTGAGGGGGACAGAAAGAGGGTCAACAGCAGGGGGACTAGGCCCTTCTTCTCTACCAAGGCTTCCAGCCTGGAGAAGCCTCACCTGGGGCTCCCATCCAACACCAAGTTCCGAGATTTGAACGTGATGCTGATCGGGGCCTGAGTCCGGGGCAGGATTCTCAGCCAGGGGCAAGGCAGAGTCCGCCACAGAATAAACTTTCAAAGAGTGGAAGGAGAAGCCAAGTTATGGTTTTTTTGTTTGTTTGTTTTTGTTTTTTTTGCGGTATGCGGGCCTCTCACTGTTGTGGCCTCTCCCGTTGCAGAGCACAGGCTCCGGATGCGCAGGCTCAGCGGCCATGGCTCACGGGCCCAGCCGCTCCGCGGCATGTGGGATCTTCCCGGACCGGGGCACGAACCCGTGTCCCCTGCATCGGCAGGCAGACTCGCAACCACTGCACCACCAGGGAAGCCCCCAAGTTATATTTTGATCAACATCCAAACGTCATGCATTTTTGCTTTACACCCTGGGGCTCTGATGAGGAACCGTGATGCTAGAATGAACTAACCTGTGGGAACAGAGGAGGAAGTCTGTATTTCTGCCTAGGAAGTTTGAGGGGGGATTCTCAGAGCTGAGTCCTATGGAAACAGACAACTTGTAACTCCTGTTATCTGTTCTCACTGCACATGAATGGTCTTACTGAAATCTCGGGACTTCCCTGGTGAGGCAGCAGATAAGACTCTGCCCTCCCAGTGCAGGGGGCCCGGGTTCGACCTGTGGTCGGGGAACTAGATCCCACATGCAAGCCACAACTAAGAGTTCACATGCCATAACTAAGGAGCCCGCGAGCCACAACTAAGAAGCCCACCTGATGCAACTAAGAACTGGCGCAACCAAAGTAAGTAAATAATGTTAAAAAAAGAAGAAAAATCTTAGACCCACCCTTTGAGGGATGCATTACCATCCCTTTCTACAGCTGAGGCCATCTAGGTACCACCAGGGGAAGTGGCTTGCTCAAGGTCACAGCTGGTGGCAGGTGCACTTTGGCCACATCCCCTCGGTACTTGCTGGTCCGTGCACACCCCCAGTTGCCTTTGCTGCAGGATTGTGCTTGGCTTGTCCACTGGACAGATCAGAAGGACTGGGGAACCACAGTGAGATACCACTTCCCACCCATGAGGATGGCAATCACCATAATAATAAAACAAAATAAATATTAGCAAGGATGTGGAGAAATTGCAAACCTGGAACACTTGTACATTGCTGGTGGGAATGTATTGATAAAATGGTGCAGCTGCCATGGAAAACAGTCTGACAATTCCTCAAAAAGTTGAACATGGAATTACCATGGGACTCAACAATTCCACTCCAAGGTATATACCCAAAAGAAATGAAAGCATATTCATACAACAACTTGTACCTGAATGCTCATGGCAGCATTATTCCTAAGAGCCAAAATGTGGAAACAACCCAAATGTCTATCCATTGATGAATGGATAAACAAACTGATATAGCCTTACAATGGAATATTACTCAGACAATGGCCTGAACAGTATGGCGGTTCCTCAGAAAATTAAAAATAGAACTACCTATAACATTATAAATCAACTATATTTCAATAAAAGTTTTTAAAAAATAAAAATAGAACTACCATATGATCCAGGAATTCCACTTATGGGTATTTATCTGAAGGAAACAAAGTTGTTCTCTTGAAAAGACATCTGGGAATTCCCTGGCGGTCCAGTGGACTTGGCACTTTCACTGCAGGGGCCAGGTTCAATTCCCGGTTGAGGAGCTAAGATCCCACAAGCTGTGTGGCCAAAAAAAAAAAAGAAAGAAAGAAAGAAAGAAAAAGATATCTGGACCTTGTGCTCCTAGCCCTGTTACAACCTGGTAACCTCTTGTAAAAGCAGTAGGAAGAGAATTCTGGGCTGGAGGAACAGCATGTGCAGAATGTTCAGAGAATAAGAGAAGTTCATTCATTCAACACATATGTATTGACCATCTGCCTATAATGACCAGACATTGATTCAGATGCTGGAGCTGAGAGGGTCCCTGGCCTTCTGGAGCTCACGCAAATGAACGTGACACAGGTCAATCAAAAGAATTTCAGCAAGTGAATGAAGTTTCAGTAATGAAACCATTAGAGCAAGTGACAGGGAATGTTTAGGGTGCGGCCCAGGATGGAAGGAGTCAGGGAGTCGGGGAGCGTCCGGGAAAGCTTTTAGGAAGAGGCTCAGGCCACAAGAAAGGGCTGGCCATATCAGGGACGAGAAGAGCATTCCAGGTCAAGGGAACCGCAAGGTGGTCACGCCAGACCTCAGAATGAGGGGCGAGCAGGCATGATGCCATGGAGTGGGGTTTGGGTATTTCTGCCCTGGGTCCACAGCCTCTGGTCTGCGGTGGGGCCATTCCCTGACCTTCTTGAGACTGCCTGGCACCCTGGAGGAAGCCCTGCCCTTCCTGGTAGCTGCAGCAAAGGGATGGGGAACATCTGCTTCCCTTTCTTTCAAGAAAGCACAAAGGGAACATAGCCTACGGGGTGCGTGCTTCTTCTGCCAAACTGCCCCCTATTATCACCCCATTCTCATCTCAGGAAATGGCCCTCCACCCTCCTAGGACCTCAGACCAAGACCAAGGGGTTGACCTTGACTCTGCATGCCCCCCACATCCCAGCAAACACAGTTGGACCTGCTGCCAAAATAAATGCCAAATTGGACCGTATCTCCCCAGTGCCATTGCCCACTCCAGGCTCCATCATTGCTCCCCTGCACTGGAGCAGTCACCTCCTCTCCAGTCTCCTGGCTTCCTTCTACCCTGTCCTCCCCACTACCTGACTCTAGCTCCTGCTCTCTTAGGAGGGTGCCTGTAAAGGCCTGAGTCAGGGCGTGTCCCTGCTCTGCTCAGAACCCTCCATGGCTCCCACCTCACTGAGAGGAAAGGCCAAAGTCCTCCCCAGGCCATGCTCTACCCCATTCCCTCCTTCCCTCCTCTCCTCCAATCCTCTCCCTCCCTTACTGCATTCCAGCAACACTAGCCTCCTGGCTGTTCCTTAAGGCAGCTCCTTCCTACCTCAGGGCCTTGGCACATTCAGTGCTCTTTGCTTGGTACATTCCTTCCCTGGTATTGTCAGAACTCTCTGCTCTTTGCTCAAATGTCACCTTCTCAGTCTTTCCCAGAATACTCTATTTAAAGGTTTATTAACCTTCACATTTCCTATTCCCTTCCCTGCTTTACTTTCTCTTAGCACTAATCACAAGCTATGTCTCCATATACCTTATTTTTGTTTCTGTCGTCCGGACTAAGACGATCTCTGCATGATGGTAGGGATTTTGGTCTATTCTGTTCATTGCTGCGTCCCCAGCACCTGGAACGATGCCTGGCACACAGCAGGCTCTCAATCGACGCTGCGTAGCAAGTGTTGAGAGACAGAAGGAAGAAGCACGATTTTACCGCTGTAAGGGGGACCAGAGCCGCGCGGGGGAGCTCGCCGCCCGCGCACTTGGGACAGAGGCCGAAGTAAGCAGTGATCGAACCTGGTAAAAATCCTCCGGAAAATGACCCCCCGGCGGAGGATTTTCCCAGACCCTCCCAGGGACGTCCCCGGCCCCCGCTCTGCGCCTTTGCCCAGTGCGTTTGGGGCGGGAATTCAACACCTTCCACACTCCAAGAAAGATCCCCTTGGAAATTCCTTAGGAACAATCGGGGCGGAGCGAGGGACTCTTTTCCGGCTGGCGAGTAATTCGCAACCCCTTCCCCGGGAGGAAGGGGTCGAGCGTCCTTGAAGCCCCCTCCCTTCCCCGTCTGCTGCGCGACCTCCTTGGCCCTTCTGAGGTCTCCCTGGCGACGCGGCGCGCGCGCCACAACAGGAAGCCTTAGGCGGCTGGGTTCCGCGCTCGGAGACTCCAGGATCCCCAGCCTTGACGCGGTGGATGCCGAGTCTTGGGCGGTCACACGCGCAGGCGTGGCTTGGGGGGAGGCGGTGGCGTGGGACGGCCTATAGACGCGGCGCTGGACCTCACAATGTCCCCCAAACACCCTAATGGAACAAGCCGGGGCAAACACCCGTACAGATTTAGTGCTGGCGCCCGCGATTCGAGTTACGGGAGCTGCGAGCAGAGGACAGGGGTTTGAGCGCCCCATCTCCCCGCCCCATTCCGGGGCCTGGGAGCTGCCTCAGTTTCCCTGCAGAAGGCAAGCATTCGAGCGCCCCCTCTCTCCTCCCCCGTCAAGGTCTGCGGCCTCAGTTTCCCCGCGGAGCCTGGCGACTGCAACGGAGGGGCTCGGCACGTCAGGACCACGCGGCTTCCTTCCTTTTTCTGGAAGCTGTAAAGACGCCCCCGCGCTGGTGGCCGAAAGGGGAAGCGAGGCCGCGGGGGAGTGGGAACCCCCCTCGGTGGGGGACGCGGAGCACCGGACGTGATGCGCCTTACGTCCTCTCCCCCAGGGTTCACAGGCGCCTGAAAGTGCCTGGGCTTTCTGCGGCCGCTTCTCAGAGAATCTCGGTGTCACTGGGCGGGGACATGCCCCTTTGGGGAGGGGCACCCTTGATCGAGAGCGCCCCAGGAAGATTCCTGGGGCCCCACCGAAACGAGGGACCGTCCACTCGGTTAAAGAGGCCTGCTTGCAAAAAAAAAAAGAGGCCTGCTTGCGCTGGGGAGTCAGACTGGAGTTCGAATGACCTCGCAGCTTGAAGCCTCAGTTTACCCCTCAGTTTAGTCCCTACCGTCCAGGGTGGTTGTCAGTATACAATAAAGCACTGTGTAAACGCGGAATCAAGGGTAGCCGAGCCCGGGGACGGGACCCCTAGCTCCGGGAGCAGTCTCCGGGTTGTTTCCTGGCCGCTGCCGCCAGGGAGCCCTCACTACTTCAATTCGGAAATTCCGGTGCGAGAGCGGCGAGCGAGAGGGTACAACCCTGCTCGGCCCCGGCACCCTCTCAATCCGGAAATGCCAGAGCCCTTGTTCCGGAGAGGAAAACGCGAGGTTTCCGGGAAGGCAGCACCGCCCCCTCGGGCCCCCTTGTCTGGCCGCTATAAAAGGACCCACAAGGTCCTCAGCTCCACAGTCCGCGCCCACGCCTCTGCACCACCTCGTCCGCCCTGCCTCCGCCTGCGATGGTTCCCGGCGCTGCCCATCCCGCGCTGCTTGCGCTCCTGGCCCTGCTCGGGGCTCTGCTCCCAGGTGAGGCAGGGGTGGGGGGGCTGCCGTCGGGTTAGCTCTTGGGATCTGGGCTGCGCCCTGGGAGCGGTAGGAGGACCGGCTCCCCACCGGCTGGGGACACTGGTACTTAGGTAGCTGTTTATGGGAAGTTGGGGCTAGAACCATCGATTAAAAGTCAACAGCCATGGATTCAAATCCAGACCCTACATCATGGCTTGCTGTGTGCCTTCGGACTATGGGCTGCCCCTCCCAGAGGAGCTTCACTTTTTCAGCTGTAAAATGGAGAAGTTAATAGTGTTCACATCGCAGCGGTTGTGTCCTGGCCCCAGGAGGTGGTCAGACCGTGTAGAGATGTGGCCCCGCGCCAAGCTTAAGTAGACTGGGACCCCCCCACACACACACAGACATTCTGTTCCTCATCCCGTGCCCTTGGGGGAAGTCCAGGACTCTGCCCATGGAAATTCCAGGACTGACTTGCCAAGGGAGCAGAGGCTAAGGAATGGGATGCCCCAGCAGCCCTTCATCAACTCCAGCTAGAAGGAGGGAGGGGAGAAGGGGGACAGTTGGTCTCAAATGGTGGTCAGTGTCGGGAAGCAGGAGAGTGAAAAATTCATGAGCAGGCCACACCGTGGTTACCAGCTCAATGAAGCGTTCTAATCCGGACTCTAATCTGGACTTTACCACTTTCTAGCTGAGTGCCCTCCCTTCAGGTCTCACCATGTCCCTCTGTGAAATGGAAGCGACCCCAGAATCACCCTTGAGAATTCATGGAGCTGCTGTTTCCACACGCCTCCATCCCAGATGGAGTAGACCCAAAGCTGAAGGCAGAGATCTTTGGCGGGGTGGGGGGCAGCTTTCAGATGGGTGGGCTCAGACAGACTTTGTTTTTTAGCTTTGGAGGCACCACAGTCTGTGGGAGCTAATCCCAACAAGCCCCCTCCTTCTTACCTGCAGCCACATGCTACCTGCCCTGTGCTAGGAGTTACTTGCATCAGCAGGGGTTGGGGTGACTATATTCACCCACTTTACAGATGGGGAAAATGAGGTCCTGAGAGGGGAAACCAGTTGTCCAAGTGGGTAAGGAACCAGCCTGACTGGAACCCCTTTATCCCTGGAGGACTGACTCCCTCCACCTGACCTCTTGCGGGGAGGGGGGGCGGGAAAGAACACTGACTTCATGCCCCTCTTTTGCTAAAATCCTCCATGGCTGCCCATTGTCCTCGCAATGAAGAACACTTCCTTGGCGTGGCTTAACACTGCTTTGCATGATCTTCCTGACCTCATTTCCCCCCAACTCATCCCTGTGACTCTGCTCCAGCCACCCTGCCTCAGGACCTTTGCACTTGCTGCTCCTCTTGCCTGGAACTCATTTCCCTTTTCTCTCGATGGCCAGCCCCCGCTCATCCAGATCTCTGCTCACACATTACCCTGTCACCAAGGCACTGTCTGTTCTATCATCCCATTTTGTTTTTGCCAAAGCTCTTGTCAGCATCAGTTATTAATTATGTTGTGTGCTCATGAATTTTTCTGTCTCCCACACTGAAAGCAGAGTTTTGTCTTGTTCAAGGCTGTGTCCCCAGCACCCAGAACAGGCTGGATGCAGTAATGTTAATGAGCCCGATTTGTCATGTCTGACCCCTCCACATCTTTTGGTTCCAGGGCCTGGAGGTGCCCAAACGTCAGTGCAGCCTCAAAAAGCCATCACATCCCGAGGAGCCTCCATAATGGTGAACTGCAGTACCTCCTGTGACCAACACACAATGTTGGGCCTAGAGACTCAGCTGGCCAAGAGGGAAGTAGACCATGGGAAAAACTGGAAGATTTTTGAACTGAGTGACGTGCAAAAAGACAGCTTTCCAATATGCTACTCAAGCTGTCTCGGTAACCAGTCATCAGCTTTGATGAACCTCACCGTATACTGTGAGTGGCTGGGCCCAGGGGCTGGACTAGGCAGCCTGGGTTGGGGAGGTGGACAAGGGAGTCCCCAGCAGGTTGGAACAGCCTTTGTTACTTGGGGGTGGGGGTGTGTAGGGTCTCACTGAAGGGCAAGGGGGCCCATCTTCTGAAAGTCTCATTGTCATCTAGAACCCTTCCTTGAACTTCCTTGGGGGTGACTTCCAAGTATGGACTCAGTCCTCAAAATGTCACATGTCTGGGTCCTTTGACACAGAAAACCCACTCCTGGGAATTGGGCCTATAGGTGTCCCCACCCACCAGGGTACTGAGGGAGTGTGGGGTTATTCACTGTGGCTTGATCTGAAAGGGTAAAAGTTTGCAAGGCACTCAAATGTAGAGGGCTGGGGAGAGAAACTGTGGTTCAGTCATCCCATGGAATAGTATGCAACCGTGTAAAAGAATGAGACAGGTGCTCCAAGATGTATTGTCAAGTTCAAAAGTAAGGTAGGCCCAGAATGAGTGGCATGCCACCCACAGTGTTAGGGAGCCATGGGCTCGGGGTTAGGGAGGCTGTGTTTCTGCATTAAAGGGCCCAGAAAGGAAATACAACAAATGACAATATAGCTGGCTGTGAGGAGAGAAGGTGCAGGGCTCTGGGAGAGCACAGGGAGCGAGTTTTCTCCGTGTGCCTTTTTTTTTACTTTGGGCATTTTGAAGTGTGACACTGAGTTAGCATGACTGTAAGCAAGAAATAGGTAAATGAAATTCAAATGAAAACAAAACAAAATAAAAAAGGAAGAAAGAAAGAAAACTGGCCAACTGGCCTTGGGATCAGACAGCCTTGGGTTCTAGTCCCAGCATGGGCCTCACTAACTGGGTGACTCTGATGTGGGGAGCGGGGGAGGGGGGAATACGTGGCTTCCTGGTTGCTTTTCACATGAGACCTCCTCGGAAGGGTCTAATGATGCAGTGAGGCCTGGAGGACATTCCGCCTTCACAGGGCCTGCGTAAAAGAAGCTTTGGGGCAAACATCAGCTTTGTTTCTGATTTGGAGGATGTCTGAGCAGCTGCTGGCCAAGTGAGGGAAGTCCCCAAACATTCCCGGTGGCCTCTGAAAACCCCCAGAAAACCTTTTCACAGGACCTTCTGCATCTCACCCTGAGAGTTGAAAGCCCAATCCTCCAGGTTTGAGTCCTGGCCCTGATAGATATATTTCTCCCTCTTCGGGTGCCAGACTTTGCCTTAGTTTTCACCTCTGTGAAATGGAACAGACGGCTGCACACAGTAGCAAGGGGTCACCTAGGAGAGACTCGAGCTTGGTCCCGCCCCACTGCCAGTGTAAAGATGAGGGAGCATCTCTAGGTGGCTGAGCTTTCTCTAGAAAGAGTTGTAATTCCTGCAGGAAGTGACCCCTAACTGGGCCTTGAAGGATGCATAGGAGTTGGTAAAGACAGGCATTCTAGACAGAGGGAATAGCCTGGGCAAAGATTTGGAGTGGGGAAACATGCTGACCTGGGGTTGGGGAGGCAAGAGGGATTGAATATCAACAGATCGGTGTGGCTGGAGCTGAGTTTGGCAGGACTTTGAATGCCAGGCCGAGGAGCTGAGACTTTCTTCTTAGGGTGACAGGGAGCCATGGAGGGTGTGTGAGCAGGCCAGGGATCCAGAGCAGAGGGCTGACCTTACAGGAAGCCAGAGAGCAGCTGCCCATGGACCCAGTCCAGGTCGTGCATGTTGAGCACAGTTTCGCATACGCGAAGGGAGGGGCAGACAAATATTTGAAGAGTGGAGTGACCAGGACTTAGTGAGGGACTAAAGATGGGGAGTCAAGGAGAGGTACAGGCAGAACAGACCTCCTCCCCCAGTCTGGCCTTCAGGGCAAGGATCTGGGCTCCAAGATGTGAGTTCCATTTGGAGGCTGTGGTTTGAGGGGGCTGCCAGCTCTGCAAGTTGGAGTTTGCAACAGATGGTCAGAGGTAAGAGTTGGATGTCTGAGGGTTTTCTCAACCTTTTTTTTTTTTTTTTAACAGCTTTTAGCGTACACTGCAATGAAGTTTGGAGTATTTATAGTGTTGTAGAACCACAGTCTAGTTTAAGAACATATCTCTCACCTTAAAAAGTAACCACAAAAAAAAAAATTCAGATGTGGAAAACACAATATATTGGCTTCAAAATTTTTAAAAAGGCAAAATTAAAATGAATAAACATTTAATCAAAAGTCAAAAAAACAGTAACCTCATGCCCATGTACAGTCACTCTCAACTTCTGAAGTGGATTAATAATAGTCCTAATAATAATAATAACGATAATAATAGTCCTACCTTCATTAGCCCCAGGTTACAACTTAGAAAACTGAGGCATTTCTGTAGCCCCGAGGGCTGGGACTGTTCCAGTGTGCAAAGTCACTCCCCCACAGGCCAGCAAAGCTAGGAATCAACTCCAGGCTCCTGACATTTTAACATCACTGCTTTTTTTTTTTTTTTTCCCTTAGGTTGGAAAAGGAAAGGTTGCTTTATTCAGGAGGTTGGCAACCTGGGGAGAAGGTGGACTCATGTCCAAAAATCAACTCCCAACATCACTACTGTTTAAGTGACATTTCAGGGCCTCTTGAGAAGGGACTAAAAGTGGGAGGCTTCAAGACCCCTCCCTAGGGAGCCTGGGGTCGGGGAGTGAGTCTCAGGCTAAGCCACAGCTCACCAGGGCTCTGCTGGTAATTTCCACTGGCGATCCAGGCTTGGAATTCTGTTACCTCATGCAGAATGGAGACCCTGGCAACCAAGCCCGCGTGTAGTGTTTTCAGGGGATGTTCAGGGTTTCGTTCTGAGGGTCGGTGGGTTGTTCTTAGATTTTTAACATTTCAGGGGATCACATGGTTCATTCGGGAACCCTTAAAAGCAAGCTCCTGAAAGGCCTCGAATCGGTGTGGATGTCTCAACCTTATTCTTTCTACAAACATAGAGTGCCTAAGGGACTTCCCTGGCGGTCCAGTGGTTAAGACTCTGCGCTTCCACTGCCAAGGGCGTGGGTTCGATCCCTGGTCGGGGAGCTAAGATCCCACAAGCCGCGGGGCGTGGCCAAAAAAAAAAAAAAATAGAGTGCTTATCGGGTGTCAAGGATACAACAGGGAACAAAACAGACAAAGATCCCTGCCCTCCTGGGCTGACATTCCATGGCAGGAATAGTGGAAAAGCAAATTAACTGAGTAGACGATCTTTTACCTCAGAGGTGAGGGATGCTATGGAGAAAAATGCTAAGGCCAAAAAGAGGAGAAGGAAAAACAGGAGTTTTTTTTACAACAACGTCTAGAGACTGGACAGCTTAAACGGACTGTATTCATTTGCCGGGACTCCTGGCAATAAACCTCGAAATTCTTTCCCACTTTTCACTCTGAGATGCTGCAGTGAATAAAAATGTATTCTGCCTCCTTCACAACCACTTGGGAAATTCTCACTGGGTTATCCTGAAGCTCTTAACATTCCTCTCTAGCTTAGGTGGTTTGGGGTGTGTTCTGGGGAGAGCGTGGTGAGACTTCCCGAGCAGGTGTAGCCAGGGCCCCAACGTTCCTGTGGGCGGGCGGCCAGCCAGTTCAAACAACACTCCCCTCCCCTCCAGGGTTCCCGGAACGCGTGGAGCTGGCCCCCCTGCCCCTCTGGCAGCCCGTGGGCGAGAACCTCACCCTGCGCTGCATGGTGTCCAGTGGGGCCCCCCGGGACCACCTCACCGTGGTGCTGCTTCGTGAGGAGGAGGAGCTGGGCCGTCAGCCAGTGGGAGACGGGGAGCCTACCGAGGTCACGGTCACGGTGCTGGCGAGCAGAGATGACCATGGCGCCAATTTCTCTTGCCGCACGGAGCTGGACCTGCGGTCCCAAGGGCTGGGACTGTTCCAGAACAGCTCGGCCCCCAGGAAGCTCCGAACCTTTGGTGAGGCACTGGGGAGCCAGCAGAGAGGATGGGATGACAGGGGTTTCCTGCTTGGGGTGCGGGGTCTCTGGGAAGGAGAGGCCCCTGGCCGTGGGGGCATTGAGAAGGTGGCAACCTTGATTGCAAAGGCTTCTGGGAAGAGCATCTTCTTGGCCACTGGGGTGGAGTGTTCTGGGATGTGGTGCCTGGACTGCAGGATCCTCTGAGAAGGCTGTGACCCAGGGCAAGTGGTACACGTGTCCTGGGACAAGGGTGACCCAGGCCACAGTCTCCCGGGAAGAGGGTGTTCCAGGTGGGGGAATGAAAATGCCCCGGGAAAGGGCTTCAGGATGTCTGTCTCCTCTCTGTTTACACCCACTGTCTCTCACCAGTCCTACCAACGACCGACCCGCACCTTGCTACGTACCCGGTACTGGAAGTGGGCACACAGTGCCTGGTGAGCTGCACCCTGTACGGACTGTTCCCAGTCTCGGAGGCGGAGGTCCACCTGGCGCTGGGGGGCAGGAGGCTGCAAACCACGATCACGTACAATGAATACTCACTCTTGGCCAAAGCCTTGGTCGAGGGAAAGGTGGAGGAAGAAGGCGTCCAGTACTTGACGTGTGCGGTGAATCTGGGAGGGCAGAGCCGGAGGTCTTGGGAGAATGTGACCATCTACAGTAAGTAGAAACCCAGGTGGGGCTTCTGAAGGGGTGGAGCTAATGCCAGGGGCGGGGCTCACTGTGCGCCCCACCTCCAGGCTTCCCAGCTCCCAACCTGACCCTGAGCCAGCCCGAGGTCTCGGAATGGACTACAGTGAACGTGGAGTGCGAGGCCCAGGTTGGAGCTGTGGTGATGCTGAACGGGGCCCCAGCCAGGCCTCCGGGCCCGAGGGCCCAGTTGCAGCTGAATGCCAGCGCCGAGGACAACGGGCGCAGCTTCTTCTGCTCTGCTGCCCTGGCGGTGGCTGAGCAGGTGGTACACAAGAACCAGACCCGGGAGCTCCGTGTCCTGTGTGAGTGGGGCTGCTAGACAATGATCCCTTACCTCCAAGGCCCAACCCCTAAGACCCCGAGAACTCCTGCCTCCACCCACTCCCACCCCCACCCTAGTGAGCCCCTTCCCCAGATTCCTACTTAAGTCTTCTTACCTAGACCTAGATGGTGAGTGATGTCCTGGTCCCTGACCCCGTCCCTTATCTTGCTGTGTTTCTTCAGATGGCCCCCGACTAAACGAGAGGGATTGCCTGGGAAACTGGACATGGCAGGAAGGCTCCCAGCAGACCCTGAGGTGCCAGGCCTGGGGGAACCCAACCCCCAAGCTGAACTGTAGCCGGAAAGAGGATGGGGCTTTGCTACCCATTGGGGACCTGAGACCCGTCAAGCGGGAGGTGGCAGGCACCTACCAGTGTCGGGCCACCAGCACTCGCGGTGAGGTTACCCGTGAAGTTGTCATCAATGTGATCTGTAAGTGCTGGAGTTCAGGGCTGGGCAGGGCAGGGGCAGTGAGGGCAGCTCAACCCTCACCGCCCCCTGTGTGTGTCCTTCCCACAGACCACCAGAATAACATGGCCATCGTCATTCCGGTGGCATCTGTGATCATCTTGGGCACTATGGCCGCAGCCGTTTACATCTATAACTGCCAGAGGAAGATCCAGAAATATGAGCTACAGAAGACCCGGAAGGCCCAGGAAGAGGCTGCCATGAAACTGACCACACCAGCCACGCCGCCCTGAGCCTACCCCCTCTGGACAGGACCTCCTCAGCCCCCAAACCGTGACAAGCAGGGCTGCATCAAACAATGGTGGACATATGCCATTCAGCTATACCCACCTTCCCAGGGTGCCAGAGGACAGGAGAGAGGCCTCAGTCAGGATACAGACAGCATCTGGGGTCATGGCCCCTGCACACTTATAACCCCCAGGCCTCACACCTGATGTGGAGCCACAGGACTGAGACAAAAGAAGGGGCCAAGGCTCAGGGCATCAATGTGAGGGACGTCAAAGTCTGACCTGGCCGGAGGGTGTATGATGGAGACCCTGACCTCCAGCATGGGGACACCCAACTGGGAAACATTGAAACTCACCCCCTCCTGCGTGTGCTGAGGCCTTACAGTCCTAAGAGAGAAGTGGCCCTGCACAGACACATGCAGCACTGAAACACAAATCCCCACACGTCCTCTGACAGAAGCCAGCTCCAGCATTGCTGTCCACAGACTGTTCCCAACTCTTGATGATGACCTATTTATTCATTTGTTCTCTTACTAGCTATTTATTGAGTGCCTTTTATGTGGGCTAGAATGGTAAACAAGAAGAACATTGATTCCCGCCCTCAGGGAGCTCTCAGTCTAATCTCATGCACATTGCCAGCTACAGTTGTACTGGTTGTGCACT
Source organism: Monodon monoceros (assembly GCF_005190385.1). NCBI lineage: Eukaryota > Metazoa > Chordata > Mammalia > Artiodactyla > Monodontidae > Monodon > Monodon monoceros. The sequence continues at coordinate 162,687,826 of NW_021703768.1, forward strand.
GCACAAGAGTGCCTGGCAAAAAGATTAAGTGGGGCTAGAATTTCCCACTCCACTGGCCAAGCTGCTTTCTCCCAGAAAGGGATTAGTAACGGTGACAAGGTATAGCTGGTGACATGCCCAGAGATGACCCACTGAGCCCTTACACCCCAGCACTGGCACTGACCTCTGATAACCCACCTCTCCACCTATACCCATGTCTGCTAGTGCTCACAATGACACTTGGTGGCATGCCTAAACGTGGGTGTTCACTCCTTGATAGCTAAACCATGGAGTCCCAGGAAACTGTGCCCAGCCCCTGTGTGTCCCTGCCTTGTCCTACCTGTTTTCATCTCAGTGGGGCCATGCAAGAACAGAACAGTCTGCGGGTCCAAATTCCTGCAGCGATGAAGGTTCTGCAGGCCGTGGGGAGGAGAGGCCTGGGAGAACCCCCCTCCCAACTGCGGAAGCCTCTCCCTTGTGCTAATAAAGCTATTTCATCCTTGCGGCCTTGTGTGAGTTGAGGGGAGGTGTCATGTCCAGCTGGAGCCTTTTCTGGCCTGTCCTCCCACTTCCTGCCCCAAGAGAAGGCTGCCAGTTCAAGGTCCAGCCCTCAGGCTCTAATCCAAATCTGGGGTTTATTAGGGCCTTTTGAGACTTTAGTGAAAATTAAAGATCCCTCTCCAGAAAAACACGATGACATTTGGTTTAGAATGGGGTGGAGAATCCCATTCTTAAGCTGTGGGAGTGGGGTGTATACCGCAGGGCTCCGGGGCCCCCCGGAGCCTCTGTCTCTCTCTCCCCGGGGTGGGGCTGAAGAGGCGGTGCTGCGGGCCTCCTTATCTCCGGAGCCAGCCTTGGCTCCCTGGCGCGGGGCCCCTCAGTCCGGGCTTTTTGCCATGGGGTCTCTGCTCCTCCTCTTGTTGCTGCTTTTGCTGTCGCCCTCCTACCCGCGAGGCGGGAGCGCGTGGAGGCGCCGGAGTGCGCGGACGCAAGGCCCGGGAGGCCCCTCTCCCGCGCCCCCGGAGACCTCAGCACCCTTCTGGGTGCGCATAAGCCCCGAGTTCAAGGCCGTGCCGCCGGGGGGCTCAGTGTGGCTCAACTGCAGCAGCAGCTGCCCCCTACCGGAGGGTTCCAGCCTCCGCACCGAGCTGCGGCGAGGCGACACGCTCAGTGGGCCCGGTTGGGTATCCTACCAGCTGCTGGATGTGAGGGCCTGGAGCTCCGATGTGCACTGCTTCGTCACCTGCGCGGGAGAAACGCGGGGGGCCACCGCCAGGATTACCGCCTACAGTGAGGGACAGGGGCTCAGGCCTGGCTGGGGTGCGGGGAGGAGGACGGAGCGGGGGTAACGGACAGTCGCGCTAGGGGGAGCCCTCGGACCTTGCCCAGCGGCCCCCTCTTGCTTTAGAACAGCCACGCAGCGTGATCCTGGAGCCTCCGGTCTTAATGGGCAGTGAGTACACTCTGCGCTGCCATGTGACACACGTGTTCCCCGTGGGCTTCCTGGTGGTGATTCTGAGGCGCGGTGGCCGGGTCATCTACTCCGAGAGCCTGGAGCGCTTCACCGGCCGGGATCTGGCCAACGTGACGCTGACTTACGCGTTACGCGCCAGGCCCAGTGACTTCGGGCAGCCCGTTACCTGCTACGCCCGCCTCGATCTCGATGGCCTGGTGGTCCTCAGTAGCTCGGCACCCATGACGCTGCCAGTCCTCGGTGAGGCACCCTTATAACCCTGGGAAGAGTGGGGAAGGGTTATGTGGGCCAAGCCAGAGCATGTCCATGCGGGTTGTCACACCTCCAAGTGCTCTGTTCCTAATTCTCCCCTCTTGTCTCCAGCTTGGAGCCCTGCGTCCAAAGCCTTGGCCTCCACCTCCATCGCAGCCCTTGTGGGGATCCTTCTTGTAGTGGGGGCCCTCTGCCTGAGAAAGTACCTATCGATGAAGTCTCGGGCATAGAGGCAGTGAGTGGTGCATGCTGGCTGAGCTGGAGGAAAAAGGAATCTGGGACATTTGGGGGAACCTTGCCTGGATCAATAAAGCCTTCCTCAGCCAGCTTCTGCCCCTGGGCATAAAGGTCCCCCATTAGTGCACCTCCTCTGACTGAAGTGGTCTTCTTTTTGGCCTTGCCTCTATCATTTTCTCCAAATTCCTGTCTCCCTGAGGGCACCTGAGGTTTTTCACTCTGGTCTCCCATGCCGGAGCCCCATTCCCTCTGCATTCCCAGCCGATGTAGTAAAAACCTCTCCCGCGCGCATTATCAGTGCGGTGCAGAGGGGCAAGGCATGGGCCCAGGGGGGCTTTAGGCTGTGGGAAGGCTGGTTCATGGTATGGCTTCTCCTGATTGGCTCCAGCGCTGCCACGCAGCAGCTCTGATTGGATGTTAACTTTCCTACCCCCCCCCCCCGCCCTTTAGACCCTGCACTTTCCTGGAGGGCAGGGGTGGGGAGAGAACTAATCCCCATAGTTCACCATTAGCTCTGGGAGTGACAACACAGGTGGGCTGGGTCAAATGTACTTTGTGAGGAACGTGGATACGCAGAAAAGATACCCATGTGTTGACTGCGGGGAAGGAGCAACCAGATGGTGAGGTGGGGGGGGGCGGTGTTGTATGTCACAGATTCGCATCCTGGAAACGTCCTGTTAGTCACCGGGCCTGGTGAGCACATGGAGGGTGTCCAAACCTGGAACCCAGATGCGGAGTCAAAAGTATCACAGTTGGTCTCTTGGTCTCGCGTGGACGCAGAATCGGGGCCTGCAGTGGATGCCTGGCAAGGCCCGCGTGGTCCAGGGCCCCGCCCGCCGAGCAGAAAGCGGATTCAGAGGCGCTCTTTGGCGGCTCCTGCTCACACAAGTCGCGTAGACACGTGCCCGCTGCACGCTGGGTAAATACAGACCCAGAGCCGAGCCGACCCTAATTTAGACGCCCGAGAACGCTGCGCGCAAGCACACACGTTCCCAACTCGCTGTCACTTTCGTCCCCGCCCCTTCTGTCGCGTGCGGGGGCGGAGACAGAGAAAGACTAGAGGCGTAGCTGTAACCCTCAGCTCCCAGGGGTTAAAAGGGGAAGGATCAGTGAGGGAGGCATCCCCACATCCTCCCCTAGAGCCTTCTCATCCCCAGCCTGCACGTCTCAAATCTCTCCTAGCCCCCAACCCATCTCCGCTCCAAGGGGGGGCTGGTGGGAGGGGCTAAATGTGGAGGCGGAGCTCGGAGTCCAGCTCATTATCATAGCATCTAAGCAAAGGGTGGGGTGGGGGTTTGAGAAGGGCAACCCTGCATCCCCACCACCTCAGCGTCGCCGCCGGGGACAACGCTGGAGTGCGCAGCCGCCCCCAGAAGTCTCCGGGCAATGGGGCCGGCCTCCATGTAGACCCTGGGGGCCGCTCGCTCCTGCCAGCACGCCTTCATCAAGGCCGGTAGCCTGGTGCACGCTCGCCTTCCCGCCCTCCCCGCGCCGCCTCTGCTGCCGCCCCCTCCTTGGAAACCAAGTTACCAACGTTAAACCAATCCCCAAGCGCAACTCAGCCTCCTCCACACCCCACCCGCCGCGCCGCGCAGTCCTCTAGCCCAGCTCAGCGCTCGCGCTCCCCTCGCCTCCTGCGCTTCCCCCGCGGCGGCGATGCCAGGACCCTCGCCAGGGCTGCACCGGGCGCTGCTCGGCCTCTGGGCTGCCCTGGGCCTGGGGATCTTCGGTCTCTCAGGTAAGAGCCGGTCCGGCTCAGGGTGGACGGGGCGGGGTCGTAGTTTCTGGACCTGCGAAGCGGCCACAAGCCCTCCCCGCTCCTCCCTCGCCTCGCTCCCACGCTTCTGCACCCACCTTGAGCCCAGGGCCTTCTTCTCTATCCCTCTTCCCCCCCAACACACACTGGACACCAAGCTTCCGGACTCCTCGCTCACTCAGGTCTCTACCCTACCTTCTTCGAGATCCTGGGTGCTCTTCTGCACCCAGCCTCGAGCTCTGGAGACTCCATTATCTCCCCTGTCCCCTCCCGGGGTACCTCCTCACGCTCTCCTATGCACCATGGTCCACGGACTGGCATCTTCACCACTCGAAATCCACGAAGACCCAAATCTCACCAACTGCCGTGACACCGAGGCACTGTTCCCGCTCCACCCGGAGCCCTGGCAACAGAGTCCATCGGCTGTTCCCGCGGTTCCTTTCATGAGCCCAGCCCCGCGTCCTCTTTCCGTACTCTTCACCCGGGTTTGGACTCCTCCCTTAACCTCGCTTGACTCAGCCTCATCTCTCTTTTGCCCTCGCTTCAACCAGTCTCCCCTTCTCCTGGCGAGAACCGTGAGAACCAGTCCGCTTCCCTTCCCCCACCCGGGGGTCCCCTCTTCCCAGCATTGCTGTGTGCGTTGAAAACCCCATGTTTCCTCTCATCTCTCCCCTCCCCCCCATTCTTCCCCGTCACTCCATCCGCACCTTGGAGAGAAGGGCTCTCCGCTGCAATGTACCAGAGACACCCTCGAGGTCTGGACCGTGGGAGCGCGCTTGTAAACCTGAGACCTGGGCAGGACTTGGGACTCCTGGCTGTGGCCTCTGCTCATTCCCTGGGAATCCTGAGTCTGCATAGGGGCTCTTAGATCCCAGGGAGGTGGCTCCCAGGCTGAGCTCGCGTTTCTCCGGGCAGTGGTCGCGCAAGAGCCTTTCTGGGCGGACCTACAGCCCCGCGTGGCGCTCGTGGAGCGCGGGGGATCGCTGTGGCTGAATTGCAGCACCAACTGCCCACGGCCCGAGCGCGGTGGCCTGGAGACCTCGCTGCGCCGGAATGGGACCCAGAGGGGTTTGCGCTGGCTGGCGCGGCAGTTGGTGGACATCCGAGAGCCGGAGACCCAGCCCGTCTGCTTCTTCCGCTGCGCGCGACGCACACTGCAGGCTCGCGGGCTCATTCGCACTTTTCGTGAGTTCTCAGAGGCCAAGCTACTTTCCCTCCTTTCAGGCCCCGCCCCCTGGGTAACGGGGTCCTCTCCTACAGGCCCCACCCTCTGGATCAGCACGCCCTCCCCCCCTTGGCCCCTGGGTTCCAAGCCACGTCGTGCTGAGCCTGGCATTTCCAACAACCGTGGTTCCCCCGTTGCAGAACGGCCGGATCGTGTAGAACTGGTGCCGCTGCCTGCCTGGCAGCCAGTGGGCGAGAACTTCACCCTGAGCTGTAGGGTCCCCGGCGCTGGGCCTCGTGGGAGTCTCACATTGACCCTGTTGCGGGGCGCCCGGGAGCTGATCCGCCGCAGCTTCTCCGGGGAGCCACCCCGAGCGCGGGGTGCGGTGCTCACAGCCACGGTACTTGCTCGGAGGGAGGACCATGGGGCCAATTTCTCGTGCCGTGCGGAGCTGGACCTTCGGCCGCATGGCCTGGGGCTGTTTGAAAACAGCTCAGCCCCCAGAGAGCTCCGAACCTTCGGTGAGTGGGTGTGAGGAGGGGACCCAGGGGGGTCGGGCCGATGTCTAAGAAGCTTGGAGGCAGAGAAATCTGAATTCTAATTCTTACCCTAACACTCACCAGCTGAAAGTTATTTTCCCCTCTGTGCCTTGAGGATAATACCATAATAGAGTGCCTGTAAAGCGCTTAGAACATATTGAGCGTTCAATACATAAGTTCAAGCTCTGTTCTTCTACTCCCAGCCCTGCCTCCGGAACCCCCTCGCCTCGCTGCCCCCCGGCTCTTGGAAGTGGGCTCAGAAGGACCCGTAAGCTGCGCCATGGACGGGCTGTTTCCAGCCTCGGAGGCTGAGGTCTACCTGGCGCTGGGGGACCAGAGGCTGAGTCCCGATGTCACCCTCGAGGGGGACGCTCTCATGGCCACTGCCACAGCCACAGCTAGCGCAGAGCAGGAGGGCGCCAGGCAGCTGGTCTGCAACGTGACCCTGGGGGGCGAGAGTCGAGAGACCCAAGAGAACGTGACTGTCTACAGTAAGAGGGAGTGAAGTGGGGCCTCGGCGGCTCGGGGGTGGAGCCAGAGGAAGGCGAAGGCGGGGCAAATAGTGGGTGGGGCCCGGGTATCGGAATAGGCGTGGCCCGAGAGTCCCGAAGGGGCGGGGCAGATGGAAGACTCAATAGTAGCTGGAGAAGCGGAGTCTGAGCTGCCCAAAGGGGAAGGTCGCAGACCCGACGAGGATCCCTAGAGATGTGGCCTGACCACCTCAAAGCGGCGGGGCGAGAAGGGAGAGGAGCCTGAACAGCCCGAGGGACAGGGCACGGTACCCACGGTTTGGCTGAAGCGGGGAAGGTTCGGGCTGATAAGGGGCAGCCTTGAACCGCAGGAGGGGCATGGTCAGTGGTCTCCCGACCAATGCCCCGTCCCCAGGCTTCCCGGAACCCCTCCTGACCCTGAGCGAGCCCAACGCCCCCGAGGGGAAGATGGTGACAGTAACCTGCGCAGCCGGGGCCCGAGCCCTAGTCACACTAGACGGAATTCCAGCCGCGGTCCCGGGACAGCCCGCCCAGCTCCAGCTGAACGCCACCGAGAACGACGACAGGCGTGGCTTCTTCTGCGACGCCACCCTCGAAGTTGACGGGGAGACCCTGAGAAAGAACGAGAGCGCCGAGCTGCGCGTCCTATGTGAGTTGGCCTTTAACCTCTCGCCTACCTCCGCCTGCCTGGTCTCTGGCCGTGTCATGGAAGTGGAGGATTTCCCCACGGTCCACGTCTAGCCTCTTGTATCCCATGGCCCTGCCCGCAGACGCCCCCCGGCTGGACGATTCGGGCTGTCCCAGGAGCTGGACGTGGCCGGAGGGACCAGAGCAGACGCTGCGCTGCGAGGCCCGTGGAAACCCAGAGCCCTCGGTGCACTGTGCGCGGCCCGACGGCGGGGCGGTGCTGGCCCTGGGCCTGCTGGGTCCGGTCACTCGCGCGCTCGCTGGAACTTACCACTGCACCGCGACCAACGTCCAGGGCCAGGCGGTCAAGGACGTGACTCTGACGGTGGAGTGTGAGTGGAGGTGCATAGGGCGCACCTCTGTCTGGTTCTCAGTGTCTAGGGGTGGCCTGACTACAGAGGAAGGTGGAAACAGGGTCTGAGGCGTGCCTTTGAGCAGGATTCTGAAAAAGGCAAGAGGCTGGTGAGCCGGATTAGGGGAAGATCTTAGAGAAGGATGGAGGGGAGGGGGTGGACGTGTCCACAGGGGCCTGGGGCCTGGCGTTTGAGCTGAGTCTTGGAAACGTGGGTGCTCCAAACCGGCTAACAATTTTTAAGCTAAAGACTGGGGAGGGTCCTGTGGGCACTTTGTAGGCATCAGGAAAAAAGCACACTTCAGAGCTCAGGAAGTCCCAAAACAGTGCACGGCTTGACTGGAGAGAAACTCCTTTGCTTTGGTGTCCCTGTGCAGAGCGTAGCCTACCCGTCTGGGATGGGAAAAAGGGTCTAGGGACACTAGACCTGTCCCTAAACCCCAAAACTCAACAACACCCTCCTCTCTAGACGCACCAGCGCTGGACAGTGTGGGCTGCCCTGAACGCATTACCTGGCTGGAAGGAACAGAGGCCTCCCTGAGCTGTGTGGCCCATGGGGTCCCGCCACCCAACGTGAACTGTGTGCGCTCTGGGGAAGCCAGGGTCATCGAGGGCACACTGCGTGTGGTCCGGGAGCACGCGGGCACCTACCGCTGCGAAGCCACTAATGCTCGAGGGTCTGCAGCCAAAAATGTAGCCGTCACGGTGGAATGTGAGTGGGGGCAACACAGGGCAGGACGGGGTACGTCGGAATCACCCTGTCCTGACTTCCAGTCCCTCTGCCCCCCAGATGGCCCCAGTTTTGAGGAGGTGAGCTGCCCTAGCAATTGGACGTGGGTGGAAGGATCTGGGCAACTGTTTTCCTGTGAGGTGGATGGGAAGCCAGAGCCGAGCGTGGAGTGCGTTGGCTCCGGAGGCACCAGTGAGGGGGCGCTGCTGCCGCTGGCACCCCCAGACCCTGGTCCCAGAGCCCCTCAAATCCCTAGAGAACTGGCACCCGGAACCTACATCTGCAACGCCACCAATCAGCACGGTTCCGTGGTCAAGATGGTCACCGTGAGCGCGGAGTGTGAGCGAGGCCCAGGCGGGCGGGGAGTAGGGGGTGTTCCAGGTCCCGGCTTCTCCCTGAACAACGAGCCTCCCCGCCCCCACCCCATGGCTGTTTTGCAGCGCCACCGCAAATGGATGAATCTACCTGCCCGAGTCACCAGACGTGGCTGGAAGGCGCCGACGCTGCTGCGCTGGCCTGCTCCGCCCGGGGTCGCCCCTCCCCACAAGTGCTTTGCTCCCGGGAGGGCGCGCCCCGGCCGCAGCGGCTGCGCGTGTCCCGACAGGATGCAGGCATCTACCGCTGCCTGGCCACCAACGCGCACGGCACTGACGCCCGGATCGTCACCGTGGGCGTGGAGTGTGAGTTGCGGGCAGCACCAGATAGAGGGCATCCGGTCTCGGGCACAGTGACTAAAAGAGGTGGGATTCCCCGGGGGAGTTCAAGGGCACCTCCCCAGTCCCATTTCTGGGGACAAGGAATCCTGGCCTTAACATGAAATGTTAAGGGTAATGAAAACTCTAGGGAACAAGAGCCCGAGCCCGCCCCCGCCCCCTCAAGTTCTCGGTCTGAAGGGCCCTGGCGTGGGTCCCCACCTCCTTCCATTCAGTGAAGCAGGGCTCAGGATTTTAGTCCCGACAGCAGTCCAGTTGTAAGGGGATGGGGCTCTGAAGTGAGGCAGGATCTTTGCCTGCTCATCTCAGGAGGGACAGTCTCAGAAGGGGGCTCTCGGTCAGCGGCTGGCCCCTTCAACCTCCTGTCCCCTGTAGACCGCCCCGTCGTGGCCGAGCTGGCTGCCTCGCCTCCAGGAGGCGTGCGGCCAGGCGGGAACTTCACGCTGACCTGCCGAGCGGAGGCTTGGCCCCCAGCCCAGATCAGCTGGCGTGCGCCCCCGGGGGCGCTCAACATCGGCCTGTCAAGCAACAACAGCACGCTGAGCGTGGCGGGCGCTATGGGCAGCCACGGCGGCGAGTATGAGTGCGCAGCCACCAACGCGCATGGGCGCCACACCCGGCGCATCACCGTGCGCGTGGCTGGTAAGTAGCAGCTGGTGGGGGGGGGGCCTGGGCGAGGGATCTACAGGGGGCTGTGACCCGCGCCTTGGGACTCTTGACCCCGTCCCTGCCTCCCTCTCAGTCCCCACAGATGAGACAGAAGTGAGCCGGGGTGGAAATTAGGGGCGCCCTGGCGGGTGGGGCTTTGATGGCGCAGTGGGGGTGGCAAGTGGAAGGAGAGGGAGCTGACGAGCCCAAGGGAAGGGAACCTTCGGGGCTGTGACTGCTGTGAGGAGGGACTTAACTTTGGGTGGGTTCTGCGTGGTGAAGGCTTGATCCAGTTCACCTTCCAGCGTGCGGCTGTGGAGAAGGGGGTCTAGAGAGGGACAGAGGCAGAGGGCAGTGGTGGAGGCCCAGCAGGATCCTGCTGCCGCTTCGCGTAGCTCTGGGGCTGGGGTCTTTCTGGGGTGGAGGAATGACTGGGTTCCCCCCTGCCCCACCATCCTTTTGAGGGTGAGGAGAGTTGCTTGACTTCCTGGGTATCTCTGGGGCTAGGGGCTTAAATCCTCCCTGTGATGGGGTGGCCCATAAAATGGGTCTAGGGCCTCACCCGAGCTGTGAGCTCTCCTTTCCTCCAAGGCTGGGTTCCCTGGAGCTCCCTGCCAGGCGCGTGAGAACTGACCTCATGCCTGTGGGGAGGGGCAGAAGTGGCCCGGGCTTGGTGTGTGGGATGGGTGGGGGGAGCTCGACCACCTTCTTTGAGCGTCCGCACCCCGCAGGTCCGTGGCTATGGGTCGCTGTGAGCGGCGCGGCTGGGGGCGCGGCGCTGCTGGCCGCGGGGGCCGGCCTGGCCTTCTACGTGCAGTCCACCGCCTGCAAGAAGGGCGAATATAATGTGCAGGAGGCCGAGAGCTCGGGTGAGGCCGTGTGTCTCAACGGCGCGGGTGCCGGCGCCGGCGGGGGCGGGGGCGCCGAAGGTGAGACTGAGGCTGTGGGCACCGCAGAGGCTCCGGCGGGGGGCGAGGTCTTTGCCATCCAGCTGACGTCAGCGTGAGCCTGCTCCCCTCTCCCCGCGGGCCGGGGGACGCCCCCCAGACTCACACGGGGGCTTATTTATTGTTCTATTTATTTATTTATTTATTTATTTATTTAATTCAATTCCAGGGGCGTCACCCCCCATTTTCTACCCCCCTTCCCCAATAAAGTTTTTATAAAGGACTTCGGCTCCATCTGTTTCAGTCTGCGATGCAGAAGCAACGCAGGGTTCGAATCCCAACCCTGTGGGTGTTTATTCAAAAAACCATTTTTGCTTTTGAGGGCCTACTATGTGTCAGGCACAGTCCAAGCCGCCATTTTGCGATGTGACCAGGAGTTTGCGCTCTCCGTGCCCTGTTTCGTGCTCTCCCTGGACCCTTGGGCGGGGTTGGGGACCTGGCTCCTTCCTCCCTCTCAATGCTTCTCTCTTCCGCCCAGCGTTGCCCTCTAATCCGGCTAATGTTGGGGGTGGGAGCTGGGTGCTTCCCCCAGGCCTGCTTCCAGGAGGAGCTGAGGCTGCCTTCCCTGGATGGGTGGAGGCCCTTTCCCAGGGGTCTGGGCATCGCCCCAGCCCTGAGGCCTTGCAGGGATGGGTAAAGGAAGCTGCAGCTCCAAGTGTCAGCCGCTGCGATGTCCCTCCTATTACAGGGTGCACCCCTGCCCCACCCTCAAGGCCTCCTCCATCCTGTGTCCATCCGTGGTGCCTCAGTTTACCCACAAGCTGCCTTTCGACTTGGCCCATCACGATTCGGAAGAGACACATAGGGTATCAGCCACATCCCCGCCCCCTGCTCACCACCAGTCAACCCCCTCACCCCCCACAGCAGAAGGAGAGAACAGCTGGGCCTCCTCCACCCCCAGTTTCCTCCTCCCTCAAAAGCAGGAACACAGAGCTGCCAGAAGGAAGCGGGCCTGGACTGCTCCAGCTCCACCAGCTGCCCCCCACAAACATTTCGGGAGCAAAAGTGAGAGCAGGAAACTGGGGCACTAGAGGCTAAGCCAGTGCCAGGTGCCAGGTACAAAAGGCCACAAGGCCCAAACGTGGTGCAGCCCCTGCTGTCCGGCCCCCATCACCTCTCTCCTTGCCCACCCGCATCCTTGAGGTTCCGTGAATCCCAAACTCCTGCCTGCCACAGGGCCTTTGCTCTTGCCATTACCTCTGCCCCAGGTGTCCTCATTTCAAATAGTTCCTTTGTTTTTTCTGGCCGCACTGCCAGCATGTGGGATCTTAGTTCCCTGACCAGGGATCGAACCCGTGCCCCCCGCAGTGGAAGCGCGGATTCCTAACCCCTGGACCGCCAGGGAATTCCCAGCTAGTTTCTTATTGTCAGGTCTCTACACAAAGGTCACACCTGCTCAGAGAGGCTTTCCCTGAGAACACGGTAGCAGCCCAACTCCTCACCTCCTTACATACTTTATTTTCTCTGTAGCATGAGCACTACTTGACATTCTATTAGATACTTACTGAATACCTGTTTCCTGTCACTCTCGAATATTGGCTTTGCTAGGGATCTTTGTTCCATTCATAACTGAGTGCCTCATTGGGACCTGGCACACAGTGGTTGGTCAATAAATGTTGACTACGTCGATAAAAACAGCCAGGGGTTTGTAGACACACAGTCTGAGACCCTCGTGTGCTGTGTCTCTCCCCAAAGAGCTTCTCCATGCTGGGCACTGGTGGTGGTGGTGGGGGCATATCACGGTCAAGAACAGAGAGGTGGTGACCTTGGACCTCTGAAGTCATGGTCCAGTAGGGGAGATGAATGTGGATGAAATAACCCTGGACCAGTAGCGAGGTGAAACTTCTGGTAGGTTCTAAGAGAGAGATGAGCAAAGAGCTGAACTAGAGCCTGACGTGGGGTGGGAGGGGGGGTGTCCATTTTAGGGTGGGGGGGGGTCAAGGAAGGGGTCTCTGAAGATGTGGTGTTGGGGCAGAGCCCACCCCCACTCCAGTGATGCGAAAGGCAGCAGCTACGGGAGACCTGGGGGAGGGTGTTTTGAGCCAAGCAAGGGGGGTACTGAATGAGTCAGGGATCCGAGGGCTGAGGAATCTGGACCCAAGCCTTCCCCACAGGCTCACTCAGGAGAGTCAAAGGGGGTCTCAGAGGGGCTCGCCTTCCCAGGGCCAGTGGACCTGCAGGCCTCACTCACCCCTCACAGCAGGGACCACCCCTGCCCACTCTGCATCTCACCCATCCTTGATGCCCCCCTCCTCCCTCCCTCCCTCCCAGTGAGTAGTGGTGGCCTGTGTGTCCTGGCAACAGGTGTAGAGTTCAGCGTCTCCCATGTGGCTTTTGGCTTCAGGTTGGGGACACACTTTGGTGGGGTTAGAGAGATCTAGAAAGGGAGGAGGGGACACAGTAGGGACTGGTGTGTGAAAGGATGCAGGACGGAGACATTCTCTAGGCAAGGGTGGAGCTGCCAGATAAAGGGCCCACTTGTGTATCACCGTGGGCCAACTTGTGCCACCTATGTTTCTTTCATGTGTGTCTGTATCGTGCATGTGTATGTGTCCTGTGTGTACATCAACACGTGTCTATTGGTGGATGTGCATCTGTCAATGTCTTGCTGTCTTGTGTGTGGTCTGTGTGTCTCGTGATTGTCGGCACATATGTGTCTGCTGATGCGTCTCTGGCCGTGCCGCAAGGCATGTGGGATCTTAGTTCCCTGACCAGGGATTGAACCTGTGCCCCCTACAGTGGAAGCGGGGAGTCTTAACCACTGGACCCCCGGGGATGTCCCACTGTGTGTATCTTTCTGAACGTGTTGCCTGTTTCTGCATGTGGTGGCTGTCGCCCTGTATGGGGTGCTGTAATGAATGTGGCTAATTCCCAGGTGGTGCCTGTCTACATGACTGTGTGTGTCCCTCAGAACCCCACTGAGAAAACCCCTTCCCCACATTCCTGGGCCAGGGGAGAGGCGGGGGAGAGCGCGCAAGGTGGGATCCCAAAGTCACAGTGCCCTTTATCTGAGAAGTTTTGCTCTTTATTGTCACTGCTATTAACAATATGAGTTTCACAGCCATGAGCATTTCCTGAGGGGGTGAGGTGCCCAGCCAAGCCTGGCTGAAGCAGGGGCCAAGGAGGGGGCCAGTGACCCCGTGAGCCAGGAGCTCTGGGGCCTGAGGCCTGGGTCTTCCGCCTGGCGTCTCTGAATGGGGAGGGGGCAGAGAGGAGGCAGGCTGCACCCCTCAAGACCCAATTCTTTCCCCTAGGAGGCCTTCAGCCCGTTCTTCCCCTGGAGAAACTGAGGCAGGACAGGCTCGGCTGGGTGAGGAAAGGCTTACCCTTCCTGAGGTGGGACTGGGTGGGGACCCAGCAACACCCCACATCTGCCACACAGCCTCTTGGGCTGGACACTTTTCCTGGGCACCAGCCAGCAGCTAGAGCAGCGGGTGCCATATTTCTTGTACCTGGGATGGGGGTGCAAGAAACCAACATTCAGCAGGGGCCCAGAAATCACCACGAGTGAGCCACGTTCCCCAAGAGGTGGGTGTTTTCTCTTCCCCAAACCCCACACCGGCTAAGCATGGACTGATGCGAGGACCCCACCCCAAATCCCTCCTCCGTTCTGAGGACCTGATACCACAGGCGTTGCAGAGGGGGGTCCCATCTTCGGCATCTCTCCAGAGTGGGGTCCTCTGGGTCCTACAGGAAGCACAGCGTCGGGGCCCTGAAAGGGAAGAGGCCAAAGGGCAAGGGTCAGAGGCCAAGAATCCGAGCTCAGGAGGCCTGTGTGGGATGGGCATTTTGGCGGGGTGGGGTCTCTGTGAAGGCCCCACCCAGCTCCGGGCCAGCCCCGGTGTTGCCAGATCTAAGACAGAGGGAAAGCCACGAAGGGAGACAGATGGCAAAGCTCAGCAGAGGAAGAAGCCGGGGGTGTGGGTGACTCAGCCTGAGTGGAGGGGGATGCTGAGACTCCTCCTGGATGGGTCTAAATAGGGAAGCGGGATGGGGAGAAAGACAAGGAAGAAATGAAACTGTACCCCCCCCCCAAGTATTTATAGCTCTCAAGTCTCCAGGACTCACCCAGACCCTCGCTGCCTCTTGCGTTGGCCTCTGGGACTCTGGCAGGGCCTGGTGGGGGACCCTGAGAGCGGGTGCTGCAGGCCAGGCTGGGGAGTAGACAAGGTGTTAGCACCGAGGGTCTGTCTGTATGCTGTCCCAGATAGCCCCCAACTGAAGATTTATGATCAGGCAACCCCCAAGGAGGCATCTGATGTCTGAAAGGCCTGGCCTTGCACCTCATTAATATCACAGACATAATCATTTGAAAAGACAGTAAGCCTGGGGCCAGCCTACCAGGTTTGTTTTTGTTTTGTTTTGCTATTTTTTTTTTTGGCTGCAACGAGCGGCTTGTGGGAATTTAGTTCCCCGACTGCGGATTGAACCCCGGCCCACGGCAGTGAAAGTCCACGTCTTAACCACTGGACTGCCAGGGAATTCCTCAGCCTGCCAGGTTGAAAGCTCAGCTCTCCCACGTCTTTGCCGTGTGACCAAGGACAAGAGATCTCATCCTCTGCGCCTTAGTTTCTGCATCTGTAAAGTGGGCCTCACGGGGTTCAGCGAGCCCATACACACCAAGTGCTACCTGTTACCTCTATTACTGTTGTCATGTCTGACAAACGGTAGCTATTATCATTGCTGGAACAACTAACAGAAGCAGCAGCCCCGGGTATGGTCAGGCCTCTTAGGAGGAGACCCAGGCTCAGACCTGGATGTGACTGGCTCATAGCAGCAGGGACAGGGACTGACACCAGCCTGAGGTCTCGCTCAGAGATGGGGCCATTTGTAAGGCAGGGCTGAGGTGGGAGTCCATGACGGCATTCCTGGGAGCACCTGCCCCCGGGGCCTCTGCACTGTTACCACTATTACTTGCATAAAGGGTGCCCTTGCTCAGGCCAGCCCCTACCTGTAGGTGGGTATGATCTGTAGGCTGGAATCTGGCTTTATCTGAAACTTCAGGGTCACCCCCTCGAACTGGGGGTCCACTTTCTCGGCGCTCCGCTGGGGGTTCGACTGCTTCCGGGGTCTCCTCTGTGGCTGGGCTGAAGAGGCCGGGGGAGCCACTCGGGGCCCCAGGCTGCGGCTCTGCTGGCTGATTGGGGTCAGCATGTTCTTGGTATCCTTGGCCAGAGGTAGGGCTCCCAGAGTCTCCAGGGCCTTCGGCTCCCAGCAGGGCCCTAGGGCCTGAGTGTCCCAGGTGGCGGGCTGGACCAGCCCCTCTGCTGTCTCTTGGAGGAAGTGAAGGGCGGTGACCGAGTCCTGGTGTGCAGGCCAGAAGGATCTGGGGACAAGGGGCAGTGTGGTCACCCCACTCCCTGGGCGGTACCTACATGAGTCTCAGACACAGGGGGCAAGGAGAACTGTATAGCCTCTGACTCCCATATGACTCCAAGTATCCCTGGGGACTGGGACCTCTTCCTTGTAAGTACCAGGAACTAACATTTTGACCCCTGAGTAACCCCAGGAACCAGAGGTCATGATCCCTTGACCACTGGGCCAGGTTGGGGGAAGGGCCGCTCCTTAACGCACCTGCCACTGGGTCTGAGGCATCCTGGGGTCCTTGGTGCCTGCTGGGTGGCGAGTTCCGGGGGCGGTTCGGGGTCCAGACAGGGCGGCGCCAGCAGCTCTCGAAGCATCGACAAGTCCGGGGTTGGCTCGGCCTCCATTGCGCCCCAGCCCTTACCCACTTCCCAAATCTCGCCCGGCCCCGCCCACGCCGGGCCCACCCGATGAGCCCCACCTGCTTGGGGCGGGGGCGCTTCTGGCCCTGGGTGCAAGGAGCTCCACCTGAGGGGGGCGGGGCCAGTGGGATCGGGCTCCTCTGGCCTTCGATATTGCGCACGGGCTTCGAAGCCTCCACCCTCAGGCCAGCCTCCGTCCCTCTCTCCCTTCCGACCCTGCTTAGGTGGTCTGATCACCCCTTTCGGCCAAGAGCAGCCTGGACCCCTCCAAATCCTTCCGCGGCTGAGGGGCGGGGCCTTGCCACGCTGATCCTCAGGCTCGCGGACCCTCACTCTGAGGCCTCTTAGTTTCCCGCTGGCCCATCACCACCGTGGGAGGGGAAAGCTGGAGGCCTGGAAGTTGCAGTTGTAGACCCCAGGGCCTGTACTCCCACCCGCACCCCCCGCAAGGACACTCAAGATGCCGGAAGTCTGTGAGCCGGTTTTATTATCTCTCCGATTAGATTCCACCCCTGTCCACACCCCCATTTTCAGGGGTTTGGGGGAGGCTGCCCCAACAGGGGCCCTGTCCCCACCAGAGCCTAGACGTGGGATCTCTCTGAAGCACGCGTTCTGGCCTTCCGGTTGCTTCCGCCATCTCTCCCGGGCCTGTCTCGTGCTCTGGGCGGGGCTGGCAACTTGGCTATTCCTCCAGTCCTGGCCCTGGGGCCCTGAGTGTCTGGGACCATCCAGCTGCCTGTGTCAGTGGGGCTTGGGGACGTGGCCGTCCACGTAGAAGTTCCTGGTGATCTTGGGCAGGGTGAATTCAGCCCCTTCCAGCTCAGGTGTCAGCACAATCTGGCAGCCCAGCCGGGAGTTCTCTTGGAGGAGGGGGGCCATGTCCAGCATGTCGTCCTCCCTGGAGCAAGGGGGGCAGCGATTATTAATGGGTCTGGGGGAGTGGCCAGAAAGGAAGCTCTCCTGCCAGCAGCAGGAGCAGGGAGAAAAGCTGGGGCTGCCCTCTGCTGCTGACGGGGTGAAACTCTGGACACCCGGAACGCGAAGGCTCAGCAACCAAGCCCTGCAGCTCAGAGCTGGGAGGGGCCCCCCTGCTCACCTCTCGTCAGGAGGAGGCAGAAGGTCCAGGTGGTCCTCGCTCACATACACGTGGCAGGTGGAGCACGCCAGGGAGGCTTCACAGGCTCCTGGGGGCAGCAAGTGAGGGAGCATTGGTAAGGGGAGTGGTCAGGCAGGTGCCATTCAGTGAAGGACATAAAGGAGAATCCCTTTGTTTCTTTATTATCATTATTATTATTTTTGGCCACACCACATGGCTTGGGGATCTTATTTCCCCGACCAGGGATCAAACCCAGGTCCACGGCAGTGAGAGCCAAGTCTTAACCGCTGGACCACCAGGGAATTCCCAAGAATCCCTTCGTTTCACCACTCGACCCTCATTTCTCCCTCCCGGGCCTGCACGCCCACTGTGGGCACCCTCCACCCACCCTGTCATTGACTTAGCTGGCTGTTTCCGACCTGCACATAGTTTTTGCAAAAGGACGCCCGGGGTTTCCCCCAAACTCCCCAGCAGGCTGAGGACCAGGCTGGATACCTGGAACCGTTAATGAGCGTGGACCTGACTTCAGTGTAGCTGAGAGGGGACAGGCCAGGCAGGTTTCCTGTAGCCTGTGGGCCCTTGCTGCGACCCTGCCACTGTGCTGGGCTTCCCTGCTGCTGCTGAAGGAGGGACCGGCTCACTCCGCATCTAATGCTGCAGCAGGGGAAGGGGTTAGGGAATAAGGGTTGGAAGATTGGAGAGTCTGGGATTTCCTGCTTGCCCCTGGACACATTCCCAACCTTCTGATTGATCACTGGGAACTGTGCTCCGGAATAATGTTCCTCCTGGCCTAAAGCTTCCAAAGGTTCTTTTTTTTTTTTTTCCCCAAAGGGTTTTTATAGCTAGAATAAAACCCAAACTCCTTCACTCAGTCCTTGAGATGCTCCCACCCCCACACTCACCCACTTCAGCCACACCGGCCCCCTCACTCAACTCCTCCATGCCAAGCTCATCCCCACCACCGGACCTCTGCATCTTCCATACTCTTGATCTGGAATGCTGTTCTCTCCACTCCTTCCACGGCTACGTCCTTGTTGTCTTTGGGGACTCAACTGTCCTCCAAGTGCCCCATTTCTTGTCCTTCCCCTGACCCTTGTTATCTCTTAAATAATTTCTGGACAGTATTTATCAGTGTGAAATTACCATCATAATTTCTGGGTTTACCTGTGCTCTGTCAACCTGCCCTCTTCTCTCTGTACTCAGCACTGAGCCTGGCAGGTTGTAGATGCTCGAGAGATACTTGTTATAAGTGAACGGGACAGAATTCTCTTTTCTCTTCCGGACATGTCGGACAATAAGGGTGGTGCTGCAAGGCAGCCTCCTGAACCAACAGACCATCCCTGTGGGCTATGGTGACTAATTTGCCCACCCTTCCAGTCTCTGGGGAAGAAACTGTCTGGGCCTCGAAACTGCCAGTAGTTCCCAGGCATCTCTTCCTCAGCCCTCTTTCCCAACTCGTTGGCGTCCTTACCCCATGAGACAGAGATTATCTAATGTAATCGTCCCAGCTACTCACTGCACACCAACTATATGCCAGGTACTACACACTACACATGAGATCTGTTTAATCCTCACAGCAATCTGGTGAGATAGGAACTAAAATATCCCATTTTATAAGTGAGGCCGAGAGATGCTAAGGACCTTGCTCACGGTCACACAGTTGGCAACAGCAAAATCTGAACACAGGCCACTTGCCTTGAAAATTCATGTTCTAATCTCTGTCATGAACTGCCAATCACTGGATTCCAGAACAGAACTTTAGGTAGGTTTGCTATGACCCCCACGCCCCCCCCCACATTCCTACAACTCTCCCCGTCTAATGATTAAATCAGCTCCCTATTACATACACCCAACAGCTAACCCTGTACACTTTTTTTTTGTTTGTTTTTGTTTTTGTTTTTGCTTTCGTTTTTACGGTACGCGGGCCTCTCACTGCTGTGGCCTCTCCTGTTGTGGAGCACAGGCTCCAGACGCGCAGGCCCAGCGGCCATGGCTCACGGGCCCAGCCGCTCCGCGGCATGTGGGATCCTCCCGGACCGGGGCACGAACCCCCATCCCCTGCATCGGCAGGCGGACCCCCAACCACTGCGCCACCAGGGAAGCCCCCTGTACACTTTTTAAAAGATTGCTCTTCCCAGTTGCTCATGATATAATTACATGTTTATGCATGGGATTATTGTCCCTATTAGGTTGAAATTGGTGTGAAATGACACGGGCCTTATCTGTTTTTTACATTGCTACCTGGCACACAGTAAGTGTTCAATATTCATAGAAGAGCAGCACAGATTAGTGGCTAAAATAGGCTGGGTTTGCTTGAATCTAGTTTTGCCACTTACTTGAACTTGGACCAGGTCTGCTCAACCTGAGGCTCAGTTTCCTCACCTATAAGATAGGATAATATTCTCCCCTCCTGCATAAAGTTTTCATGGAATAGATTCAATCAGTTAATATGTGTTAACAGGCTTAAAGTAATGTCTGCTATTATTGTATTTCCTCTAACAAATACTGATTTAATACCTGTTACGTCTAAATACCATGACAGGCAACAGATAAGTGTGAACAAGGCAAACAGGGTTTCTGATCTGATTCTGGGGAGAGATGGCAAAGAAGGAAACAAAACAATGAGAAGTGCTACGCAGAGAATAAAACACACTGAGATGACAGTTATCGGGGCATGGGGACTTTAGTTGGACCGAGGGGGACAAGACTGTCAGGAAGATGACATTTACATCGGGACCTGAAGGATGAGAAGGAGCCAGAAGATCTGGTGGGAAAGCACTTCTGATGGAACAGCAAATGCGAAGGCCTTGAGGCAGGCATGAACTGGGCTGTTTGAAGAAGAGCAAGAAAGCCAGTGTGGCTAGAAGAGAGGGAGGAAAAAGGAAGAGAATACAAGCTCCTGGAGGGCAGGAGTTTTACTAACCTCTAGCAAATGCTCAATAAATAACTGCTGAATGAATGAAGGTTAAGAGGCAGGGAATGAGACTGTGGTGAGGAGTCTGAAGTTTACCCGTGTTTGGTGGGAAGCCATGCAGGGTTAAGTAGTGGAAAATCATATCTGACTTATGGGTTTTTTTTAACGAATGAATACGGGCCTCCCCAGTTCCCTGTGCCCGGCTCCCACCTTCCAGATCCACCCCATGGCGCTGGGCCAGGTAGAGAACATTGTCCCCGACTCTGCCGCTCACCGGAATCCGTTGGCCTGACCGGTCTACGAACACCACGTTCACCCTGGGGACAGATCGGGGTGCAGATGACGAACTGGATGATGGGCACAGGGACCAGGTGTAATCTAGGATTAGGGAGTCGCGTTTGGGGCTTGATGGACAGGGGATTAGGGTGATACAGAAGGGGGACCCAGGGATGAGGCTGTAGGGCAAGGTGCGGACCGGAGAAACCTCGTGAAATTAGTAATGGGGGACCTGGCTCCCACACTCACACGTCCCCGGGCCGCTCGGGGCCGCCGGCCTCTTCCTCCCCCGCCGGGCGCGAGCCTAGAAAACAGGGTTGGGTGAGCAGCCATGCCGCGCCCGGCCGGCGTCCAACAGGTTAACGCTGCCCGTCCGAAGCGCCCCAGGTACCTGTCGCCCGGAACTTCTTGGCTGTCACAGGCGCCGCCGCCGCCTCCCCGGACCCCCAAAAGCCCCCGGGTCGGCACCACCAGGCACCCCTGGCCGCCCGCAGCAGGAACCCAGCATTCACGCCTCCCCAGGCCACGGAGGCGGCCATGACAGGCATCATGTGACCCAGAGACTAAGTATGCGCCGTGGCGCACCCGAGAGAGATGGGCCCGTAATTGCCCGAACATAAGCGCCGACATTTTTACGTGGGGGCGTGCGACAGAAGTGAGTCCAGGAGGAGGCTGCCAGAGTGAGGAGCCGGGCAGGCTCGGCTGCACCAAGACCTGCAGGGCTTTCCCGGACCTCCCACCAGGCCCATTGTTATCCCAAGAACCAGACAGGTCTGCTTTCTTTAAAACAATTTACTTACAAACTTTAATTCAGCAAAGGTCTGTGTGAGAAGACTGGGGAGAGGACACCCCCCCGGCCCGGAGTGGATGTGGACCCCCAGAGTCAGGGGAGGGAAGCTGGTGGCCCAGCCGGCCAGGACCAGGGCCCAGGGTCACCTCAGGCTGACATGTCCTTATGGTGGGCAGGGGCAGAGCTTATTGGCATGTTGTTGAATTTTCTAGCACTGGGCCAAAGGGAGGCCAGCTCCGGGTGATCTAGCCTGGGGATGAAGAGGCAGAGCTCATCTTCAACATGGAGGAGACAGCAGAGGCTCAGTGAGATGCACAATGCCTGACAGACGGACAGCAGGGGGACCAATTTAAGCTGGCAGAGAAAGCCCATCCCTGCACCTAAGCCTGAGCAGAAGGGCTGGTGGGACTGGTTTGCCAAGACCAAGGCTTTGGCCTTCTACTGTCCCCACGATGGGGGACCGCGGGTAGAGGGGCCCAATCCCCAGGCCAGAGCCATTTGGTCCTGAGTCAAGCTTCCGGAGCTCAGCATCTGAGAGGCTCTGGCCAGCGGGGCCTGGGGCCTGGAGCCTGGCTTTTAAGGCATCAGAAGGCGAGGGGGCTGCGGTAGGGGGCGGGGGACCCGGACCTGGAGTACAGCTCAGAGAGGGCAGGCAGGGGCAGGAGACAGCCATGCCTGCAGCAGTTGTGGGAAACAGAAAAAAGGGCTGAGCCATCTCAAACCGAAAAGTGTGGAATGGAGGCCCAGACACGCTGGGCCTTGAAGGAATCAGAGCTGGGGGTCGTCCTGGATTGTTTAAAAAATAATAAAAATTAGAAAAGGAAACCAAAGTCAGCTGTCAAAGTTAAAAAAGGGGGACAGTCTCTGATCCTCACGGGAGGTCAGGGGAACCTCCAAGGCACTCGAAAGGCCAAGATACAGGAGCGACGAGGCAGGAGAGAACTCCCAGAGAGACGAACACAGGCGGACACAGGGGTGGGGAGAGAGAGCAGGCCATGGCCTCTCCCTCTTAAGGCTGCAGGGTTTCCACACTGGGAGCAGGCCAGAGGTGCAGAGTGGCTCCCAGACGCCCCTACATTCCTTGGGCTCCTGCTGGTTGGTCAGCAAAGTCTTTCAGAAATTTTTCTATTACCGAAAGGAAAAAAAGAAAAAAAAGAAAAATAACACAAGACAAAACACCAGAAAACCCAAAAGCGATTTGGTGCAGGCCCTTGAGCATCTCCAGCACTGGCCCCTTAGAAAATCCTCTTGCGCTTCAGGTAGGAATCTGCGTAGTGGCCTCCAAGGCCCTGGGAGTGCTGGCCCACATAGCTGCCTTCTGGGCTAGGCTCGGGTGAGGGCAGCAGGTGGGCGAAGCTGCGTTTCTGGCCACCCAGTGGGGTCTGGAGACAGAGGGGAAGGGGTGGCGGGTCAGGGGCCACCCAGGGGCCACCACTCCCCAGCCAAGTGTCCCCACCCCTCGCCCGTACCTTCAGCAAGTGGCTGTGGCCATTGGGCCCAGGGCCGAGGCCCAGGAGCCCTTCTCCAGAGCCCAGTGGGGAGGAGCCGACCGCCTGGGAGAAATGGGAGAGATGTGGGATGGGAAAGCAAGCAGCCCCCAGAGCAGAGGCAAGGGTTTCAGGTTCAAATCTTGCTGCTGCCACTTACTAGCTGTGAGACTGGGGTCAGATTACTTCATCTCTCTGGGCCTCAGTTTCTTCATCTGTGGATTGAGGCTATACCACCCACACCCTGGACTGCCGGGGGAGGAAGTAAGAGGCCAAGAAGCCTGGGCAATACTGGGTACAAGACACACAGGCTCAGGGAGAATGGCTTGTTTCAGCTCGGCCCTGAGCAAAACTGACCCCTGCCACCACCCTGGCCTTGGGGCTGAAGGTCACAGGGCCCCGTGCATCCTGGCTGTCCCTGGGGACCTGTGCTCAGTCAGGGAGGCTCCTCACCTTGTTAAGGTGGCTCTGCTTGAGGCCAGCCTGCAGGCCGCTGGTGAAGTAGGAAGTGGGTGAGCCCGAATAGAAGTGGGAGAGGGGCCCACTGCCACCTCCGCCACCCCGCTCGCCAAAGCCACTGGGCGGGGGGGACATCTGCAGAAAGGGGGCTGGCTGAGTAAGACAGATCATTGCAGTATCACCCCTTCTGTCCCCCAAACAACTCTGGGCTTTGGACAATACGACAGTGGTGTGACAATGCCAGCAGAGGGGCCTGCCCTCCCTTCCTCCTCTGGGGAACCCTCCTCCAGGGAACCACATGCATGAGCACAGGGGGGCCTGCTGGAGGATGAGCTCCATGTGGAGCAGATAAATCACTATAGCCGAGGCTCTTCCCCAGCCTACTGACTGCCAGTTATATGAAGGAAGCCACCATGGACTGCTGAGCCCCAGCTGAACTGCCAGGTGACTGCAAAGAACTGCCCACCCACCACCCCACAGAATGGTGAGAA
This sequence comes from Monodon monoceros, assembly GCF_005190385.1. NCBI lineage: Eukaryota > Metazoa > Chordata > Mammalia > Artiodactyla > Monodontidae > Monodon > Monodon monoceros. The sequence goes on from NW_021703768.1 coordinate 162,711,035, forward strand.
AATAATAAAATATTTGCTGTTCTAAGTCACAAAGTGGTGGAATTGCTTGTTATGCAGCAAAAGCTAACTGATACACCCAGGAGGTAGGGTGGACAGGGCAGCTCTTACTTTGTGTCGGCTGAGTCCATGAGGCCCGAGGGTTGGCTCCCGTGGGTGGGAGAAGAGCCGCCGAGGTCCCACATCCTGAATGAAAGTGGGAGAAGCACGTTGGGTTGGGGTCTGTAACCAACCTCACCCTTGATTCAATTCCACGGCACAGCTGTCACCGGGGAAGTCAGCCCCCTCCAGGAGAGGGCAAACTCTAGTGTATAGGGGCAAACTCAGCCAGCAGGGTGGGGCAATGAGACAGAATAGGTACCCAGTCCCAGGGGGGTGACTGTACCTGGACCCCAGAGGGCTGTGAGAGTGTGTGGCCCCAATGGAGCCAGGGCTTTGGAGTTCTCAAGGCAAGCAGGGCATCCAGGTTGTGTGAACTCCTGTGATTTTTTTTATGTTGGCACTGGCATTTATTTCGGTTATTTTTTAAAAAACCCACTGTGGGCCAAACACAACACAGGTGGCCAGCCTACAACGTCGGGCCTAGAGGAAGTCGGAATCATAGAAAGAGCAGCTCTCCAGGGACAGAGACATGAATCACAGAGGGGAGGAGGGGGAGAAGGACAGAGAGACAGAGCGGAGGCTGAGCCCTGTCTCTAAGGAGAAGCAGAGGTGTGGCTGCAGGCCTCTCGGGAGAGAAAAACTGACTGACAGGAAGCAGGGTTTGATGATGCGCAGAGACAAACAGACGAGAGACTTAAGGGCAGGGACTGTGTCCAGCACGTTCCCCGCTGTCTCCCTAACGCTTGGCCTGTCACAATCAGTACTAGAGAAATGTCAGTTTGGAGAGTGACTTGCTCCCAAGGGACAAAGGGCCACAGCAGCCGGCCTTTGGGAGGGCTGCCCCCAGGGCGGCCAGGTACTTACTGAGGGGTAGTCGAAGCCATAGCTGTCGGGCAGCCCTGGATCGGCGGGCAGGCGGGCGCTGGTGAGGGGGCTGAGCAGGCGGGACTTGAGCTGGAAAGCTTTGCTGCTGCCACCACCTCCAGGGGCTGGGGGGTTAGGCAGGGGGCCCTCAGCTGGGCGGCGGCTTCTCCCAGCGCCTCCCCAGCCCCGGGCCTCCTTACCCGCCAGATTGCTGGCTGGGAGCAGGCTGTGTAGGTTCAGGTAGGGATTCAGGGGGATCCGGAAGTCCTTGGGAGGCTCCCCCAGCAGCGAGACCTGTGGCAGGAGGGCCGGGTTCACGAGGGCCCCTGGCAGGGGGGCCCTCGCAAGGCAGGGGGCTGGAATGGTGCTGGGTGCAGGCAGGGCCTTACCCCAGTGGGCGTTGGCAAAGGCCCACTGTCCTTCTGCAGGCCTCTGAGACCAGTGCCTCGAAGCCCCACAGGAGCAGGGGGTGGAGTGAGTTGGGGTGCTGGGGGACCCAGGCCCATGGGTTCCCGGTCACCCCCAGAGGGGCCAAGCAGTGGCGGCAGCAGGGGTGGTGGCTTCCCTCGCCGGGGCGGCAGCTCCGGGGGCAGGCCCCCTCCTACAGACAGGAGGAGGGTGTCAGCAGCCCGACCACACAGGCCACCTCCTCCCAGGGCCCTACAGCCTCCGCTTGGACCAGGGCTAGCAGCCGGGGGGCAACTATGTGCTGGACACTGAGCAGGGCCCTCAAAGTGCATCAACTCCCAGATGTTCATGGCTCCCCAGGGAGGTGCACACCCACGCACTCAACCGACAGGCGAGGACACTGAGACCCAGAGGGGTTAGGTCACTTGCCCAAAGCTGCACAGCTGGGAATTTACCACGCCCAGTGAGGAAAGGGGCCCAGGAAGGGGAAGTGGGGTGGGGCCCACAGAGATGGGAAGGAGCAGGGTCTGCATTACCTGCAGACAGCTCCCCGAGGAGGGGGCTGGCCGGCTGGGCCCCAGACTGGAGGGTGCCTAGGGGAGAGTCTCCCAGGATCCCGGGTTTCTAGGGACAGAGCACAATCAGCTGGAGACGAGGGCAGTGGGTCACAATGCCCAGCACACCGAGACTCCAGCCCACAGCCAATCACAGGCAGACACACCGGGTGTCTCCCAATGTCTGTGATAGCCTGGCCATCACCCACCCAGCCGATGGTGACCGAGGCCTCCTGCATGCCAGGGCCTGCCCGAGGTGCTGGGGAGACCCAGGGAACACGGACCATATGCAGCGGATCAGAGCCTGTCACCCACACTGTCAATTCCTGTGAGATATCTACACTGTGACAGTCCTTCTTTGGCACCCACCATCTCACACCCAGCCCGCTTGCTGATTATCACGGAAGCACAGCGTCTTAACATGCACAACACCACGTCGACTTCAGGCACATGGCGTGTGACAGCCACATGTGGATTCAGTCACTCTTAGCCACACACGGCCCAAGCCCACACACAACCTTACCTTCTGTCAGTTACCATCAGACACATCTGCACCACTGACTTGGCCCCAGTGAATCAAACCACACAGGGCAGTGAGAGAGAGAGAGAGAGAGAGAGAGAGTGTGTGTGTGTTGAGGGGGTGGGGATGAGAGGCCCCTCTACTCCCCTGTGCAGCCTCAGCTTTGACTGAATCACTTCCTGAGTCCTGAGCACCTGCGACAGGCCGGGCCCCATAATGGGCCCCAGGGCCCCAGTCTGATGGTCCACAGCCCCACTGATGGTGAACCACCCACTGGTGGGTACAAGTGGTGTTGGAAACGGAATGACGAGGGGCTGCGGGATGTGAGTGAGGAGGGAGCCCGTGGCCCACGGCCGGCCGTTACCTTCTGACTCTGGGTCTGCAGGGCGAGCTGCAGCAGCGCTGTGGACAGGGCGGGCCCGTTGAGCAGCGGCATGGCCGGGGGTGCGCCCAGGAGGCCTACGGGGAGACCCAGAAAATGGGAGGTGGGCCCCAGGTGGAACCCCCCCATCAATTAAACACAGCCCCAGGCCTGTGGAGAGCAGGAAACTGAAGCTGCCAGAGGGCAACGACAACCAAAGAAAAGGGCCTGGGAGATGAGTCCCCCTAGGAGGGGACGGTCCCTCCCTCCACCACCCTGCCTCCCCTGCAAGGGGCTGAGGGCACCAGCTCCCTCGGGACAGCATCACTCTCATCCCAGCCCCTGCGCATGGGCTCATGTCACTGGAAGCTCGGGTGGGAATGGTTGCGGGAGGTGCCCGGTTCTGAGCGCGCTTGGCCCCTGCTTGCCTTACCCTGCTTGCCACCCGCGCCGCCGTGGAGCAGGGGGTTGAGCAGCAGCTGGAGGGAAGCGGAGGGCCCCAGGTTGCTGAGCAGCTGCAGGATGCTGGGCTCGGGCAGGAGCCCTTTGCCCCGATTGAGGGCCTGCAGAAAGGAACAGAGGAGCAGCTCAGGGTCCTGCCTGGCCACAGAGGGTGCCCGCCTGGTCCCCTGGCTCCCCCATCTCCACCCTCTGGGGCACCCTCCCTCTGGCACACGCTCACCGTGGCCTGGGCAGCAATGAGCGCAGCCAGCATGCTGCGGCCAGGGGGCCCAGGGGCGCAGAAGGAGACGCGCAGGTGGCTGCCCCCCAGGGCCAGGCCGTCTGCCCGCTGCTGTGCCTCTTCCGCCATCTCCGCTGTCTCGTACTCCAGCACGGCGAAGCCCTTCAGCTGCCCGTCCTGGCCGTACGCCAGCTGGGGGATGGGGGCAGAGGCAGTCATAAGCACCTGGGTGGCAGTGACCACCATCATGTGAAGTGACAACGGTGACCAGATGAGGATCCTGATGACAGTGACCCCCAGAGAGGATGGACTCGGGGCCCTGCACTGTCCTGTGCCTGGTTTCAGCGTTAGCTCATCGAATCTTCTGAATGGCCCCAGGATGCTACATTCTGCCCATTTTTCAGAGGGGGCAACTGAGGCTCAGAGAGGTCAGCGTGCCCAAGGTCATACTGTTGGTGGGAGGGCAGAGCCACGACCCACTCCATATGGGTCAACTCCCCCAGGCCTTGCTCCAGTGCCACTTTGGGACTTTGCCTGGGATTCCCGAGCACATGCTGCAGGGCTCAAAGAGGAGGGGCCAGCAGAAGAAGCAGGTGGCTCGGAAGTGCAGCCCTGCCACAGACCTCAGGCCGAGGATGCAGGTGGGGCTGGGAAGGGCACACAGCCTGGTGGTGAGGCAGGTGGCCACCAAGCTTGGGTTTGAGGCTGGTGGTGCTGGGCTGGAGGGTGGAGTCACACAGCCAGTGAGTGGCGAGAACAGGGATGTGGTCATGAGCAGGCCAGAGAGGCCCCTTCATCCCCCTTGACGCAGTCATTTGATACTTCCGGCCCACAGCCCCCTCTCCAGACCCTGGGGCCAGATATGTTCCAGGATTGAGGCTGTTTGGGAGATGAGAAAGGAGGGTGCCGCACACACCCTGTATTATGTATCAGTCACCCGCAGTGGGTTCTGAGGCGCCCTGGAAATCAAGCTTGTGAATAGCCCGGCAGCAAGATGCAAAGACAAAGGCCACAGACGACCCCACGTCAGTTCAACTCAGGCTTTGCTGCCCAGTGAGCCTGCCCAACTCGGAACAAAACTCTTGGTTTTCAGGGTGTTGTAGGCGCTGGAATTGTGGGCCGGGGCTGTCCCAGGGCGAGCAGATACTGTGAGAGCACTCAGCTGGGCCCTGCGCGCCCTTGGGCCAGGTGCCACAGGCGCTGTTTCAGCACTCCCACTTTGCAGGTGAAGTAACTGAGGCTCAGAGAGGGGCAGTCCCTTGCCCAGGCCACAGAGCTGGAGCTGGGGTCAGACAAGGCCAGGCAGAAGCCCTCAACAGGACTGGGCGCCTTGGCGCGGCAATGGCTGTCCTGAGAACCAGTGCTGTTCCTCTTGGGTCCAGAATGCCGCACGGATGACTGCAGTGTGGTTTGGGGCAACGCACTGCCCGCCAGTAGGACATAGCACAGAGTCCATAAAATGGAATATGGCGCAGCTACAGGAGAAATGAGAAAGCTCTCATTTCTGAACATGGAAAGACGCCCAAGATAAAGTCAAACCAATGCAGACATGGCAATATTTGAGTCAAGAAAAGGGAAGTGCAGGAACATATATACATATCCATTTGAAATGCATAATAAAATCTCACTGGAAGGACACACACAAACTGCTCTGAGAAGGGGTTGTAGGAAAAGACCCTGCAGAGCCAGGAGGGAGTCTTCACTGCAGGGCCCTTGTGGACATGCTAAATTTCGAAATGGGCCTGGACTGCCCATTCATAAAAATGAATCAAGTTGAAAAGGCTTTTTATAACACCCCAGGGTCTTGGGACACCTGCTTTATACACATCCATAGCATTCAAACATTTTTAAGCAACTCTGCAATAAAACGAAGCAATTAAGATACACAGGGACTTCCCTGTGGTCCAGCAGTTGCAGCTCTGTGCTTCCTCTCCAGGGGACATGGATTCGATCCCTGGTCAGGGAACTAGGATCCCACATGCCGCACGGCAGTAAATACATAAATAAAAATTATATATACATATAAAAAAAGATATGTCAATTGGCCTGTGGATAATTGGCAAAGTGAACTGGACTGGGTTGCTGTGGGCTTTCCTTCACGATCTCCTCTTGATTATGTCAAAAATAAAACACTCACCACATGGGCAGCAAACTCCCGTTGTGGGAGGCGGGGGCACCCAGTTGAGAGCGGGGGCCCCAGGGTCAGCTGCCTGATCTTGGCTCCCAGCCCACCGCTTACTGGCAGGCCAGCCTGCGGAAGCCACTGCATGTGCCCGTCCATGGCCCTCAGTTTCCTCATCTGTAAGATGGGCTCAGCCACTAGACCCACCTGGCAGGGTAGCAGTGGGGATTCAACAGTGTGCTCAGCAGGGGCGGGGAGGCTGTGGGCGTGGGCCCAGCGCCCACTCTGAGTGCCCAGGCAGAGCAGGCTCGGGCCTTCAGCCCACCTCTAGAGAGCACTTCACCTTCACCTCTGGCCAGGCCCGGCACCAAGGCCTGGATGTGCTTCTTCTCACAGTCACGCTCGTCTCATCAGACAAATAGAGAAAGGGGTCAAAGAGCAATCAAGGCCACAAGGTTCCTAAATAGGGGGACCGAGGCTCACACCTCAACCTGCCTGACTCCCAAGCCCAACCTCCGTTCAACCAGGATGCCCAGCATGACTGGGCTCCTCGGAGGTGGTCTCCTCAAGGCCTGGGACTCAGCAGGTGCTCAACAGACATCTGGTGAATGCCTAAGTGGAGGAATGCGTGAGTAGCCGTTTGCAATAACCTAGTCACAGAGCACGGCCAGACCCATTTTGAGATGGGGAAAGCAAGGCCCAGAGAGAGAACCTGTAGTTGGCCACAGCCCTACAATCTCCACACGAGAAGAGGTGGCTGCTAAGCTATATGTATATGTCATCTGTGTCCTGAGTCCCATCCAGGGCCTGGCACACAGTAAGTGCACGGCAGAGGCAGCAGTGAGCAAAGAGAGGGGCTCCTACCAACGCCAATTCCCCAGCACCACCACCCAAGGCCACAGAGCTGTGAGCCCAGTACCAGCCTCCTCCAGGGTGGCCTGGGGTTCCAATGCTGGCTCTGCCACACCCTGGCTGTATGTCCTGGGGCATGTCAACTGACCTCTCCATGCCTCAGTGTCCCCACCTGAAGAAGCGGATGACACCTGCCTCTCCAGGCTGTTACAGGATGGAGGGGTTGCAGGTAAGCCCAGTGAGTGCTGAAGGAATGTCCACCCTGGGGGTCTGTGGGCACGACCACCTGGAAGCTCTCCGAGAGCTGGGTCTGGCCTATTCTCGCCCCACCGCGCCTGTCACAGGGCTAGACACCCTCACAGAAGGGCCCAAAAAGTGAGACCAGAATGAACCAGGGATTGTTTTGCTAAACCAGTGCATGAGTATTGAACCCCTTCTTATAGAGGAGGGAAACCAAGACTCAGAGAGTGAGTGACTTGCCACAGAGCAGGGCTGGGATCTGGCCACGTCCAACTTCCTGACCTCAAGGCTTAAATGGACTGTGGGCTCCTCCAGAGTAGCCTCCTTGATGCTGGGCCCGGGGCCTGGGACCCAGGAGGCGTGAGCGCAGAAGTGGATGTGAACACAGGGTGAGCAGGCCTCACAGCCACTTTTTTTTTTTTTTTTTTTTTTAACAAAGGTAGCCTCGCCTACATTTTACAGTGGGGAGGTTAAGCAAGTCGCCAGAGGGTGTGCGGGGATCCGAAGCCCAGCCACCTGGCTCCTCGGTGGGCTGTCACGCACTGCACCATGTGGCCTTTCTAACAAGAAGCCCCTTCAAAGTGGCATCGCTGCTGCCTTACTGAAATGGGACCCAGGAGACTGGAGAGAGCAGGTGACTCAAAGAGCCCCTCTGAGGTGCTCTGGGCTTCGCATCTGCTCCCCGAGATCCCCGCACTGGGCACAGGGCTCACCTGGCAGAAGGTGGGTGTGTGGACGGCCGAGAGCGCCTGGCGCAGGGCATCCACATCACTGAAGCCGGGCGGCAGGCGGTCGACACAGAGGCAGCGGGAGTGGAGCAGGGAGGGCGTCAGCTGCCCGGCGTCTGTCCAGTGCACGTAGAGGGTGCGTGGGCCCAGCGGCTTGCCCAGCAGGTCCGACTTGGCGCGGGCGGCCGAGTCCTTCTTCATGTACTCGGCGAAGCCATAGCCCTTGGAGTGGCCGGTGCGCTCGCTGTAGACCAGGAAGCAGCGCTCCAGGCTGCCAAAGGGCCGCACCAGCTCCTCGAACTGCTGCTGCGTGAGGCTGGGGGGCAGGTTGGCCACGCACAGCAGGGCGTCCGTGGGCTGCAGCTGCACCGACAGCTCGCGCTCCCGCAGGCGGGTCTGGTGGAAGGCGCTGATGGCGGCCTCGGCCTGCTCCCCGTTCAGTAGGGTCACGAAAGCTGCGGCGGGAGGGAGTGTGGGTCAGTGGGGCCCCCGAGGGCCTGCCCCTCCACCCCATGGTCACCCGCACCGACCTCCCTCCAAACCACATGTGACCTCAGAACACCAAACAGCCAGGACATCGCAGGCACCAGCTGAATGGAACAGTCGCCAGCCTTCAGCAACAATAGCCAGCACCTCCTTGCAACCCACGGTGACGCTCACCTACTGGGAGCCTGGCCCCATCCTAAGAACTACATGTGTAACTCGGGTGACACACAGGGTAGTGGTTAAGCATGTGGTCACTGGAGCCTGGGTTTCAACTCTAGCCCCTGAGTGGCTTTGAGGTCTATTTCCTCGTCTGTCAAACGGGAATAACTTACTCCTCACAAACACTAATTTTCCAGCAATGAAATGGGCCCAGAGCAGTGCCCTGCCCAAGTGCCTGGACTTGAACCCAGGCAGGCCGGCTCCCAAGCACCCACAGTTTTTCAGGTGTTTTAATACGTTTGGCTTCACAGCCAACTCCAACAAGTCATGTCCAATTTGCTGGTGAGAAAACCAAAGCTGAGGAGGGTAAATCACTTGCCTATGGCCATAGAGTGAGGACAGACCAGGACTAGAACCCGGGTCCATTTGCCTCCAGGGCCCAAGATCTTAAGCACTACTCCAGCCCACCAGCTAGGTCTCGAGGGCTCACCAGTCCTCAATTCCTTCTCAACCATGCTATAGTTCACAGGCAAAGGCCCTGGCTGGTTTAACACCTGGCCCAATGCCTTGTGGGCACAGACACCCACAGAGAGCCTCCCATGTAGTGGGCCAAGGCTAACAAGACCTGTCCCCGCTCTCACAGAACTGACCACCACGTGCAGGAGGCAGGTGAGTGGGCTGGCAGCGACAGCCTAGGGTGGTCGGTGCTATGATGGGGCGGGGGGGGGGGTGCGCTCAGGGCATTGTGAGGAGCTGCCTGACGCCAGCTGGATGGAAGAGGAGACAGCTAAGAACAGTGGCAGAGGGAACAGCCTGGAACCTTAGGCACCTGAGGAGACAATGAGGCTGAGGCACATCCTTGCAAGGTAGTATCAGGAGGAGCCTCAGACAGGTTTTGAGAAGAGAGAAGAATGATCAGGGTTAGGACCAGGTATGATCAGATTTGCAGTCAGATCAGAGCTGGCGGTCTGGGGGAAGGCAAGCAGGGGAGTAAAATCGTGGAGGCAGAGAGGCCAGAGGGAGGCTGCCATTTCGGCAGAGATGTACCCTAGGTCCAGCGCAGGACAGACTGTTGCCCCAATCTGTCCCTCATCTTGGGCGCCCATCGTGGGGCATCCTTGATTTTCCTCTTCCAGGCTACCCAGCAGATACCTGGGCACTGGGTACCCATTCCCAAGCCATCCCCCCGGCCGGCCAGTCACCCACGCCTGTCTGGTCTTCTCCTGCAAGTCCTCCAGAACAACTGGTGCCCCTCCATTCTCTTGGCTTCCTTCTGGTCCACATCCCCTCCATCACTGCTGAATGTTGGGCCTGAAGTTCATGAGACACTGGGCCAAGATTCTCCCAGCTTCAGGGGCTGTCATCCCCTGCCCCTAGCCCACCCCACAGTCCCACAAACCTGTCCCTTTGTATTTGTCCACAAAGCAATACTTGAGCTCATAGTCGCCGAGCAGGTCGTGCACCTCCTGTGGAGACAGAAGCCAAAGGACAGGGAATCACCGAAGGCTGAAGGGAGCAACCCAGTGCCACCTTCACGTGGACCAGCTGTGAGGGCAGGTCAATTACCATTCCCATTTTACAAAGGAGGAAACTGAGTCTCAGAGCATCTACTTGCCCAAGGCCATTGAGGCCATACCTGGCAGAGCGGGGATTCAGAGGTTAGCTGCAGATCCCATGTTTTTCACCAACAAAACACACTCTTATTAGAGAGTCAGGTGTGTCTGAGTTCAAGTCCCAGCTCTGCGTACACCCACAGGGAAGTTGTTTAACCCATCTGAACCTCGGCTTTCAAGACTGACTCTTTCCAACAACCTTGCAAATCAAGTATTAACAAATCCATTTTGTACATGTGGAAACTGAGGCTCAGGAAGGTGAAGAAAATTGTCACAGGTCATGCAGTTGGTCAGGGCAGCAGTGGGAATGCCACCCATGGGTACCTGACTGGGGACCCTGTGTACTTAATAAGTCCACATTGTGTGGCTTCACGTGCCTCCCCATTCCCTCCTACTGGCAGGGCTGCCTTCTTGCAAGCCAGCTATGGAGGCGAGGCTCTGGGGCCTGCTTGTGCCAGACACACTGTGCACCCTGCAGGAGAGACAGCGTGTTCCCAGCTGAGAGATGGTGGGCACTAGGAGGATGGCTGACTCTAGAAACAAACCAGACTATGCTTAGGGGCGCCTGCCCCAGGTCTGTCCCCAAGTCACACTCCTCCCAACACTCCTAGGGCCCCACCAGCCATGTGACCACCCATGGGCAGAGAGAGCCAATGGCAGGTGTGTTGGTGGGCCAGAGACCAGAGATTCTCCACAGCAGGAACAAAGAACCCATTCCATCGCTGATGGGCAGGGCAGACCAGATGCAATCTTCCTGGGTTCAAAGAGCACTGGGAAGTCCTGCCCCATTTGGCCCCAACAGAAGAGCACCCTTGGCCAGATCAGCCAAGGGGGGGCTACGTGGAACAACACCCCCCCCCTTTTCTGCAGGTCTGTGGCATGGGGACAGGAGGAGACTCCATTTTTCCAAATTAATCCCGAGGCTTTTGGGGAAAAAAGACCCCAGAAGCTGCTATAACTTCCGGATCTACCTCTAAAAGGAATTAATAAACGCTTGCTAGGAAAAGGCATAGTCTAGTCAACCATGAAACTTATGGATATGAGGTCCCACCACTCCATGGTAGAGCAGGAAGAAACTGGCGTCCCGGTTTCCACAGTCCCAATCTGGCTGCCCATTCACAATCCCCCAACGTGGCCAAAGCTGCCCGCCCCCTTCCATTCCCCGCCCCCTTCAATCACTTGGTTTCGTCCAAGCCTGTGGTCGCCCCTAACAACGTCCCCTCAATCAAGTTGGTTTCACCCTCCATCTCCGACCCCCCACATCCCGCTCTTGGTCTCTCCCGACCCCGCGTGGATCCCGCGCTTGGACTCAGCCTACGCCCCCCGCCAGAGCGTTGGTGTCGCCCGGTTCCCCCCGCGCACGCGCACGGTGGTATTTCCCGCCACGCTCCCACAGGGCCCCCCCCCCCCCACACCTGGTTGGTCACGTCCCCCGGGAGGCCCCGGATCAGTATCTTGCGGCGGTTACGGAACTGGCGCTCGGTGTGTTCCAGGCGTTTCCGGATCTCCTCTGGATCTAGCGGCGGCAGTTCTTCTTCGGGCGCCCGGCGCTCCGCGACATCACCAGCTTCAACCTCGGCCCCAGCCTCCGGGCTCAGCGGGGGCCGGTGAGTAACGGACACGTCGGCCGCCATCTTGGGAAACCCGGCGCCTTCTGGGACCAGCGAGCCGAGGCGGAGCGGCATAGAGCGGCAACGAGGGCGCGTCCGTCGATTGGCCGAGAGAATCCCCGCCTCCTTCCCGACCCCTCAGCCCATTGGATAAGGCCCCGCCCGCCTCTCAGAGTTCACGCCGCGTCTGGGCGCTACAGGCTCCGCCCTTTTCCGCTATCAAGGTGTCACTCAAAGGACGCGCGGAGCAGTGGTATGGCAAGCCACAGTGTGCGGATTTTAAAGCCTTTATTAGTGCGGAATTCGGGGATGCAGCCAAACTTGCGTCGTCTTTGCCCAGTATCACGGCACTTTGCCCAGTATCATGGCACTCTGATGCTCAGGATAACTGCACTGCCTCAGCCTCGTCGGGCTGTTCAGGCGCGAGGGGCAACCGGGTGCTGCTTTGCCTCACATGGTAGATGTCACGCCGCTTCTGCACCCCAAAGACGTACACTAAGGCCGCAGCGAGGATCACCAGGCCCAAGATCGTTAACACCCCCAGGACAATGGTGATGGCGATGGGGTTCCGACCTGTGCAGAAAAGCGAGGAATAAATACACGCGTCTCGGCCCCTCCTAAGCTTGCCAGTCTAGAATAAATACGCCCCGCCTAGGCTCACCCTGAACGTCCATCATCACTGTAAGAACGTCCATGCCCCGTGAGCTTGCCGCTTGGCAATAGTAGGTGCCACTATAGTTTAACCTGATGAGGAATGGGATGCCGACGGGCACCTTGAACATGGAGCCTTCCTGCAGACACTGTAGTTTGGGGTTCGGGTTGCCCCGGGCCTGGCACTGCAGGATATGCATAGTCCTGTCTTTCCACGTCAAGCGCTGGGGACATTTAGCTCGGTCAATCTTGGGGCCGTCTGTGGGGACCACCAAATGATTAGATACACCCGAGGCACAATGGGACAAGGGAGAGACAAGTCTTCCCAAATCAAGGAAGCAAGGGATTAAAGGTCAGAATGACCTACGCACACAGGACACGCAACTGGACGCTCCTGTTACGGTGCAAGATCACCCCATGCACCTCGAGGGTGGCATTGCAGAAGAAGGTGCGCCTGTCGTCCTTCGCAGTGGCGTTTAGCTGAAGGTGGGCAGGCTGTCCCGGTGCCGCGGCTGGAACTCCGTCCAGCGTGACCCGGACTCGGGGTCCGGCCGCGCAAGTCACAGTTACTGTGGTCCCCTCGGTGGCGTTAGGTTCTCTCAGGGTCAGGTTGGGCCCCTGGAAGCCTAAAGGCGGAGCATTGCCCGGGAGTTTGATGACCACACACCTCCCTTAGGTCAAGCCCCGCCCCCACCCGCCTCCTTCCCCTCGGAGTACCCAGGCTACGCCTTCATCTACTCTGCAGCCCCCGCCCAGTTTGGGGCGCTCAGGCTCTTCTTCTCGGGTCACTTAGGTCCCGCTCCTCTCCGGTTTAGTCTCCGCCCAATGCCACGCCTCCTTGAGCTATGGAGGCCCCGCCCCTTGCCTCCTGAGCTATTTTGGCTCCGCCCCCTCTTACTATAGGCCTTCACGTTCTCCCGGGTCTCGCGGCTCTCGCCCCCCAAGGTCACGTTGCAGACAATCTCCTGAGTGCTCTCCTGCTCTGCTTTCGCTGTGGCTGTGGCCGTGAGTGTGTCACCGTGGCTCACGACTGTGGCATTCAGCATCTGGTCCCCCAGCGCCAGTTGCACCTGGGCCTCCGATGCTGGGAACAGCCCGTCCAGGGTGCAGTCAACGGGCCACGACGTTTCCACCTCCGAGAACCGGGGGACAACGAGGCGCGGGGGGGTCATGGGCATGGCTTGAAAGGAGGGTGGGAGTGAGCGGGAGGAGGTCTCACAGCCGTGGAGGCCCCTTTTCCCATGACATCCCCACAAACCAGGGTCCTTCTTTCCCAGGATACCTTGCGGCCTGGGTCACCCCCTTCCCAGGACACACACTCACAGCCTTCTCCAAAGGTCCTGTGGCTGCGAGCCTCCCATATGAGGCTACCCGTGGCTAAAGGCATGTTTTCCCAAAAGCCCTTGAGGTCCAGGCCACCCCCTTTTCAGGAATCCCGCCGCCAGGGCACCCTTACTCTGGCTCCGCTCATCACCCACCGTCTGCAGTCCCTTCCCTCACCAAAGGTTCGGAGCTTCCTGGGGGCCGAGCTGTTCTGGAACAGTCCCAGCCCTTGGGACCGCAGGTCCAGCTCCGTGCGGCAAGAGAAATTGGCGCCATGGTCATCTCTGCTCGCCAGCACAGTGACCGTGACCTCGGCAGGCTCCCCGTCTCCCGCTGGCTGACGGCCCAGCTCCTCCTCCTCACGAAGCAGCACCACGGTGAGGTGGTCCCGGGGGGCCCCACCGGACACCATGCAGCGCAGGGTGAGGTGCTCGCCCACGGGCTGCCAGCGGGGCAGGGGGGCCAGCTCCACGCGTTCCGGGAACCCTGCGTGGGGGGTATGAAGGGGAGAGTAGAACTTAGCAGCCAGCCTGGCAGCCTCCACACTAGGGAGTGGCGAGGAGTCAAGGGTGGCCCAGTGCAGAACTGTGAACTTGGAGTTAATAAACCTCCAGGGCTTAGAAATGTGCTAGTATAAGTGTTTGCTATTATCATTAGCATCATGATTATTATTTCCTGTTTTGTCGGACACCTTGCCAGGCACTGAAATAAAACTCAGATTTTCTGTTCCCAAGGACCTCACCATTAAGGGGTGGGGGAAGGAAGGAAGGGGACTAAAGTTTATGGCCACTTATGATGTTAATAGTAATCATAAAATTTCCTGTTTATTTTGAGTTTTCCTTAGACTCTCCAGATGTCATCCACCTTCATTCACACAGCAACCAAGTGAAATCTCTTCTATTATTCTTCCCTTTTATGGATAGAGAAACTGAGGCCTAGAGAGGTGAGGATGAGGTGATCTGCCCAAGGACGCACAGCCAGGAAAGGGCAGAGCCAGGGTTAGACCAGGGTTTTCCCAAACTCCAGACCTGTGTGTCCACCTGCCTCCTTGATATCAAGTCTAGAAACTCCCCTGACCCCTCCTCCCAGCTTCTGGCCTGGACTCTGGTCTTGGCCTTTCCCAGAGCTTGGTCTAGCCCTCCCCAATCAGTCCCAGCTGCTCAAGGCCTAGGGCAGCCTCTGAGGGTGCTCTGCACAGTCCTTGGGGACTCAACAGCCCCAGGCTGGGTCCTCTCCCAGCTGCAGCTGCAGTGGCCCTCACAGGCACACATACCAAACCCTGGGCCTCCTTTGGGGGAGCATCTCTCAAGCCTGGATCTCAAGCTGTCACACGCAGGCCTACGGACTGGCTGCTATGGAAAATATTTAACATCTAACTGTAATTTTAGAATATTTAACAAGGAGGCCCTCATCTTAACCTCTGGTTAAGGGACAGTGGTATGCTGGCCAATGCTGATTATGCTTGGGCTCTCTGGGGTGAGATGGGGGAGCCCCAACATGGAGCATTTGCCAGTTTCTGTGGTGTAAATACTTTGGCTGATTTCAAGCTACTCAGTGTGACACATTGAGTAGCTTGAAATCAGCCACTCAGTGAGCTGGGAAGAGACGAGCACCATGGACTCTCATAAGCCAGGACCAACAGGCTCTTGCACAGCACTGGACAGAAGCATCTCACGGTCACACAGATGGGGACACCCAGATACACACATAGGCAAACATATACACACGCAGATGTACATGTTACAACAGAAATACGCACAAAGACATACACAGACACGTACTGACACAGACATCCACACTTGCTCACACACAGAGATACACAGATACCGACATACAGACATATATAGACATTCACACATAGAGATATACACAAATCCAGAGACACATACACACAGGCACACACAAACATACAGACAGACACATATACAGACACACAAGTACGCTCACACGGTCTCACAGAGATAATGACAGATACAGAAGCTCACAGGCACACACATAGGTACACAGACACGAATACAGACACTGGTGCACACAGGAGGAGCATATGCACAGTTACACATGTACACTACACTTTTCTATGGCTTCACAAAACAGTAAGCGCCATGACTGATGTGCTCTGCTACTTTCTAGTCTATTGTTTTGTTGTTGTTTTTTGGCCACACTGCATGGCTTGTGGGATCTTAGTTCCCTGACCAGGGATTGAATTCAGGCCCTTGGCAGTGAAAGCATGGAATCTTAACCACTGGACCGCCAGGGAATTCCTCAGATATATTTAAAATGCTTATTGGGACCCAAATAAATTAATTCACAACTGCTGCCCTGGCATGTGGTCGAGATGCATCTCTCTGTCTCTGTCTCTGTCACACACACCCACACACACACATTCAGGTCCAAGCTCTGGGTCAGAGCCCAGGTCCATTCCTGCAAACTCAGGGCCCTCATGCCCGCCCCACTCCCCTGCACCATTGGTTATCTAGCCCCACTGCTGCCCGAAGCCAGCTCCACCTCCAGGCACAGCCACTCACGGTACACTGTGATGTTAGAGAAGCCTATCATCTGGAAGCCATTGCAGAAGCCAGAGCAGAGGAGCTGGGTGTCACCAGTCACATTGCTGAGTTGGAAGGCTGCCCAGCCCAGGCCACTGCCCACCGACTCCTTGAGTAGGGACGTCTCCAGGGAGATGAGTTCAGCGCTGGGGCAATCTGTACTGCAATTTACCAAGAGGGACTCTCCGGCAGGCACCACTGGGTTCTGCGGCTCCACTCGCAGCTGGAACTCCTGCCCTTGGGTACCTGGGGGAACAGAAGGAAGCTCTCCTGGGGGTTCCAGTGCCCCCCAACCCACCCATTTGCAGACTCCACCATTCAAAACTTCCTCTTGCCGAGATATGATGGTCTCTGCCTTCATGGTGCTTCAGTTTAGTGAGGAAGACAGATGATGGATCAGGAACCAAGGAGAGCTGGGAGGGAGGCCAGGGGAAGCCCTGATCAAGCCTCTAGGAGGAAGTGAGTCAGGGAAGGCTTCCTGGAGGAGGGGACCACTATGGTCAGTTTTAAAGTGTCAAGGAGGCATTAGCCAAGTGAAAGGGAAGAGTGAACCTGGCAGACTGAAGAGCATACGCAGAGGTTGAGGGTCCAGAGAAACCAGGGAGGGAATGCGTGCATGCATTCGTGCTTGTGTGTGTGTGTGTTTAAGTGTGTGGGTGTGTGTGCGTGTGTTGTGCAGAGGGAGAAGAACAAGTCAAATGCAGGGACTGTGTCTCTCCGGGAGCCCTGAAGGCTGTGTTAAGAGGCCACCACTTTCTCCCGAGGACACTGGGGAGCCCCCTGGCCGATCTGAGTTTAAGAAGTGTTATTGGCACAGCCCGGGCAGCAGGGTGTGAGGCGCTCTGTTCTCCTTCCCCTCTGCCACCAATCCCGCAACTCCAGCCCGCCCCAGCTTGCCGGGCCTCACCTGGGGGCAGCAGACAGCAGACTAGAAGCAGAGAGATGAACGAAGTCCAGCAGGCCCTGGGCAGCGGCCCTGAGGGCATCATGGTGGCCAGCCTGTAGGAGGAAGTTGCCTTAATGAGGCGCTGGGCACTGGAGAGCAGGCGGGTCACCCAGGGGAAGGAAGCACAGCCACCGCAGTTAAGAATGCAGAAGTCCAGGGGCTACACCTTGCCCAGGCCTAGGGAGGGGCAGGGGAATATTGCGCAGCCCCAGGGCTCCAGAGTGGGGGGCCCAGGGAGGTGGAGGGCGCTGGCCAGTCTCCAGGGAGTCTCAGGTGGGGTAGACCTCAGTCACCGCCCCTCCCCTCACCCCCGGCCCCCAGATGAACCCACAGGAAGTGCTAATGCAGTCTTCTTCCTTTGTTTTTAGCACAGGAAAGCCTGGAGGGGGGAGGGGGTGGAGGTGGTAAGACACTTCCTTCCTGTAGAACTTAGGTGAAGGGGGGGTGTTCTGTTCCCAGAGAGGAAGTTAACGGGGGATAATCAGACACTTTCCTTGAAGGGATAGGGTGGGATTTCAAGGCAACATTTCAAGGAGGCAACAACAATGGGTGGACTTCTAGGCAGGGCTTCGCGCAGTTAGCGCGAGATCCCAACATTCCTGGGGGGCAAATAAGAGATTTGGGGGGTGATAATGAGGGACCCCTAAGATAAGTGAAGCCATGAAAATGAGCAGAGCCCACATTTATTGGGGACTTTTGCTAGGCTCTGTGTTGGCTGCCTGGGTGGCTTTTATAGGGCCTCTTATCTTTGAAGATCTTGTGGGTGGGGTCCCCCGTTCCCTGTGTGCAGTGCTGAGGTAGAGTGCTTGGGGGACAGCTAAATCCTGAGCCACCGTCTGCCAAGGGTGCTACTTGTAACTGGCTCTTACCCCTGTCCCCCTCCCACCTTGCCCTTCTTCTCCAGGTAGCTGGTCTCTTTATCCCAACAGCAGGGACTTGGCGGGGCGGGGAGAGGGGTCAGGTGGGGACTCCCACCTCCATCAGTTCCATCTCTCAGGCCTCTGACCTGCCTCCTGTGCCTCTGACCTGAGCTCCAGAGAGGGACCTTGTTGAAGATCTTGATGGCACTCAGCATTCATCCACTCTCCCCATCCCTAAGGCCACACCCCCTCCTCTCTCACCTGGAGTACCCTCCCCAATGAGGTCTCTCCTCGCCTGCCCCGCCTCCCAAAAATCCGTTTCGCACATGGTGCCCAGAGAGCAACTAAAACCCAAATCAAAAGTATTTGTAAATAATATATCTGATAAGGTATTAATATCCAGATTATAAAGAATTCCTACAATTCAACAACAAACCCAATTCAAAAATGGGCAAAGGGCCTTACCTGGTGGCGCAGTGGTTGAGAGTCCGCCTGCCGATGCAGGGGACACGGGTTCGTGCCCCGGTCTGGGAAGATCCCACATGCCGCGGAGCGGCTGGGCCCGTGAGCCATGGCCGCTGAGCCTGTGCCTCCCGGGCCTGTGCTCCGCAACGGGAGAGGCCACAACAGTGAGAGGCCCAAGTACCGCAAAAAACAAAAAAAACAAAAAAACATCTACAGGGACTTCCCGTGTGGTCCAGTGGTTAAGACTCCGCGCTTCCACTGCAGGGGGCATGGGTTCCATCCCTGGTCGGGGAACTAGGATCCCACATGCCGCACGGCCAAAAAAAAAAAAAATTGACATGTGCAAGGATTCTCACAGAACATCTACTGAACTCTGGCAGAAGATACCAGACTTCCAAACGGGCAAAAAAATCTCCATGTAACTGGGTATGACAAAAAAAAAAGAAAGCGAATAAAACAGAGAGAACAACAAGGTCCTACTGCATAGCACAGGGAACTACATTCAACATCCTGTGATAAACCATAACGGAAAATAATTTTTTAAAAATATTTATTTATTTAGTTGCACTGGGTCTCAGTTGCAGCAGGAGGGCTCCTTAGTTGCGGCTCGCTGGCTCCTTAGTTGTGTCATGCAAACTCTCAGTTGTGGCATGCGGGTGGGATCTAGTTCCCCAAACAGGGATCGAACCTGGGCCCCCTGCACTGGGAGCGTGGAGTCTTAACCACTGTGCCACCAGGGAAGTCCCGGAAAATAATTTTTTATAAAAAAGAATTGCAAAAAAAAAAAAAAGTAGCTGCCCAAGAACAAGCCAAGATAATTTTGAGAAAAGAATGAGGAGAGACTTGCCCTATCACCTATCAAAATATATTCTAGTGACAATGACTTTCCAAATTACCAGGTTAGATCGTGCAGCTATTCCCATTGGGAATTTGTCCTACAGATACCCTTGAACGTGGGTGAAACCATGTGCACACATGCTTACTCACTGCAGCAGCCCAGGGTATGGCAAAGGATTAGAAATGATTACATGAACAAATGCCGATGACATTTGAATGATGAGCTACAACACAACCATAAAATAGAAAGAGAAAACACTGTTTGCCTCCAAGGCCTATTATGTGGGGAAAAAATAGAAAAGATACAGGCTAGAGCTCTATATAGCAGCACACACTATTATTTTTGCAAAAGATGGGGAAATGTAACATGTGCACAGATTTCCTTGTATCTGGATAAAATGTCTCTGGAAGCCAAAAGAGGAAACCAGATAACATTAGTTGTCTCCTGGGGAGGTGACAGTGGTGGCTGATGGACAGAGGAGGGAAACATTTCACTGCCTATGGCAATATCAAAAAAAAAAAAAAAGGAAGATTTACAATTATAATGAATATTTAATTTTAAAAACTGTTATAAAAAGCAAATATCACTAAAATAGTGTGAAACTGACCAGTCAGGAGGGCTGCAATGCACAGGGTCTTAGGAAATCCCATGGGAAAGAAATCTAACTGCCTTTCACAATGTGGCAGACCCATCTCAAGTATACCTGTTAAGCAGAAACACGTTGGCAAACACCAGATTAACAATAATATCAAATGTTTATTGAGCAGTTGTTTGCATATCTCTCTGCTAAGCATTTGACAGATACGACCTCATTAGCTCTTTTTTTAAAAAAATTATTTATTTGTTTTTATTTTTGGCTGTGTTGGGTCTTCGTTGCTGTGCGCGGGCTTTCTCTAGTTGCAGCGAGCGGGGGCTACTCTTTGTTGCAATGCGTGGCCTTCTCATTGTTGTGGCTTCTCTTGTTGCAGAGCACGGGCTCTAGGTGTGCAGGCTTCAGTAGTTGTGGCACACAGGCTCTACAGGGCAGGCTCAGTAGTTGTGATGCATGGGCTTAGTTGCTCTGCAGCATGTGTGATCTTCCCGCGCCAGGGATCAAACCCGTGTCCCCTGCATTGGCACGCAGATTCTTAACCGCTGCGCCACCAGGGAAGCCCTCATTAGCTCTTGACACTAGTCCTATAAGGCAGCAAGCATGACCATCCCAAGTTCATAGTTGAAAGCTAAGGCCCAGAGAGAGGAAGCCACTTGCCTGAGGTCACACAGCGAGAAAAAGGTGAAACTGGCAATCTTATATACATGGCATGTGGTCCTCCAGGTCCTTTGTTGATATATTTAACATACATCTTGAGGGCCTTCTGTGTTCCAGGCATTGGTCTAATTGCTGGCTGGTGATTTAGAGGTGAGCAAAGTTCAATAGTTGAATCTGACTTCTTCTGCAATGAGTGTCTTGCTCTAGCTGCAGTCCCCAGGATAGTGGACATTTGCTGAAGAAGGGCCCAAGGACCATGCCTCTAGCAGAGGAAATATGAGTTGTTAACCAGTTAGGGGAGATAGTGGGCTCCAAGGGCAGGAGCTGGGGGAAGATAAAACGATCAGATTCAAGGCCCTGTTTAGCTCCTTGCTTGTCCTGGATCCCTCAGGAGCCTGTGTCAGGCTCATGATCTTGGAAGGTTCTATGGTTTGAACGTTTCTGTCCCTTCAAAATCACTATGTTGAAATCCTAACACCCAACGTGATGGTATTAGGAGGTGCATAGGTCATGAGGGTGGAGCCCTCATGAATGTGATTAGTGCCCTTATAAAAGAGGCTCCAGAAAGATGCCTTGCCCCCTTGGACCTTGTGGGGACATAGTAAGAAGGCATAGGCTATGAACCAGTAAGAGGGCTTTTGCCAAAATTCAACCATGCTGGTGCCTTGATCTTGACTTCCCAGCCTCCAGAACTGTGACAAATAAATTTCTGTTGTTTATAAGCCACCCAGTCTGTGGCGTTTTGTTATAGCAGCCCAAACAGACTAAGACAAGGAAAGTCAGTTCAGAGGGGTGGGGCATCCAGACAGGAGTAAGGCACAGGGAGTCAGTGAGGCTGACCACCCCCTCTTGGGCTCCTCTTAGGGTGGGAAGCAGAAGGCCCTCTCTGTGGGTACTGTCTGCTCCAATCCCCCCAAGCAGAGCTGCTGGCAGGCTTCAGCAGACACTGAACACTGAGGCTGCCTGGCCTTGGTATTTCTCGTGGACCGTTTTGAGGATGGGTATGAGGTTCTGGAAGGTCGGGCGGAATGAGGCCTCTGCTTTCCAGCAGTTCTTCATGAGGCAATAGATCTGGGGAAGGAAAAACTGAGGCTGTGATCTCTGCTCTCTCCCTGGTCCGATGGTGGGGGCAGGGGGAAAAGGGAGGGTCTCACCTCACAGGGACATTTCTCTGGCTGTGGCAGCCTCTCTCCTCGTTCCAGCAGCTCAGTGAGCCTCAGCACTGTCATCTGCCCCTGGGTGAGGCCTATGAGCTCGATGAATTTCTACAGAAGAAACAGGACAAGCTCTTTTTAAGAGGCGGGGCTGCCTAGATAGAGGTCAAGAGTCTGAAGCCGGACGGCAGGAGTTCTAATGCCATCTCTACCACTTCTCAGCTGCATAACATTGGTCTTATGACTTTGCCTCTCTGGGCCTCAGTTCTCTCATCTGTAAAATGGGTGATAACATCTACCACCTGGGGTTATTGTGAAACTTAGATAAACTAATATTCATACAGTAAGTCTGAATTAGGTGCTTGCTATTATTATTAAGCCTCAGCAAGTTGTTTTTGCCTGTTCAGAAAATTTTTTTAATTTTTTTTAAATTAAAAAAAAAATTTCCTATAAAGGCACTCTGATTGGCTTTGGGAATAAACCCTTAACATACTCTAGGCTCCTCCCCTCAGCCAAGGACTACACAGTGAGTGGCTCCCTGGAGGGCACGTGAGTCAAGCTGGGCCAATCAGAGAGTCCTGAATTATGTTGGAAAGAGAAAGACCCTCCTCCCCTCAGCTGCGTCCACTGTTGCCACAACAAAGGGAAGGCTTGCTTAAGAAATGCTACCAGTGGTTAAGACTCGGTGCTTCCACTGCAGGAGGCACAGGTTCGATCCCTGATCGGGGAACTAAGATCCCACATGCCGCGTGGCACGGCAAAAAAAACAAAATGCTACCATGGAAATCAGCAGAGCTGAGAGATGAAGAAAATGGGATTCCTGATGGCATTTGAAGGTCTAGATCAAGCCATGTTCCCACTGTCCCCTTGGGGTTTGCAAATAGCAGAATAAGCCGTTCCTATTTGAGTGGGTTTCGGTCACAATCCAAGCCCTCTGCAGTGTAACTGGCCCACTTTACAGAATGCGACTGTGAGGCTCAGGTAGGTTAAGTTCTTGCTAGGGTGGGGGAGCTGGGAACTGAATGCATGCCTCGCTAACTCCTCTAGGATAGGGTCGGGGTGCAGGCCTGGCTCTCACCGAGGGGGGGCTCTGGGTGGAGTCACAGTAGGTCAGCAGCTCATACATGGTGACCCCAAAGGACCAGACGTCGGATGCATAGTAGAACTTACACTCCTTCAGGCACTCCGGGGCATACCTGGGGAGAGAGGGCACTCAGGCCTTGGGCCAGACCGAGCTGGAGTCCTTACCCGAGGCTTAGGAGCCCTGTGGTCCCAGTTAGGGCCCCACCCTTAAGAGGGGGGGCAGTGTCACTTGACCCAGGCCCTGTCGTCTGAGACCCCGGAATCCATCTCCTCCACCCTGTCTGCTCCAGGTGACCCTGGCACCCCTCCCTCCGGCTGGGTCCCGCTGGTTACCAGAACACGGGACTGTCCCCATCCTCGCGCACACAGTAGTACTCATGGCCTTCGGGCACGGCCTTGGCGAGACCGAAGTCCCCAATCTTGACCAGCCTGTTGTTGTCCAGCAGCACGTTGCGTGCGGCCAGGTCTCGGTGCACGTAGTGCTGCGCGTGCAGGTAGGCCATACCCTGGGGGTGGGGCAAGTCAGGATCAGCGCGGGGGCAGGACCGGGCCTGAGAAGCAGTGACCAGGATGGCTAGGGGACAGTCAAGTTGGCGGGGACCAGGCGCGGGAACGGGCAGGATGGCAGCTGGGGCCAGAGAGAAAAGGAGCAGAGCCGCACAGCAGAGGTGGAGCCACATGGGGGGCTCCCCCGGGGCAGGGGGCGGGAGAATTGGGAGGGGGGTGGGGGCCTGGGCCAGTGGGGGTGTGGCCAGGTGATCTGCTGAATGGACAAGGATGGAGGAGAGCAGGCCCAGCGGGGTTGGCGGGGGAGAGAGGGAGCTCAGGCCAAGCCAAAGAAGCGGGCAGGTTCTGGGAGCAGGGGCAGGCAGGCCCACCTCACAGATCTGCTGGGAGAAGAGCAGCAGCTGGGCCAGCCCGACATTGTGCCGAGGCAAGTAGTCTCGGAGGCTGCCCAGGGGCACGTACTCCATGACCAGCTGTACCGACTTCTCGCCTGACACCGGAGAGGAGCGGCCCGTAAGGGTGGTAGAGACCTGGACCACAGGCTGCCCACCCTGCGCCCCCTATCCCAAGGTGGGGAGGGAAAACCAAGATCCATCCACACTAGGACCAGTCCTCAGGTGGGGCGGACCCATCCTGAACCCGTCCACAGGCAAGGGAGCTGACGGTGGCTCCCACCCATCCTGGCCCCAGCAGAGCACCTAAGGATGGAAAGGAGGCAGCCGGGCCTCGCCCACCTTGGTGTCTGCAAACTGCATCTTCCAGCCTGGGGCTGAGAGGCTCTAATTGGCCAGGTCCTGCTGGCCCCGCCCACCAAGCCACACCCAAGCCATAGCCCCGCCCTGTTACATCTCTAGGCCCCGCCCACCTTGGTCCTCGCAGCAGCCCTTGTACTTGACAATGTGCTGGTGGTAGAGTGTGCGCAAGATTTCGATCTCTCGCCTCCAGCCTGTACGGAGCTGGGGACCGCAGCCTGCCTTGAGGGCCTTCACGGCCACCATCTCACCAGTGCCGTCATTGGTTGGATCGTAGCAGTACAGGCTGACCTTTCCGAAGTGACCCTGGCCGGAGCGTGCAGGAGCGTCAGCCCCACCCCCAGCTCCCCAGGCAGGTTTGTTTGGAAAATCCAAGGCCCCACCTACTCCATGTGGATGGGTCCCCTTGGGGCTGAGGCCTCCCTTTCAATTCCCCGGGGCCTCCCTTGAAGCTGAGAGTCTCTAAGGCCAGGGCCTTGGAGCAGCCCATGCCCCGCCGCCGGTCCTCCAGGCCTCGCCCTTACCTCACCCAGATCCCTGATCTTTTTCAAATAGCGCTTGTGGAAAACCGTAGGATCTGACGCCGGTGAGTCCGGGTTCACAGACAAGACATCAACGAGATCTGGAAGAGCTACAGTGGGTGAGTCTGGAACACAGCCCTTTCTCCAAAAGGGTCCACACTTGGGGACACAGAAAGCCAGCTACTGCTATCCCCAGCATCCGATCCCAGAGAGAAGCAAACTTTTTTTTTTTTTTTTTTTGCAAGGGCTGGAAAATTCCTCTTATTGTCGAAAACACAGAGCTGGCTGCACCATAACCAACACCTGGGATGTTCTGAGATTGGGTAAAGGGCACAAACTTTTCATTAATAACCAAAAAATTTGCCAGGGTCTAATTCATCCAAAGAAGCCGTGGCTCTCCCCAAGCAAAACATAAAGGAGAGCTTGGGGCTTCCCCTCCCCCTTACTTAAGCGAATTAGAAACCGGCACACACCCTAAGCCACTGTACAGAGACTTGGGTGCACCATGCCTGAGTCAGCAGGGATCCCAGCCCCTCCCCCCCCCAGGGTCCCCGCCCTGGAGTGATGCTCACTTTGGGGCTGCAGCTGAGTGAGGTCACGCAGGATGGTGCGGAAGGATGGCCGCTGGGCTGGCTCATAGGTCAGGCACTGGCTGGTGAGTATGGCCAGCTCTGGGCACGAGGGCTCAGGCAGCTTCTGCTGCTTCTGGTAGAAGCGCTCTTTCTGTTGGAGAGGGGACCGGAAGGAGTCAGTGTACACCCTCAGTCCCCTTCCCCAAGAGGCGGAGTCAAGTCCCCAGAGCAGGGCTAGACCAGCCAGGTCCTTGTTCTTGTCATTCCCATTTTACAGATGAGGCCACTGAGCCTCGGCAATGGGATGCAGACTTGCCCACCACCGCAGAGTCAGGATTGGAACCCAAGTAGAGCAGGCTGTGCTGTGCTGGAGCATCTCACACTTGGCCCTTCCTGCCCTGCCTTCCACCCACCTCTGCTCCCAGAACGCTTTTGCATACTGCAGCTCCCTGAATGCCCCAAAGCCTCCCGGCCTTTGCATAGGCTGTGTCCACCACCTAGGCTGCTCTTCCTAGCCTGGGACACTGATATTTCTGCACTTAGATTAAAACCTCCTCTGGGAAGCCCTGCCCCATCCCTCAGCTGGGTCAGGGGCATCCTCTGGGTCCCCTTCCTCCCGACTGCCTGTGCCTCCCCCTTGATGCCCTGGTCACTCTGCCTAAAGCATGTGATCTATTTGCTTTGTGCCATAACGACCTTATGAGGTTGGGACTGCAGTTCACTGCAACTGACAGATGACCTGATGGAGCCCCAGAGAGATGAGGCTGCATAGCCAGAGGGGAGGCAGCTCTGGACCTTGAATGTACCCTCTGGACTCCTTGGCGGTGCCAGCCCTCTTTGTGCGAAGGGCCCAGGGGTCCCCTGGACATACCTCGGAGGGGCTGCGGCCCTGCAGGGGGGCCTCCCCATCGAAACAGATCTCCAGGAGGGTGGCACCAAAGCCCCACTTGTCGGCTGCAGTGCTTAGGCTGTTGGCTCCACCGGACAGGCACTCAGGGGCTGTCCAGGGGATCCGCTCCACCCGTTCTGGGGGCCAGAGTCAGAGGTCAGCAAGGTAAAAGGAGTGGGGGAAGCCCGCCCCTGTGCCCAGCCCTGCCTGCGTCCTCACCCTCCCTGGAGAGGACGCTCAGGCCCACACCGGGGTCACTCAGCTTGATGAAGGGGCTGGTGCCCTCCGCCAGCCCCAGCCGTGCCAGGAGGATGTTCCGGCCACACACGTTGCTGTGAACCAGGCTCTTGTCTTCCTGGGGTAGGGGGGAAAGGGGGGCGTGGCCACTGGGGGCTGTAGACCCCACCCCTACCCCATCCCACATCGTCCCCCCAGGGACAGCCCAAGCGAAAAAGACAATCATGGTCGTTATGGAGATGCCAGTCCATTGTCATAGTGACAAGGCAGCACTGGGTCTCCAGTGGGTCCTTCCTGTTTTCCCAGTGCTGGTGGCCAAGGCTCTCAGCCAGGGACAAAAGGCCAGAGGACCCTACTGTGGTCCTCAAACCCATGGCAGGCATGCTCCTTCCCCAGGGCCTTTGCACTGGCTGTCCCCTCTGCCTGGAATGCACTTCTCCCAGATACACTCACAACTACCCACCTCTCCCCTCACCCCATGTCACCTCCAGGTCACCTTAGTGAGGCCTTCCCCAACCCACCTGTTTAAGACATCACCTCTTCCCCAAACTGTAACAAATCCTCATCTCCACCTCTGCTTTTTTGCCCGCAGTTCTTGCTACTTTCTGGCGCACTATGTAATAATGTACGAATTATTATTTCTCGCTTGCCCCTCCCAACTAAAATGCCAGCTCCCCAAGGACAGAAACTTCTGTCTGTTTTGTTCTCTGTTGGGTCCCCAGGGCCTAGGACAGAGCCCGGCACACAGGGGGTGTTCTGGAAACTGGGGTGACTGGACCGGGAAGGGCTAGAGAACAAATGGCAAGAGTGACAGAGGCGACTGCCACAGGGCCTTGGACACCAAGTGGAGGAGGTGGGGAGAGATGGGAGCCACAGGGGTGCGTGAGCAGAGGAGGTTCATGGGAAGATCCAGTGCGTGGATGGGTGCATTCAGGCCTCCATACGCAACGTGGGAGCTGCCCTGGCCCTCCCCACCCACGCAGGCCCCGCCCGCAGACCACGCACCAGGTAGCTGAGGGCGCTGGCCAGCTGCTGGGCCACTGCCAGCTTCCAGGCCAGGGGCACGTGGCCCCTCTCCCGCCGCAGCCACACGTCCAGGGGCCCGTGCTCCACGTACTCCGTCACCATGATATCTGCAAAGGCCCAGCCACTGCAGGTGCTGCCCACCAGCTTACCCTCCAGGGCACCAGGGGGCAGGACGGGGATGGGGGGGTGCTGGGATTGTAGGTGGGGAAGGTGTCGGGCAAGGGTGTGGGGGGAGGCTCGGGAGCGACTCTGGGGAGAGGAGGAATGCAGTACGGAGGACCGGAGGAGGTGGGTGCAGGGTGAGGCCGAGCTGAATGCTGGCATTTGGGTCCAGGGTGGGACTGGGGTAGAGAGGAGGCTGCGAGTGAGTGACAAAGGTCAGGACAGGATTGGGGAACCGGGGGGGAGGGTGCAGACGAGTGGAGGGAGTGGAGCTGGAGGTTGGGATCCCACAGGGCTGGGGGTGCCTGTGCAGTGAGAGGTGCGCAGGCTCGGCACGTAGGCCAGCGTTGCGGGGAAAGCAGGAGAGACGGACACGTGGTGCTGAGGTCGGCGGGCCTGGGGGCGGCCGTGGGCACCCTGTACAAGGAGATGCGCACAGAGTAGCGGGAGAGCGGGGGGAGAAGCAGGGGCTGAGGTCTGGGAGGATCGGGGTGGCCAACAAGGCTGGGGTCTGCATGCTGTCACGGTATCGCAGGGGTCAGAGGATACACAGGGGCCGGACTGTAGAGGTGTTTGGGTGGTAGATGGAGCTAGGGATGCAGTCTGGAGTCGGGGTGCAGGTTGACGGTTGGGGCGTAGCCAGGGATCAGGGAGCCGCTAAGGGTCATGGTGTGGACAGGGTTTAGGCTGGAGATGAGAGTCGATGGGCACAGGCTGGGGTACGCTCAGGGCTGGGGTGTAGGTCAAAGGTCAGTGTGCAGTCAGGGATAAGGATGCAGGTCAAGAGTGTAAGCGGGGTCGGGCTGTAAATGGGGCAGAGTGGGGTGGGGGGTGTGTGTGTCGGGGGTGGGCAGGGCCCACTCACTCTCGGAGCCGTGCACGTAGATGCCATGCACGAAGACCAGGTGCACGTGGGAGACCTGGCTCATGAGGCTGGCTGTCTCGTAGAAGGCCTGTGGGGACGGGGCAGGTTAGGGGGCTGCAGGCCCTGACCCTGACCCTCTTCACCCTGCCCCCCATCCCCTGGCCACGCTCACTCACCAGGGCGATGTCATGGTGACTGGGATCTAGCACCTTGAGTACCACTCGCAGCTCCTGTTCACAGCCCGCCCCGGGCATGGGGGGGTCCCCGCCATCCACCTTGTCCTCTTCAGGGC
Source organism: Monodon monoceros (assembly GCF_005190385.1). Lineage (NCBI taxonomy): Eukaryota > Metazoa > Chordata > Mammalia > Artiodactyla > Monodontidae > Monodon > Monodon monoceros. The sequence continues at coordinate 162,739,271 of NW_021703768.1, forward strand.
CTCCGCCCCCCACTCGCAAGAGGCCCTCATACACATTGGTCCTCGTGCCCTGGCCCAAGTGGGACAGCTGGGGGGACATGGTGTGGAAGATCTCCATGACAACGGCTCCAGGCTGCCTCCCTGGTGCCCCGCGCCCGCAGGGGCCACCCCCGCGCCACGCACCTGGGTGATGTCTTCCTGGTGGATCTGGTGGAAGCTGAGATGGCTGAGGTTGAGTGGCCTGCTGCTGGCCCGAGGTCCCCGCGTGACGATGAGGTTGGAGATCTCTGGGGATGGAAGCAGTCCCTGAAAGTTGGCATGGAGGGAAGAGGCCCCCCCCCCCAACCCGAGCCCCGTGGCACTCCCATCTTGGTACCTCCTGGCCGTGGCAGGCAGCAGTGGCGCAGGGAAAAGCAGTCGTCGCCAGCCCGCAGGGAGCAGCCCTGCAGGGCAACCCGCAGCTCGCGCACGCTGGGGAAGGACCGGTCCCAGCCCTCCAGCGCGACAGTCCCAGCCTGCAACTCGATGGGGAACTTCCGTAGGTGCAAGCCCTTCACGCCAGGTGCCTGGAGCAGGTGGCAGCAGGGGTGAGGGCGGTGAGCAGGGGTCCAGGCAGGGAGCACGCCCAGCCCCAGCCCAGGACCCCCGCCCCAGGCCCACCTGGTCACGCTGGGCCACCGTGAGGATAAGGCGGTGGAGGTGGCTGGTGCTCCAGTGGATGAGGTAAAGGCCGTCCTCGGGCTGCAGCCTGGCCAGCACAAATGGCTCCCTGGGCGGGTGGGGGCACAAAGGGGCACCATCAGGGCACCTGGGAGCACTGCTGGACCCACACCTGGCAACAAGGACACACAAAACCTGCCCAGCAGGGCACACTCCAGCTGGGATAAATGTCAGACACAGCTTACGTGGTGACACTGTGTCTGAACACACACACGCAGGTAACCCTGTCCCGTGCATGAAAACTCACACACAGACACAGGTACCGGAACAGGCACATGCTCGTGCGTAACAACTGTGGACACTGTGGCCGACAAGATCACACACACACACACACACACACACACACACACACACACACACACGGGAAACAGCCATCAGATGCCAAACGGGCACACACCCAGCCATAGACACTGCCACTCCCAGGGTGACCCACAGTGCAGTCTGTCACACACCGAAAGGAAAAGATCACAGACAGAGGACTTCCCTGGCGGTCCAGTGGTTAAGACCACGCTTCCACTGCAGGGGGCGCAGGTTCAATCCCTGGTTGGGGAACTAAGATCCCGCATGCCGCACAGTGCGGCCGAAAAAAAAAAGAAAACAAAAGTATGAAAGATCGCAGACACAGCCGCTGTGTAACGTAACAGCACAGGGGCACTGGCATCCCAGACCCAGAGGGGACAACTGTCATAAGCACAAACAGGTACTACAAGGTGACATAGCCACACAGACTCTGACAGTTACCTATGTGGTGCCATAGACTGAATGTCTGTGTCCCCCCCAAATTCCTATGTTGAAGCCCTAACCCCCGACCAAGGTGATGGCCTTAGGAGGTGGGTCTTGGGGAGGTGATTAAGTCATGAGGGTGGAGCCGTCACGAATAGGATTAGTGACATAAAATGGACCCCAGAGACTCCCCTGGTGGCACAATGGTTAAGAATCCGCCTGCCAATGCAGCGGACACGGGTTCGAGCCCTGATCCAGGAAGATCCCACATGCCGCGGAACAACGAAGCCCGTGTGGCACAACTACTGAGCCTGCGCTCTAGAGCCCGTTAGCCACAACTACTAAAGCCTGAGCGCCACAACTACTGAAGCCCGTGTGCCTAGAGCCCACGCTCTGCAACAAGAGAAGCCACCACAGTGAAAAGCCAGGGCACCGCAATGAAGACCCAACGCAGCCAAAAAATAAATTAAATAAATATATTAATTTAAATAAATAAATACAAAAATAAAATGGACCCCAGAGATCTCGCTCACCCCTTCCACCATATGAGGACACAGCCAGAAGACTGAACTTTGGTTATGTAACAGGAGGTGGGGCTCTCACCAGACACTGGATCTGCCAGCACCTTGAATTTGGACTTCTAGCCTGCAGAACTGTGAGAAATAAGTGTCTGTGGTTTCTAAGCCACCCAGTCATTGGCATTCTGTTACAGCAGCACGAATGGACTAAGACACACGCTGACATGGCTCATAGGCCCCGGACGGCCACAGCCCTTGAGAGGTGAAACGACCACTTCACCCTCCTCTGGTGTAGAGACTAGGCTTGGAAGGGTGAGACCTCTTAGACTGACCCAGGGGCCAGTCCAAGTGTCACAGATAGGACAGGGGATACCCAGGCACAGGGCCAATGGCCAGATGAGCTGATAGTCACCAACCCCAACCCGGCAGCATACAGGATGGCCACACACACCTGATGACCACGTAAGCCCTGACACTTCACATTCTCAGCCCCACACGTCCAAGCAGGAGTGCTCAGTTGGTGATCCACAAGTACCAGGACAGATACATGCCTGCAGGGGTGTAAACACCCACACGTATATCTGAACAGCCACCAGCGTTTGGACAACGCATAGCCCAGCAAAACTCACCAGTCCTGTCACGTGCAAAAACACACACTGACGATTTAAAACGCAGCTGGAGGACCTCCCTGGTGGTCCAGTGGTTAAGACTCCGCGATTCCACTGCAGGGGGCATGGGTTCCTTCACTGGCCGGGGAACTAAGATCCCGCATGCCCCGTGGCGCGGCCAAACCAACAACAACAAAACCAAACAAAACGCACTCCCCAGAGTAGTGACACAGCTGCATGCCAAATGGGCTGTTAAACATTCAGACATGCGTGGTGACAGTTCCCAACCCAGGCACTCTCAGTGTGACACACCGTCCATGCCGTTACAGGTGCCCTCTCTCCCCCCATCACCCCTGGGTGCACACATGCACCCACATGAGCACCCACTGACGTGAACGCATGCACAATGCTGTATGAGCAAATCCTTGCACGTGTACCCGCACGCACACACAGACACCCGTGTGCACACTGGACACGAATGCTCCTGCACACGTGCATGCACACTCATGTACACACCCAGGCACACACACACTGACAGGTACACACTGAGACACGGATGCTTGCACACACATGTGCACTCATATACATGGGTGAACACACAGGCCTTCACACCCTAAGACACACACGCACACACTAAGACACCGACATGCACACACCTCATTCAAACCCCACAGTCCCTAGAGCTCACTGCCCAGTTCAGTCACCACCACGCAGCCCACCCGCCCTTCTCGGCACTCACAGCAGGGGTCCGTGGATACCGTCCTGGATGCTCATCACCAGCCGTGGAGGAGCCACCTCGTGGCATAGGTAGTGGCTCGAGTCGGCCGTCAGGCGGAAGTAGCCATCCACCAGTGACACCAAGGACAGGGCTGCAGCCCGGGAAGGCAGGGTCAACTCCTGCAGGCCAGGGGGCGGTGGTGGGGAGGACAACATCAGGCAGATGTCACAGGCCAGAGGCTCCCACTGTCACCCAACCCTCCCCCCACGGCCAGCCCGGGCCCCCGTCCCGGGCCCCACCAGGCACTTGTTGTCCTGACAATGAATGCTGACGCGGCGTTCTTTCAGCACCACGTGGGTAATGTCCTGGAAGTCGCAGAAGTAGGCCCATGGGGCCTCCTGAGGTCTGTGCACTGGCTGGTTGCCCACCTCCTGGGCCTTGGCTTTCTTCCCAGATGGGCCAGCATGGGGCATCCTTCTGCCGCCACCACCACCACCATCACTGGGAGTCTGGAAACCAGCACGTGGGGCAGGTGAATGGAGCAGGGCAGTGCCTGTTTAGTCCCACTGCACTTTTCCCCGGGGGAGAGGCGGGAGCTGGAGGAACCAGGCAACCCCCCCCATCAACCCCAGTGTCACAGGCTGGACAGGAGACCCACCCAGAGAGATACACATGCCAGAAACTGGAACTTCGGGGAGAGTAGGATGGAGGTTCCTCACCCTCTCGGCCCCAGATGCCAGACCCCAGAAATCAGGTCCCCAGGGGGGCAGGCAGACAGAGGACACTCCCCAAGAAACAGACCCCCAGGGACTTCTCTGGCGGTCCAGTGGTTAAGACTCCACTCTTCCAATGCAAGGGGCACGGGTTCGATCCCTGGTCGGGGAACTAAGATCCCACATGCCATGCCGCGTGACCAAAAAAAACAAAACAAAAAACCAAACCAAAACAAAAAAAAGGAACAGACTCCCAGGCACAGACTGACACACCCCAGAGGCACGTGGGGGAAAACCACCTTCGGAGGCCAAGGCCAAGGCTGAGCAAGGGCGCGCCACCCCCAGCTGCCCTGGACTGCTAGATGGAAGAGGCGCCCCGCTCACCTCTGCCTGTACCAGCCGCCACTGGATGCCGTCGGTGCCCGACACCAGCACCTCGTGAGTGGGGGGTCCTGCGGCAGACTCGGGCCCGGGGTCGGGAGGGGCCTGTCCACCATCCCGGATGTAGCAGGGCTCCCCCTCGGCCTGGGCCAGTAGCTCCAGGTGGCACACGGGCACGCGCTCTGTGCCGAAGCGGGGCGCCAGCCGCTCGAGTGTGGCCAGGTACTTCACCATGACAACCTGCTGGGAGAGGCAGCCTGGCTGGAAGGCCCGCAGGAACTTGCGGAAGATGCTCCGCAGGCGCAGCCGCGTCAGAGCATTGTGCTGTCGGATCTGCTGCCGGAAGGAGCGTGGGATGCAGTCCTTGAAGCTGTGGGGACGACCAGGAGGGGCCAGTCAGGGGCTGGGATTGCAGGCCTAGCTGGGTGACGTGGGGCAAGTGGCTTCATCTCTCTGAACCTCAGCTGCCTCGTCTAGAAAACAGACAGGCTGCAACCTACATGGCCATCAACAGATGAATGGATAAAGATGTGGTACGTATATACAATGGAATACTACTCAACCATTAAAAAGAATGAAATAATGCCATCTGCAGCAACATGGATGCAACTAGAGATCGTCATACTGAGTGAAGGAAGTCAGGAGGAGAAAGACAAATACCCTATGATATCACTTATATGTGGAAGCTAAAATATGACACAATGAACCTATCTACAAAACAGAAACAGAATCACAGACATAGAAAATAGACTCTAGTTGCCAAGGGGGAGGAGGTTGCGGGACAGATGGAGTGGGAAGCTGGGGTTAGCAGATGTAAGCTTTTATGCATAGAATGGATAAACAACAAGGTCCTACTGTATAGCACAGAGAACTATATTCAATATCCTATGATAAACCATAATGGAAAAAGAGGATGAAAAAAACAAGAATGTATATATGTGTATAACTGAATCACTTTGCTGTATAGCAGAAATTAACACAACATTGTAAATCAGCTATATTTCATTTTAAAAAACATTAGGGGGGGCTTCCCTGGTATCGCAGTGGTTAAGAATCCACCTGCCAAGGCAGGGGACACGGGTTCGAGCCCTGGTCCGGGAAGATCCTACATGCCTCGGAGCAACTAAGCCTTTGCGCCACAACTACTGAGCCCATGCGCCACAAGTACTGAAGCGCATGCGCCTAGAGCCCGTGCTCTGCAACAAGAGAAGCCACCACAATGAGAAGCCCGCACACCTCACCAAAGAGTAGCCCCCGCTCGCCACAACTAGAGAAAGCCCGCACACAGCAACGAAGACCCAGTGCGGCCAAAAATTTAAAACATAAAAATAAAAAATATAAAAACTGAAAAAAAACCCCAAAACAATAAAAAAAAACAGGCAGGCTGTCATGAAGGTGGACAGAGAATGCTATAAAGGGCCAGCACAGGGAGGCCAGGTGGTGTCTGGGCCCAGGGCCCAGGACTTTGGAGGAGACTATAGGTCGGAAATCCCAGCTCTTGGGCAACTTCCTTAAGCTCTAAAGGGCTCTGTCTTTTCATCTGTAAAATGGGATCAAACAGTGCCCACTTCTAGGGCTGATGAGAGAATCAGGACTATTGATTGGCATAAAATAAGGACTATGTGAGTGTTGGCTATTATTATTATTGGAGAAGTCGCTATTGTTTTGATCAATATGATTATCAATAAAAGGCACAGCTCTGGGAAGCCCCTCTGCTCTTCACAAAGCCATACCCTTCACCCCTTCTCCTGCCCTGCACTTGTGCACCAGCATAGCCCACTTAGATGAGATTTCCAAGCCTCATCCTCCATGTCCCAAGCCACCTCTTCCAACCTTTGAATACAAAGATCCTAAAGGTCAAGGTTCTAGCTGCCTTCTGCCCCCACTTCCAAGCTTTCCAGGGCTCCCTAGTGCTCTCAGGGAAAAAGGTTCCCTGACTAGTGCCTGGCCGTCTCCTGCACTTGGGCAATCACATTCCGAGTTCAGTTCCCCTGGAAACTAGGCCTTTGCCACCTCCTGCCTCTGGGCCTTTGTATATGCTGTTCCCTCTCCCTCGAATGCTTGGCCAAAGCAATCCACATCTGGATAAAGCCAACTCAACCTTCAGGTCTTAGCAGAAATCACCTCCCCCCAGGAGCATCCTCTGATCTCCAGGCTGGATAGGGTCCCTCTTCTGGGCTTCCCAGCATCCTGGGCTTCACTGTCACAGCCCTAGTCCTCCAGTGATAACACGACAGGGATTGAAAAATATGTGCTTTAAGAACTGCAAGTCCTGGGAAATTCCCTGGCGGTCCAGTGGTTACGACTCGGCGTGGGTTCAATCCCTGGTTGGGGAACTAAGATCCCATAAGCTGTGTGGCGCGGCCAAAAAAGAACTGCAGGTCCTGAAAGACCCATTTCTCTTGCTGCCTCCTCCAGGCAGTGTGCCCTGATTGCCCCAGCCCTCACTGCAGTGGAGGCTAGCAGCTCTCCAGACTCCTGCCTCCTTTTTTCCCTTGAATTCTAGGGAGTCCTCCAAGCTCACCCTGCTCCAGCCACACTTCCTCCACCACATATCAAGCATGGTACAATCTTAGGGCCTTTGCACTGGCTGATCCCTCTGTGGAGAATTCTCTTCTCCCAAATACCCACCTGGCTCCCTCCTTCACTTCCTTCAGATTTTTGAATTTGAATGTCACCTTCTCAGTGAGGAGTTCCCTGATGACCCAGTTTTTTTTTTAAATTAATTTATTTTTTATACAGCAGGTTCTTATGATGACCCAGTTTTAAATTGTACGCCCCCCATTCCCTGACACACCCCTTCTTTCTCTGTTCCTGCTTAATTTTTCCCCATTGCACTTATCATCGTCTAAAACACTATACATTTTATTTTTGTATTTTGTTTATTGCCTGTCTCCTTCATCAGATGTGACCTCCAGGAGGGCAGAGATTTTTGTCTGTCCTATTGACTGTTGTGTCCCCAACACCCAAAACTAGTACCAGGGACTTCCCTGGCGGTCCAGTGGTTAGGACTCAGTGCTTTCATGGCCAGGGCCCTGGGTTCAATCCCTGGTCAGGGAACTAAGATCCTACAAGACGCTCAGCACGGCCGGAAGAAAAAAAAACTAGTACAAGCATACAGTAGGCACTCAATAAATGTTTGTTGAATGAATGAAGGCATGACAGTATGCAAGGTCTACCCTGGCCACCAGATGCCTGGGCATGTCCACCCACCTATGCAGTGTTTCCGCCTCATTCTCAATACCTGATCTTCTTGGCCACCTTCTCAAGGGGGACATCATGGCAGAGAGCGAGGTGGCAGAGGTGTAAAAAGGCCATGCCCAGGCTCTCGTTCTGAAAGTGGTGGATCTCCTCCTCGCTTGACAGCTCCCACAGCGATGCCACGTCATTTATGAACTCATGTTTGCCCTGGGGATGGGGAATCAGGCAGAAAGGGAGGCATGAGAACCTGTTCACTCCCCAGCTTCTGGTCACTTTGGGGAAGGGAAGGACCCCACATGTGTGCCTCCTCTGCCCAACCCTATGCCTGTGGCAGACATCACTAATCAATCACAGCACTTACCCCTACAACCCTAAGAGTCTCAAAACCCTTTGGTTCAGGCAGCCAAAGGATCCCAGACGGCATGAGTTGAAACCTACTAGCTATAGCAAATTGGGAGGGAAGTGAGGACTCCTCATTTGCAACCTCCCTCACAAACAGTCTCACCTCCCCAGCCCTGCTCACACCTGCTCAAAGAGGTACTCAAAGGAGGCGGGGTCCAGGAGTTGCACCCCCTGCTCGGCCTGTTCTGAGGAAGGCTCGGACCCTGGGGGACCACAGCGGTACACAGCCGGCTCCTGGGGATGCATGCCATGCCAGTTCCGGAAATAAAACCTGCAGGAAGGGAGGGGGCGCAGCTGGGGTTTAGCACAGATTCAGACCAGGTCCAAGAAGGTGGGGACAGGGGAGAGAGGGGACAGAACGAAAGCCTTCCAAGGGGACTTCACCCACCTCATGCGGAAGTACAGCATCAGGCTCGAGTCTCTGGACATATCCAGGACGTGGTTTGGAGGCAGCCAGACCTGGGCCTGGACATCGAAGAGGGCAAAAAGATTGAAGCAGGGTGGAGTGATGCCTGGACAGGGGAGAAATGAGTCAGGAGTGAGTGCCTGCTGCCATTAGCCCTGTGGACCCCCAGACCCACTGTCTCCCTTCACAATCCCTCCCTGGGCCTCCTGCCTTGCCAACAGAAGACAATGCAATATGTAAACCATCCTATGGCCTCACAGGAAAACTACATTTCCCAGCCTCCTTTGCAGCTAGGATGGAGACATTGGGCTGGTTTTTGGCCAGTGGGATGTGGGCATAAGGGAGTACATTTTTCCAGGCCTAGAAATAAACTTTCCTGCCATCTTCGCTGCCCCAGGGATGTTGGAAACCCCTTATGCCTAGTGGTGAAGCTATAAGATAGAGGGGAACCATCTGACCTGCATTAGATTTTAGGTCAATTTTCATTGTCTTAACCCAGTAGAATTGGGGGGGCTGCTTGTTACTACAGCAAAACCTATCATAGACTGACTAACACAGCTCTACAGACTGCTGGCACTTTGCCTGGTCTCTCTCTGAACTCCAGACCCAGAGAAATATCCAACTACCCCTTGGCTGTCTTCCTCTAGACATCTCGGGCCCCCTGAGATGTGCCTTGTTCCAAATAGATCTCATCTGAGGTCCCCAAACCTGCCCCCTCTCTGCCGGACTTCATCTTTGTCCTCAACTCGTCCCACCCCCTCCACATCAGATTGGTCACAAGTCCTGTACTTTCTGCATCCTCCATCTCTCTGGGATCTACCCACTTCCTTCAAATCCAAAACTCAGCCCTAGTTCAGCCTCCAAACTTACTGTCATTCCCCACACTGGCTGCCCAAGCATCTATTTTTTATACACATCACTTAAAAATTGTATCTAAAATAGTTCAGAATTATTTATTTATTTTTAATTAAAAATTTTTTTCTTTCTTTCTTTCTTTGTTTTGGCTGTGCCGGGTCTTAGTTGCGGCATGAGGGATCTTTAGTTGTGGCATGCAGACTCCTTAGTTGCAGCATGCATGCAGGATCTAGTTCCCCAACCAGGGATCAAACCCAGGCCCCCTGCATTGGGAGCACAGAGTCTTACTCACTGGACCACCAGGGAAGTCCTTCAGAATAATTTATAATCACCTAAGTACCAGCCACGAGAAAAAGAATAAAACCTGGCAAGTACAACTGAAGCCCCCACCTACATCCACCTCCTCTCCCCTCCCACAAAGAGGTAACTATACTCCTGAACTAGAGTTTATCATTTTCGTATTCTCTATCATCTTTGAATGTTATAAATTCAAATGCGGTATTATACCATAGGCGTCCTGCAATTTGCTTTTTCAGGCTACGATAGGTTTTAAGCTTCACACGTGATATGTGTAACTTTGGTTAAATTCCTTTTTCCTGGCTGTATAGTATTCCAGTGTTCAACCATACTGCAACTGATTTGTGCATTCTCCTATACACAGACGTTGAGATGGTCTCCTATTTTCACTAAGATAAATGAAGCCACTCTGAACATTCCCAGGTACATCTCCTGGAACACATGAGCTGAGTGTCTGTAGAGTGCACATCTAGGAGTGGAACTGTGTGCCCTCAGGGGATGTACATTTCAACCATGTTAGACGATGCCAAATTGCTCTCCAAAATCATTGCATCCGGGAATTCCCTGGTGGTCCAGTGGTTAGTACTTGGTGCTTTCACTGCCGAGGGCCTGGATTCAATCCCTAGTCAGGGAACTAAGATTCCACAAGCCGCATGGCGCGGCCAAAAAAAAAAAAAGAAAAGAAAAGAATCATTGCATTCAAGTGTACTGCCCCCCAAAGAAAGAGCATGCCTCCCTATGAGACAACTTCCTAAAGAACCAATCTGTTTCACTCTCTGGCTTAAAACTTCCATCACTCCCCTTTGCCCCCTGAGAAAGCCCAACCCCCTCAGCACTGAATAACCATGACCTGGACCCAGACAATTATTCTCTGCTTTCAATTCCTACTTCCCCTTCCAAATTCTTGAAAACTATGCTCCAGTTACTCTTAAGATCTTTTGCTTCCTCAAAAAGATCAGGTTCTCTGGGTCCTTGGCCAGGCATGTTTCACACCACCCAGAAAACCAGTACTTCTTTAAGAATCTGCCATTGATGGGAAAGTACAAGGTGTTAAAGATATCTACCAGAAGGCCCCTATCCAGTTGTGGGACAGGGGGTTTGAGAGGACGTCCTGGAGGAAAGGGCATGTAAGCAAAGTCCCCTTGGAGAGACCTTCTCCCCCTCCGGCAGGAGAAACTAACTTTCAAGCACGTGTGCTGCAGGCTCTCTCAACCATTCCATGCTTCACTACTGTTCCTGGGGAAAGCTTTAAGCCCTAAACTCCTCCCTCTGGGGTTTAAAACACTATAAGATCTGAACCTGGCTGACTTCTGCCCCATCACCTCCTACTTGGAGGCCCTTACTCCCGCCCTTGCCCGCCACAGTCTGCTCCCCCTACAGCAGCCAGAGATCATCTGTGACACTTGCGTCCAATTACGTTCCTTCTTCACTCACAGTCCTCTGTGGCTCCCACCTCACTTGGAGTAAAATCCAAAGTCCTCCCTGAGGTCCAAGAGGCCCTGTACAACCTGTGCCATCACCTGCTTGCCCTCACCTATTCCTGTCTCCCCTTCACTCACTCGGCTACAGCCACACTGGCCTCCTCACTGTTGCTGGCAAGTTCCCACCTCAGGGCCTTTGCACTTGCTGTTCCCACTGCCTGGCGCCATCTTCCCCAAGATATACCCGTGGCTCAGTCCCTTATCTCCCCAAGTTTTAAATCTTTTACCATGATCTCTGGCCTCCTATACAGTTTTCTTATTTATTGTGTTTCTTGTTGATCCCTATTAGAATATCAGCTCTACAAATGTAGTAACTGGGGGCTGGCACACACTAGGTGCTCACTCAATGTCCTCTGAATCAATGGGCAGACGATTGGATGGATGAGGCCCGGCGGCTGCCAGCGCCTCCACCCCGCCATGGGGCTGATGCCCGGGACTCACCGACTTTGTGTGCAATGTGGAGGCAGACCTCCTCCGCAGTCAGTGTGGCCTCGCTGAAGGTGACCCAGGGCTCCCCGCCACCGGGGCCAGCCCAGTGCAGAAGCACCTTCAGGCCTCCTCTGGTGGCCATGGGCTGAGCTCCATCCCCATCGGGCTTTCTGCCCCTGGTGGTGGCCCCCCATTGGCACAGAGGCATGCTCTTGACAGCTGGCTTGCCTAGGAAGGAATGACATCTTGTCAGCCCCAGGCCTCAGTCTGGAGGCCCCTTTGAGCACCTCAACCTTCCAACCATCCAGACTGAGGCTTGGGGGGAAGATTCTGGATCCCTGCTCGCTGTGCAAACTTAGACACCCAATTCCCCTTCCTGAGCCCCAGTTTCCACAACCGTTTGATGGAGTTGGGGTATGTGTCCCCACCTACCAGATCAGTCATGAACAATAACACCACCAAACCCCTTTATTGGACAAATTCACCAATATAAAAATCTGCTCTGTCCAATAAAATTTTTTTTTTTAATCTGCTCTGAACCCACCTTTCCAAAGTAACCAGGAAGACAGGGGTGGCCAGACAGACCTGGGGGTGAATCCTGTGTCGACTCAGATGAGTCACTTAGCCATGCTGGGCCTCAGTTTCCCCATCTGGAAAATGGAGATGCTGAGAGTGTTGCCATGAAGAGATGGTTGTGAAGTTTCTACATTCTTTTTTTTTAACTTTTAAACTAGAGTTGTAAGTGAATTATGCACCACCGTCACCATATTACAGATAGGTAAGGACTTACTATTGCCATTTTGTTGTTTTCTCGTTGTTTTGTACATCCATTGTTCCTTGTTTCTTATCCTGCTGTCTTTCTTTGTGTTTGGATGTAATTACTATAAGATTTTTCCTTTGTGGTTACCCTAAGTTTAATGTTATAAGTTTAAGACATTTTATGAGCCTTACATAACATACCTCACACTTGTAACACCCTAGCACCTAGCAGCTTCACTTCAATAGGACTGGTAAACATTATACTTTTCATTCTCCTCCACCTCATATTTTGATTACTGCTGCTACACTTTACATGTTTTTTATATTGTGTAACTAAAACAGATTATTGTATTACGGTTATTTTTTCTACATCCTTTTTTTTTAAAAAAACTAGAGTTGTAGATCAATTAGGTTGTGACGTTTCAACACAATTCTGCACGTCACATGTTCAGTACCTTGATACAGGCATGAAAAAATAACAAATATGATAAAAACAAGAATGAAGTCATTATTGGTTTTATCACCATAATCCTTTTTCTCTTTCAAGCCGAGATTCCTGCATACCACATCTACCCCCACCAGCGACCCCAGTCCCTGCTGGCTCCCTGAGCGGAGAAGGGGCTGTGTTCAGCTCTTTCCCCAACAATCTGGAACTTTTCGAGAGCGAGGCCCAGGGCTCAGGCCTCCTGAGGTCTCCAGTATTTGCAGGGAGGGGCTGTCAGCGATTCGACCGATGTTACTGATTTAAGACAGTGATGGGGGAAAAGAGAAGGTTGTAATAGCACAATGTCGGAGTCGTCAAGAATCAACTCCTCTCTGAACCTGTTTCCTCATTTAGAAAATGGGCATAAAACAGTCTCTCTCTCAAAGGGTTGATGGGAGGATTCAGTGAGGTGAGACAGGGAAAGGGCTCCGCACCGGGCCTGGCGTGCAATAAGTGCTTGATAAATGTTCGCTATTATTATCTTATTAATGTTCGAGATAAGATCTTGGGAATGGGGTTTTGCAGGTGCCCATCTCCTCCCTCCTCGTCCCCATTGGGCCCAGACCCAGCTTTGAAGATGAGGTCTGGGTGAGGTCCGCGGCCCCCGCCCCCCAACAGAAATCTCCAAACCCTTCTGGCAGGGGCGGGAACCGCGACGTGTACCCACCTGGCATCAATCAGTCCCAAGGCAGTGTGGGGGCTTCTACCCACCTCCTGCAAAGGGCAGTCCCGCCGGCCGCATCCTTCTTGATGACCTCCCGGGCGCGCCCCCTCCCGCCCCCCGTCCAGACTCACCCTTTCCGGGGAACTCCGGCTCGAACCTAGGACCCCGCCCCGCCCAGCAGCCAGGGTCAGCCGCCGCTTGATCGCCGCTGGGACACCGCCTCCCATTGGCTGCCTGAAACGGGCACACTCATTGGCGGCCGCTCTGCTCCGCCCCCTCGCTGCTACGGCGGCGCTCCCATTGGTGCGGGCTTCAAGTTTTGCTCAGCAGCGGGCGGGCGTGTGAGGTCTTGCCGGGGCAAGGCTGCTCCCATTACCCACGTGGGCGGTGGGCCTAAGTCAGGCTTCCGTACCCGAACTTGGTGCAAGCCCAGGTCCTCAGCTCTGCAGTCTTTCAGTCCTCCAACTCCCCTGCCATATGGCCCTACATCTGTCCTGCCTTTTGTCCCTGTCTGCCTGGCCAGCCCTGCTTTGCGGCCTGAGACCCCCTTCCTCTAAGGGAGGCATTTCCGGCCCACCAGCTCACATCCCTTTTCTGATCACCTGTAGCCCTGTCCTCCGAGGGCCCGTTGCTCTCAAGGTAGCAGCTTGGACGTCCCACCTGATCCGAGTTCTGATGCCTACACAGTAAGTAGGTCGCTGTCATTTTACAGAAAAGGCTATGCGCTGAGCGTTTTCCACGCGTTATTATCTCATTTGATGCTAGCAGTAGTTCCTCTGGGGACTATTATCCCCATTTCTCAGAGAAAAAAACAGGTCCAGAGAGGTGACAGACTCTCTCCTTGACCAAACTGTAGTCTTCTGAACCTTCTTCTCGACTACTCCTCAACCTTGGCCGCAGTCCTGTCTTTGGCTTGCACAGTACAGTCTGAGCAAAGAATCCTTCTAAGTCATCCCCCAACCCTTGATATCTGATCAAGTTTCTCATTCCCCACCATTGATGTATACATCCTTGGCCTCTCTTTAGCAAGAATCCCCCTACCCTCGATGTCTCCATGGACCTCATCACTCTGCTCTGGCTGTCAATCCCCAGCTGTCTTTGCTGCGTTCAGAGTTGAGCCCAATGCTCTCCCCTTTTGCAATCCGCCTATTGCAATAGTCCTGAATAAAGTCTTCCTTACTGTTCTGTGAATGAAAAATATTGCCTGCCATATCAATAAACAAAGGATGTTGTAGCCATCAAGCCATCACATTACAGCCCCCCAGATGGTGACCCTGGAGGGAACTCAGGATAGAAACAGGATGCCCACCATCAAGCCATCAGCCACAGCACACCACACCCCCCAACCCCCGCAATGATGCACCCTGAGGAGACTCAGGATGAGAAAGCCCAGGATACTGGCCCTAGATAGCTGAGGTGCCTATCAAAGGAACGACTTCAGTGAGCCCAGACTCTTGCATCTTCCCATACATAGAAAAGTACTAAATTCCTTAACTTGAGATAGCTGGTTTTCTTTAATTAACAATAATCTTTTGATGTTCCGACTACCTGGTCTTTGATGCAAAATCTCCTGTATATCCTGGATCCCCACTTGCCTCTTCAGAGCAATCTCTCAGAGTTATCTGAGATGCTGTGTCCCAGACTTAATTCTCAGTTTTGTCTGCTGAATAAAATATAACTCTCAACTTTTAGGTCATGCTTTTGTTTTTTTTTCAGTCAACAGTTTTTAACAAGTGTCACCGTAATTTTTTTCTTTAACAGAGGCTGAGTAACTTTCCGAGGTTAGTTAGTTTCCCAGCACAAAAGAGCAGAACCAGGTTTATTTCTGAAGGTGGAGCCATAACTGCTGTGGCCAAGGGCATGTGGCTACTCATCTTAGTCTGAGAAAATGTGGGGAAAAACAGACTCTTCTTCACAGGGCAGCTATGGAGATTCAATGTGAAGTTGTAGATAGAGACTTAGCCTAGCACCTGGAGGGTAGTGAGTGCTAGGAACTTGGGAACTGGGGAATCAACAGTGATGCATCCTGACAAGGGAATAATTTGCAACTGGGGAAAAAAACAAAAAAAGAGGATCTCTGTACTGATATGGAGACATCTCCAGAGTGTCTGTATATTTCATAACAGAGAATGAAATATATAGAATAAAGAGAATGTGTTATATTTCCCTGTGCCTGCTCAGCCCACCTATGGGAAGACTCAAGAGAAATATAGAAATATTGGTTAGCTCAAGGAAAAAAATTTCAGAGAATCTCAGGAAAAAAAATCTCACATTTGTCTCACACCAACCTTTGGTTCATCAGCAAAATCTCACCCCTCCTGGTCCAGCCCCCATCATCATTTGCCTGGACCAATGCAGTTGCTTCTATCCTGGTCTGAGGCTCCTCCCCTTGCCCCTGCCCACCCCCACCTCCTTGTCTATCCTCCCTGCATCACCCACAGGGCATCTGTGAGCATCTGAGCACAATCTCCTATCCTTTATAGATATGGGTGATCAGGCCCAGAGCCTGATTGTGTGGGTTACAGAATTGTAAAACCATTTAAATGCTCAGGGTCTCTTATGCTAAGGTAAGGGCACTGACTGGAGAGGTTTGGAATGGAAATATTGGGCAGACACAGATGACCCTGAGAACTTTGACCCCATCAATACACTTGTCTGAAGGAGTTGGCCCTTCTACGGGTGATATTGTGATATAACAAGAAATATATATTTGGTCTTCATCCCTGATTCCTGGCACAGAACTTCGAAAACTCTTGAAACTTGTTGAGTGAAAGAGCTGATAGCATCATGTTTTGTTATATTATTTGGGTTTAGTCCCTGGTTCCTGGCTCAGAGCTCCTAAAACCCTTGGGATTTCCTGAGTGACAGAGGTGAGAGATGAGAAAAACATGTTTTGTTTTTCCGGTCTAAGCCTGAGCAGCCATACCAGAGTTTATGCTAATGAGGTGACTCATGGATGGCCCTGGAGATTGTCAAACTAAGTGAAGTAAGTCAGATAGAAAAAGACAAATACCATATGATATCACTTAGGGGAGGAATCTAAAAAAAAAATGATACAAATAAACTTATTTACAAAACAGAAACAGACTCACAGACTTAGAGAACGAACTTATGGTTATGGGGGGGAGGGTTGCGGGGAGGGATAGACTGGGAGTTTGGGAATGACGTGTACACACTGTTATATTTAAAGTAGATAACCAACAAGGACCTACTGTGTAGCATAGGGAGCTCTGCTCAATATTCTGTAATAACCTAAATGGGAAGAGAATTTGGAAAAGAATAGATACACTTATATGTATAACTGAATCACTTTGCTGTACACCTGAAACTAACACAACACTGTTAATCAACTAGACTCCAATATAAAATAAAAATTTAAGGGACTTCCCTGGTGGTCCAGTGGCTAAGACTCCCCACTCCCAACGCAGGGGGCCCGGGTTCAATCCCTGGTCAGGGAACTAGATCCCACATGCTGCAACTAAGAGTTCACATGCTGCAACTAAAGATCCTGCATGCCTCAACGAAGATCCCGAATGTGGCAACCGAGACCCGGCACAGCCAAATAAATAAATAAATATTTTAAAATATAAAAAGAAAAAAAAAAACTTTCATGAGCTTCACCCGTGCCCAGTGTTAAAGAAACAACAATAATAGAACAAACCAAATACCCAGGCCAAGAAATAAACCCTCACCACTCCCCAGAAGCTCCTGATTCTGAATCAGCAAGTCCATCTTCCTGTCCCCTTCACCTGCTATATATATATATATTTTTTTGCGGTACGCGGGCCTCTCACTGTTGTGGCCTCTTCCGTTGCGGAGCACAGGCTCCAGACGCGCAGGCTCAGCGGCCATGGCTCACGGGCCCAGCCGCTCCGCGGCATGTGGGATCTTCCCGGACCGGGGCACGAACCCGCGTCCCCTGCATCGGCAGGCGGACTCTCAACCACTGCGCCACCAGGGAAGCCCCACCTGCTATATTTTTCTTAGCAACCTTTATGACAGTCTGACATTCCACTGGAAGTCTCTTAGAGCACTGGTTTTAATGCCTGGCTTCCATTCTAGAATGTCAGCTCCACAAAGGTTCTCCACTGTGTCCTCAGTGCCTGGAATTGTGTCTGGCACCCAGTAGGTTCCAAGAAGCTGGTGGAGTGAATGATCTACGGAGATGCCTAGGCCAGGACTACTGTCCTGCTCTGCTGCGGAAGGGCTGGCCATGGCCTTCCGGCCTCAGCTTCCTCTTTGCCACTAGGACCGCAGCAGCAGGAAACCAAGTGTGCCAGATTCTTCAACAGCCAGCCTGGGTGAGGTCGGTTGGCCTCGCTGGGCCTGGAGGCCAGACTACAGAGGGCGGGCTGGGCCTGGGACCTGCTGTCTACCACCCGAGGAGGGACCAACAGGAAGTGTCAGAGTGATTAATAATTACAATAAGGGTAATAAACCCAGTCATAATAATAAACTCTAATAATAGTTCACATTTTTCTAGGCTGGATGCTGTCTGGGCCCAGGCATTCTTGAGAGAGAATTCTCTTGAGTTGAGAATTCAACTCATTCCTCAGTTGAGAATTCTCTGAGCCCTCTCAGGTTCTTTTAAAGTGGAACGAGTACCCCACTTGACAGCTGAAGAAAAAATAGGACATGGAGGCCACTTGGAAGGCTCATGTGCTGCCCCCCAGGCCTGAGTCCTCTTTCCTGAACTCCTACATCTCAGCTGGGGTCCAGCCCCAGCAGGGAGGCTCCGGGTTACCCCACCAACCATGGGGGTTTGCCTAGGACCGAGGGGGGTTCCCAGGCAAGGGACTTTCCAGGTTAAAATTGGGACAGTCCTGGGCACACTGAGACTACTGGTCACCCTGCTCCAGTGGTTTTTTTAGGAGGAAGTTAGAATTGGGGAATTCCCCAGACTCCAAGAGGCCTGCTGGGGCCTCCCTAGAGCTCCCGCCAAACCAGGGAAAAGTCAGGGGCTGCTAAATTAAAACAAAAATCTCTTTGTGTCCTTTTGAATGGGAGGGTTCAGGAAACCGTCAGCCCCCTCCCCAAAACAGCTATGAGGTCGGTTGGAAATCCTTCCCTTGTATGTGTGTGAACACATGGCCTCTAGAACATTCTCATAAGTAGCCACAGACAAGCACATTCTGTGCTGAACTCCAGAGGAAACAGGAGTTACACACATGAAGGCTGGAGCCAGAAGGCCAGTGTGATCCCAAGCCATCCCTCAACCTCACCATACCTCAGTTTCTTCTTCTACAAAATGGGGCTAATTGGAGTCCCAAACTCAGAGGTGTGTGTCAGGATCATCAAATGAATTAATATACATAAAGAGCCAGGCGCAGAGCAACTGGTATTATCTTTTTTATTTCACAATATTTCTTAGATATCTTTCTTTTCCACTGTGTATAGATCTATTTGGTGGATTTTTTTTTTTTTGCTGTGCCTCGCGGCTTGTGGGATCTTAGTTCCCTGACCAAGGATCGAACCCGTCCTTCGGCAGTGAAAGCTTGGAGTCCTAACCACTGGACCGCCAGGGAATTCCCCAGAACTGTTGTGTTTTGTTTTTAATTAATTTTTATTGGAGTATGGTTGCTTTACAATGTTGTCCCGGAATTGTTTTAATATGAAATATTTCAGGCATCCAAAAAGGTGTCGAGATAAATAAAAACATCACCTAGGCACCAGATGGAAACAAACCCAGTGTCCATCAACAGAGGAATGAACAAACAAAATGTAATATAGCCGTACAATGGAATACATTTGATCCTTTGTATCCACGGGTTCTGAATCCCGGATTTAACCAACCATGGATGGAGAATAATCAAAAGAAAAGGAAATTCCACAAAAAAGCAAAGACTTGAATTTGCCATACACTGACAATTATTTACATAGCATTTACATTGTATTAGGTGTTGTAAGTAATCTAGAGATGATTTAAAGTGTACAGGAGGATGTGCATAGGTTATATGCAAATACTATGCCATTTTATATAAGGGACTTGAGCATCTGCTGAGTTCGGTATCCATGGGGGGTCCTGGAATGAAGTTCTGACACATGCTACAGTGGGCATGAAACTTGAAAACCTGTCAAGTGCTGGGACTTCCCTGGTGGTTCAGTGGTTAAGACTCTGTCTCGGGCTTACCTGGTGGCGCAGTGGTTGAGAGTCCGCCTGCCGATGCAGGGGACACGGGTTCGTGCCCTGGTCCAGGAAGATCCCTCATGCCGCGGAGCAGCTGGGCCCGTGAGCCATGGCCGCTGAGCCTGCGCGTCCGGAGCCTGTGCTCCGCAACGGAAGAGGCCACAACAGTGAGAGGCCCGCGTACCGCCAAAAAAAAAAAAAAAAAAAGACTCTGCACTCCCAGTGCCCAGGGCCCGAGTTCGATCCCTAGTCAGGGAACTAGATCCCGCATGCGCAACTGAAGATCCCGCATGCCTCTAATGAAGATCCTGTGGGCCGCAGCTAAGACCTGGCGCAGCCAAATAAATAAATAAATATTAAAAAAAAAGAAAACATATTAAGTTCAAGAAGCCAGATACAAGAAGACAAATATTGTATGTTTCCACTTTATAGGCGGTCCCTAGAGGAGACAGAAAGTAGAATGGTGGGGGCCAGGGGCTTCGGGAGGGGGAGGGGGAGTCAGTGTTTAACGGGAACAGAGTTTCAGTCTGGGGAGATGAGAAAGTTCTGGAGATGGACGGTGGTGAGGGTTGCGCGACAATGTGAAGGTACTTAATGCCCCTGAACTAGAAACTTAAAAATGATTTAAACGTGAAATTTTATGTTATGTGTATTTTAACCACAATGTTTAAAAAATCAGGGGGAAGTAAGGTTAGTGAAATGGACAAAGGTGGTCAAAACGTACAAATTTCCAGTTATAAAATAAATAAGCCCTGGGGATGTAACGTACAGCATGGTGACTAATAATACAGTATTGTATAACTGAAAGCTGCTAAGATGGTAGATCTTAAAAGTTCTCATCACAAGAAAAAAGTTTTTGTAACTATGTATGGTGATGGATGTGAATTGGACTTATAGTGGTGATCATTTCACAGTGTATACAAACATCAAATCATTATGTTGTTCCTGAAACTAACATAATATTATATGTCAATTATACCTCAATTCTCTTTTTTGGGGGGGGGGCTGCGCTGCAGGGCTTGCGGGATCTTCCCTGACCAGGAATTGAACCTGCGCCCTCGTCAGTGAAAGCACAGAGTCCTAACCACTGGACTGTCAGGGAATTCCCTCTCAATTTTCTAAAAATCTAAAAAAATTGTCTGTGTGCCCTCCACTGAGGTAAAAAACAAAACAAAACAAAACCAGCATAAATACCGTGGAGGATCTCAGAGTTCCGCTCTCCACTTTCATCCCTGGAGGAAAGTAGTTGCTGTCCCTTCCACCCCCTAAGCAATGAGTAAGGGCCACTTTTCATTTAGTCAATACATATCTCTCGAGCACCTACTTTACGCTCGGCCTTGTTCTAGGTCCTGGCAACACAGCAGGGAAGAGAACAGATAAAATTCCCTGCACTTGTGGCGTGACATTCTAGATGGGACGACAGCCAAGAACAAGGATAAACAAGTAAAAATATATAGTGTGACAGATAGCGACACGATATAGAAAAAGCAAAGCAGGGAGATGACGTCACTGGAGATCGGGTGGCCTGGGACCATCTTTTTGATCTGCAGGAGCTGAGGTGGAGACACAAGGATGTCAGGGGCAGGGTGTACCAGGCAGGGCGAACAGCTGAGGCAAAGGTCTGGAGGAGAAGGCTGTCCTTGAACTTGATGTAATTCCTATCTATCTGCTGGGCCCGTAACTTGCTTCACCGCATTTCTTTTTTCTTCTTCTCATTTCATTATTTCTTTTTAATTTTATTTTTTTAATTAATTTATTTATTTATTCTTGGCTGTGTTGTGTCTTCGTTGCTGTGCACGGGCTTTTCTCTAGTTGTGGGGAGCAGGGGCTACTCTTCGCTGCAGTGTGCAGGCTTCTCATTGCGGTGGCTTCTCTTGTTGCAGAGCATGGGCTCTAGGCGTGCGGGCTTCGGTAGTTGCAGCACGTGGGCTCAGTAGTTGTGGCTCGCGGGCTCTAGAGCACAGGCTCTGTAGTTGTGGAGCATGGGCTTAGTTTCACCGTGGCATGTGGGATCTTCCCCAACCAGGGATTGAACCCATGTTCCCTGCATTGGCAGGTGGACTCTTAACCACTGTGCCACCAGGGAAGTCTCTCATTATTTCTTTTAACAATTAATTAATTTTTTAAAATTTATTTATTTATTTTTGGCTGCGTTGTGTCTGTTGCTGCACGTGGGCTTTCTCTAGTTGCGGCAAGCAGGGGGCTGGTCTTCATTGCAGTGCATGGGCTTCTCATTGCAGTGGCTTCTCTTGTTGTTCACCGCATTTTTGTTCATGAATTTCATCCATATTGATGTGAGTTACTCTCCCTGGTTTCACTGCTCTGTCATGCAGCACCGTACACATTAATAGGCTATAATTTATTTGTCCCTTCCCCCGTGAATGGACAGTTATGTGAAATCCAATTTTGTGGTCTCAATGTCTCCAGGAAACAAAATTTTCCCACCCTTTTTTTTCTTTTTAATTGTTTTTTGGATTTTTTAAAAAAATAAGTAATTCATTCACATAGTTCCAAATCGAAAAGGCACAAAATGGTTTTGAGGACAAGTCCCCACTCTGCTTCCAGCCCCCTGACACCCATCTCATTACTGATTTCAAAACATGCTATGGTTTAATGGTTCCTCAAAAAGAATTACCAGGGGCTTCCCTGGTGGCGCAGTGGTTGAGAGTCCACCTGCCGATGCAGGGGATGCGGGTTCGTGCCCCGGTCCGGGAAGATCCCACATGCCGCGGAGCGGCTGGGCCCAGTGAGCCGTGGCCACTGAGCCTGCGCGTCCGGAGCCTGTGCTCCGCAATGGGAGAGGCCACAACAGTGAGAGGCCCGCGTACCGCAAAAAAAAAAAAAAAAAAAAAAAAAGAACTACCATACGATCCAGCAATTGCGTTTCTGAGTGTATACACAAAGAAAGCACAGACTCAGAGAGATATTTGTACGTCTGTGTTCATAGCATCATTATTCACAATAGCCAAGAGGTGGGAAGCAACCCAGGTATCCAACGATGGATGAGTGGGTAAACAAAATGTGGTGTATTCTACAATGGAATATTATTCAGCCATAAAGAAAAAAAAAAAGAAGGAAATTCTGGCACATGCTACACCATGGATGAAACTTGAAAACACTATATTAAGTGAAATAAGCCAGGAACAAAATTACAGATATTTTATGAGTGGGGACTTAAGTGTTTAATGCATACAGAAATTCTCATACTTGGACTTCCCTGGTGGTGTAGTGGTTAAGAAGCCGCCTACCAATGCAGGGGACACAGGTTTGAGCCCTGGTCCAGGAAGATCCCACATGCCACGGAGCAACTAAGCCCGTGCGCCACAGCTACAAATACTGAGCCCACATGCCACAACTACTGAAGTCTGAGCGCCTAGAGCCCATGCTCCACAGCAAGAGAAGCCACCACAATGAGAAGCCCATGCACCGCATCAAAGAGTAGCCCCCGCTAAAATAAAATTTAAAATAAATTAATTAATTAAAAAAATAAAGTATACAATTCAATTAAAAAAAATAAAGTCTTGTACTTAATACCACTGAATCGTACCCCTCAAAATTGTTAAAATGGGGACTTTCCTGGCGGTCCAGTGGTTGTGACTTCCCGATCCCACTGCAGGGGCCGTGGGTTTGATCCCTCGTCAGGGAACTAAGATCCTGCATACCACGTGGCGTGGCAAAAAACAAAACAAAACAAAACAACCCAAAATGGTTAAGTGATCAGTTTTGTTATGTACATTTTACCACAATTAAACACACACACACACACACGCGCGCGCGCGTGCACGCACTTACAGAATGCTTATTCTGTGCTGTGTTCTCAGCCGTGGGGATTTAGCCATGAACAAAACACAGGAATCCCTGCCTTCAGGAAGCTTACATAAACCAGATAAATACTAATAAGCCCACTTGTGGGTTTTGTTGGAAGGTGGAAGTGGTGGGCAGAGAAGAGTGGAGCAGATAAAGGGTATAGGGTGCAGGAGTAACTTGTTTTAGGCTCTGTCCTCAGCACCCAGTGTAATTCCAGGCCCCCGGCAGGATATGTGTTGCCTATGAGCAGCTGTGTATTCAGGGCTTCCTCCTATAGCCACAAATAAAGAGCACATTGCTTCACTCAGCTTCCATGTCCTTGGCTTCTGGTGGGTTCTGCCGATGGGGAAGGCTGGCAGGAGATCAGAGGTGGGAGACAGACGAGCGTCCCTATTCCCTCCCTGCCCAACCACAGTTGGGCAGTGGTGGTTTCTCTGTGGCCACATAACCTACAAGGAGCCGCTTCTTCACGGCTCCAGATGTCAGCAAGTTCTGCTCCCTTCCCATCCTCTTTAGTCCTGTCAAAATCTTCCCACTGTTGCTAGTTCCGGGTGCCTTATGGAATTACAACGCCCCAAAGATGTCCATGCCCTAATCGCCAGTGAGAATCAGGAATTAAGAATGCTACTCAGCTGACTTTAAGGTAGGGAGATTAGCACTTGCTTCAGCGGCACGTATACTAAAATTGGAAGGATACAGAGATTAGCATGTCCCCTGCACAAGGATGACGCGCAAATATGTGAATCATTCCATATTAAAAAGAAAATGATAGGGAGATTATCTTGGTGGACTCAGTGTATCCACAAAGGTCCTTAAAAGTGGAACGGGGAGGGGACTTCCCTTGTGGCACAGTGGTTAAGAATGTAGGGGACACAGGTTCGAGCCCTGGTCCAGGAAGATCCCACATGCCACGGAGCAACTAAGCCCGTGCGCCACAACTACTGAGCCTGTGCTCTAGAGCCTGCGAGCCACAACTACTGAAGCCCGCGCACCTAGACCCCGTGCTCCGCAACAAGAGAAGCCACCGCAATGAGAGGCCCGCGCACTGTAACAAAGAGTAGCCCCCGCTCGCCGCAACTAGAGAAAGCCCGCGTGCAGCCAAAAATAAATAAATAAATAAATAAAAATAATTTTTTTTTAAAGTGGAATGGGGAGGCAGAAAAAGAGGTCAGAATGATGTGACAGAACTTGATTCATCTTTGCCATCTTTGAAGATGGAGGAAGGGGGCCATGCGCCAAGGAACACAGGCAGCCCCTAGAAGCTGGAAACAGCAAGGAAATGGATCTTACCCAGAGCCTCCAAAAGGATCACAGCCCTGCCAATGCCTTGATTTTAGCACAGCGAGACCCATGTTAGACTTCTGACCTGCGGAAGTGTGAGGTAATGCATTTGTGTTGAAGCCACTAAGTTTGTGGTGATTTGTTACAGCAGCCACAGAAAATGAATCCACTCAGCACACATCTGTTGGTTCTCCTGTCCCACTCACATCATTACATTTTGTTCAGTGAAACCCTTTTGAGTGGAATTCTGTTTGCCGCTAAGACCCAGCCAATCATGCTTCTGGGAGCTTACTCTATAGGTGGGATGCCTGTCTTCGTGGAAAATGGTGCGCAAAGGTATGTTTCGCTGCATTGCTTGTAAAATTAGAGACGGAAAAACTTGCAAGTGTTAAAAACGCTGGTGAAATAAATGCTGAGATGTGCACATACTGGAGCTTTCTACCAGAGTAGAAAGAATGAGGAAGTGCTGATGAACTGATAAGGAAAAATCTGCAGGGCCACAAGGTTCAGTGAAAAACAGCAAAGACGCGCGCCGCTGACTGCAGTGTGTTAGCTCTGTGTGAAAAAGGAACGGAAGGGGTAAGATTACATTTGAACTTACAAAAAGAAACCCTGGAAGGAGTCACGAGACACCGTAGAGAGTGGGCTCCCATGGTTGGGGGCAGGGAACAGGGTGGGTGGCGGGTGAGTAGAGAGAGAACCTACTCTATGTGTCTCTCTTAATAGCTGGTGTTTTAAATCCTAGCCCGTGCTAGGGTGAGGCAGGCGAGGCATGAAAGCAAAAAGGGCGCCAACTCAGTAATCGAGATAAATATTTTAATGTAATATTTTCCAAAAACACCATTAATGTGAAAAAAAACATGAACAAAACATTAAAATTTTAAGTCAAAAATCAGTAACAGGGCTTCCCTGGTGGCTCAGTGGTTAAGAATCCGCCTCCCAATGCAGAGAACACGGGTTCGAGCCCTCGTCCGGGAAGATCCCACATGCCGCGGAACAACTAAGCCCGTGCGCCACAACTACTAAGCCTGCACGCCACAACTACAGAAGTCCATGCACCTAGAGCCCGTGCTCCACAAGAAAAGCCAACGCAATGAGAAGCCCACGCACCGCAACGAAGAGTAGCCCCCGCTCGCTGCAACTAGAGAAAGCCCGGGCACAGCAACGAAGACCCAATGCAGCCAAAAATAAATAACTTTTTTAAAAAAATCAGTAACAGCGCTGAATTCTACTGAAGCCTGAGGTCAAACGAAATATCAGGAATATGGATTCTATCTTTGAAAGTTTTTGCAGTAAAGAATTAACAACTTGACGATCCTGAGTGGATCCTGGATGGGTGGGGTTTATCCAGGGCCTTAGGAGGGCCCCCCATACCCCCCCCCACCAGCCATTCTCATCTATATGAAAAGCATTAGGCAATGCCACTCAGGTTTGCAGCTCACTGTTGACCCCTGGTGGTGATCAGCTTGGACACAAAGGCATTTACTGAGGGCCAGGACCCCTTCGGGGCGCTGGGAATATTTTAGGACCAAGAAAGACTCAGTTTGTGCCGTGGTGGTGCTCACAGCAAAAAGGAGACAGCAATACACACATCAGCAAAACCAGGCAGGTGAAGAAGCTGCGTGGCCAGACGTGATGGGTGACTCAAAAGGCAGGTCAAGGAGGACCTCTGGGAGGAGGTGGCAGAGCTCTGATTGGAGTGAGAAGCAGCTGCCAGGGGGTGGTGTCCCCCAGAAGAGGTGGGCAGTGGGCTTCACTGGACCCTTGGTATTTCACGTCTTAAAAGCTGATGTGTCCTTGTTTATTATAGTATTCTTTAAGCCTTTCCTGTGGCCCGAATATTCCATTACCTTTTAAAGGAAGACTGCTTTCAAAAGATTACTTTTTCAAGGGAAGGGTGTTCAAGCAGAGGGACGGGCATGTGCCGAGGCCCAGATTTTGAGCACCTGGGTACCAGGCGCCACGCTTGCCTGTACGTTATCTCACCTACACCTCATCGCAACCCTGGGAGGAAAGCATGAACGTTACTCTCATTGTACAGAGGGGGACACTGAGGCTGAGGAAAGTGCCCAAGGTCACACTGATAGAAAAACTTGAGAGTGCTTAAGGATCAGCAAGGAGGGAGTTGAGAAGGGGAGGACATGACACGAGGGCAGGGAGGTGACCAGGCAGATGGTGTAGGGCCTGGTGAACTGCAGCGAGGTCTTAGGCTTCTGCTCTGAGGGATGTGCCGACTCAGGTGTTCACAGGTGCCCACTGGCGGCTGCCTGCTGGGGTCCAGTGAGGGCAAGGAAGACAGGGAAGAGGCTGGAGTGGCCATGCAGGCCAGGGGTGACAGGGACCTGAACCAGGGTGGAGGACGAAGGGCAGTGGACAGACTCAAGATTTGTTTTGGAGGCAGAGCTGGCCACGTGGAAGGTGAGACACGGTGCAAGTTGATGCTCCTGAACGGACGGTGGGGGGTGGCTCAGAGGGATGAGATAATCCCAAGACTTACGGGGGGCGGGGGGGGGAGTGAGAACCCTTGACACAAAGGTGTCCTGAGGAAGTGTTCCAGGCGGTGGAACGATACATTCCTGGAGAGCCTGGAGTGAGGACGGAGGACATTGCCCATTTGCTGCAGGGCAAAGCTGGGGGCATCACAAGCCCAGCCGCCAACACTGACCAGGGTTCCCTCCCACCCCGCAAGAGAAGAGCTGTGCCAGCCCTCCTGAGGTCTCGCGGAGCATCTGAAATCCTTTATTGGAAGATAATTGCTGTTTACTATGTAGGAGACTCAACAGCAGACGAACAGTGAAAACGGAGCCCACAGTGACTGGGGCAGGGCCCTCAGCTGGGGACCCCACCCATACCCTGTGGACCAGCCTGGCAACCTCTACCCCTCCCTGGACCCCCGAGCCTTTGGCATAATGCTGAAGTGGGGGAGCTGCAGGCAGTGAAGCCCCTTGACTCAAAGCAGACTTGGATGAGCGCTTGGGGAGTGGGGTCAGTGGAGGGGGGTGGGCAGGCCACTCCGGGCTAGGTGTGGGAGCAGCCAAAGTGGAGGAAGCCAGGAGCTGGGGAGATGGTGTCTATTTTTGTTTTCTGAAAAGGGGCGCACAGGGGCCTGCAGGCAGCCGGGCAGCAGCTGAGGTGGGTCATGCACTGACGTCTTTCTCGTCGCCCCGACTGGAGGCTTCCAGCAAGGGGTCCCCGGGACCCGCCTCCTCCTCCTCTTTGGCCTCACTGGACTTGGAGTTGGGGACCCAGAGGCCGGAGTCAATGCAGCGCTGCATGTGGTACTTCGCGTCCTGCAGCGAGAAGGGTGGGTTGGTGAGGCTGGGCTGCCACCTTCTGGTGGCCCGCCTGTGCCCTGCACATCCTCGAGCCTGCTTCCTGCCCTTTCTAGATTACAGCTTTACAAAAGAACTGCCCGCAATGATGGAAATGGTCTGTAATCTGTGCCGTACAATACGGTAGCCACCACCACGTGTGGCTACTGAGTACTTCAAATGTGGCTGGTGCAGGGGAACTTTAAATCTCACTTAACTTTAATTCAAGTTTAAACAGTGTAGTCTAGAACAAGGGTGAGCAAACTTTTTTGTAAAGGGCCAGACAGTAAATATCGTTGGCTTGCGGGCCCTAGGATCTCTGTCAAAACCTCTCAACCCATCATGCCTCAACTTTATGGTTGTAGCACAAAACCAGCCACAGACAAGATGAAAATAAACCAGCCCGGCTGCCACATTCCAATCAAGTTTTATGTAGAGACAGGCAATGAGCCTGCAAGCCATAGGCAAAGACCCTTGGTCTAGATGTTCATTCCCACAGAAGCATCTAGAAACCCTGGGCCAGGTCTTGCGACTAGACTTTTTACAGATGAGGAAAGCAGTGTGGCCAACCGGTGAGACAGGCAGCAGGAATGGGGTCAAACCGAGGTCTATCAAGACTCAAAGTATTTATCTACCAGCGCGGTGACTGCTCCAAACAGCTGCTGTTTTTACCAGCACCAAGTACGTGCTCAGCCCTCCCCATGGATTTCGTGAGTTAATATCGAGAGAAAGTGGTTTGATGAGGTAACTGAGGCTGGAAAAGGACCCCCTCCTTGGGCCACTCTGAGCTGCTGGCAAAGGTGGGGTCAGCTGGTGTGCTCACCAACAGCCCACAGGGACAGGGACACTCAATCTGGACGCCGGGCACACAGGAGGTGCTCAATAAATGTAAGGGGGCAGGTGGCACAAAGCCTGGCTGCCTCGTGTGCTGGCCACACAGTGACAGAACGTCCCTTGTTCCTTTGAGAAGCCCAGGAGGGACGCTTCTACCAATGATGTGGGCAGCAGAGCTGGAGGGGGCGGGGGGAGACACATCGCTGGCCCAGGTGGGCTTGGGCGCAGTTACTCACGGTGGGGTCCATCTTGCTGATGGCATCTTGGAGCATCTGCACATCCTTCACGTCAAAGCATTTCTGGAGTTCCTGTGGGTGCAGAGGGGTGGGGTCAGGGCCTGGGTCCCAAGGAGCCTGGGGACCCCACTGGCTGCCTGCCTGCTGCCCACCAGGGCCCAGGGAGCCACACCTCAGGGAGGGACTCGTAGACCTCGACGGGGTCCAGGCCGCCGGGGCCAAGCCGCTTCCTGCGCTCCTCCTCCTCGTACTCCTTCATGGCCTTCTCGATGCGCAGCTTGGCCCGGCCCCGCACGCGGTCTCTGAAGGCCTCCAGCTCGTCGTTGAAGCCCTCCATGTACTGACGGTCAGCAGTCTGCGGGGGGCAGGGGCGTGCACAGGACTGAACTGGGGGAGCCAAGACCGCCCCACTGCAGGTCCTCAGAGACGCCCCAGGGCTCCCCGCATCTGCTCCTGAACTGACAGACGGGCACCCTGGGCCTCAGGGCTCTCCTCTGCCTCCTCTGAGCTCGACTTTACACCTCTGTGCTCACGACCCCCTGCCCGCACAAGCCCCTAAACCTCAGACTCGTGACACCCACCTCCTCCGGGTCCTCCTGTGGAGTTTAGCGGGCATCTCAAATGCAACACAGCCACCCCGGAGCTCCCGGTCACACCCCTTAGTCTGTCCTGCAGCTCCCCCAGCTCAGCAGGGATAGCTTTGCTCTTCAGGTGCTCAGGTAAGAAACCCACAGGCATCCTTGACTCTGGCCCTCACCCCAGCTTAGGACTTTCAGCACATCGTGCCAGCTCGGCTTTCCAAATCTGCCCAGGAGCCGACCACTCGTCAGCTCCTCCGTGGCCCAGCCCTCTCCTGACTGAGGAGAGGACTGATCACAGGGGCTTGAGTCCGAGTAAACCCATGTCTGTCTCCCCCAGTGGACCGCAGGCTGGTTCCCTGAGGCGGACCACCCTCCACTCTGCCCTGGCCACTCCGGCCCCTCCCTACCTTGATCTTGGTGAAGAACTGCCGGAAGCAGGCACGGGGGTCCACCTTCAGGCTCTTGGCCAGCTCCAGGATGAACTGCATGACGATGGTCTGGTGGGCCACCTGCTCCATCAGCGCACATTTCTGCCAAGGGAAAACAAGCACGGCGTCACCAAGTGGCAGACCCAGGGCAGAGCCTTTCCCCAGCCCCGGGGGCGGGCTCCACGTACCTCCTCCACCTCTAGGTCAATGCACCAGATGACCAGGTAGTTGGCGGTCTCCTCGCACACCAGGTGGACGTTGTCCGACAGGTACTTCTGGCTGTCATCCCAGCGGCGGAGCATGCCTGCGGGAAGGTGTTGGCAAGGTGTTGGAAGGGCCCTGGAGGCGGAGGCCAGCCCCTTGTCACGTGCACCGCCCACCGGGCCCCCACCTGGGCCCAACTTACCGAAGTGCTTGATCTGTTTCTCATACTTCTCCACGAAGGTTTTGTGTTTCTGTTCCCTCACCTCCTCCGACTCCTCCTCCGCCCGCTCAGGCTTGGTATTGACCATGCTCTGTGGTGGGGTGAGAAGGGGAGTGGGCTGGGGCGAGGCTGTGCGGCGCCTCAAGCGTGGCCAGGTGGGCCGCGGCCGCAGCGCCCATCCCATCCAGGGTGGAGGTGGTGACAGCGCCATGAACATCAGCGTGGCGGGAGCGTGGGCGTGGCAGGTGTGGCCTCGGACTAGGGCCTTCGGGCAGATCAGAGGGGGGTACCGGTGGGGTGCCGCACCTGCCTGGGCCCCCACACATGATCCCCTCACCCGCCACCTCCATCCACCCGTCCCTGGACCTGAGCAGTCCCCTCGGCCACACCTGCCACCGTCTGCCGAGCGCGCCCGGCCCTCGCACACCTTGCTGAAGCCATCCTTGCTGAGCGTGTCCACGTTCCAGGGCATGCTCTTCTCCTTCTTGCGCATCTCCTCCAGCTTCTGCTCCCAGCTCCGCTCCTCCTTGCGCAGCTGCTGCGCCTCGGCCTGCAGCCGCTCCAGCTCGGCCCTGCTGCCCTCGCCCTCGGCCACCTCCAGATCCTTCAGCTTCCGCTGGCACTCGGCCACCTTGCGCTTGCACTCGCGACAGCCCCTGTCCAGCTCCTCCTTTTCTTTCTGGAACTGCTCCATGCGCTCCACCCGGGCCTGTGGGACAGGCACGGCCCATCACTCTGCGGAACGGCTTGTCCCTTGACCCCAGCCCCAGCCCCAGGACCCCAACAGCTGCACCTGGGATGACCCCGGAGAATGTCAGCACCAACCTCCGTGTGCCGGACTCCCAGCTCCCGCTCTCGCCCCTACAGGTGCACCTGAGCCAGGGCGGGTCCCTCTTCTGCTCAGAACCCTCTACGGCTGCCACCTCACTTGGAGCAAAAACCTAAGTCCTCCCTGTGACCCACAGGGCCGTGCGCAATCTGTCCCGTGCCCTCCATGGCCTCACCTCTTCCTGCTCACCCCCTCCCTCAAGCCACACTGGCTGCCTCACCTTTTCTCGAACCCACTTCAAACCTCAGGGCCTTTGCACTGGCTGTTCCCTTGGCCTGGAATGTTCTCTCCCCAGATACCCCCCACCCTGGCATCCTTAACATCTTCTTTTTTAAAAATATATATTATTTATTTATTCATTGGCCGCGCCCTGCAGCATGCGAGATTGCAGTTCCCTGATCAGGGGTTGAACCTGTGCCCGCTGCATTGGGAGTGTAGAGTCTTAACCACTGGGCCACCAGGGAAGTCCCCCTTATCATCTTCAAATGTCCCTTACAGGGAATTCCCTGGTGGTCCAGTGGTTAAGACTTCGCGCTTTCACTGCCGATGGCCCGGGGTTCAATCCCTGGTTGGGGAACTAAGATCCCACAAGCTGCGCAGTGAGGCAAAAAAAAAAAAAAAAGTCCCTTACAGATGAGGCCTTCCTTGACCACCTGGCTGAAGGTCTCAACGTCCCCCTACTCTGCTCTGCTTGATCTTCCTCCTCAGCACTTGTCACCCGACAACAGCCTGTGACAATTATTTATCATGTTTCGGGCACTGTCCTCCTCCAAGGATACTGGCTCCACGAAGGTGTTGTGCCCCCAGAGCCAGGAACTGGGCCTGACACACAGTACGGACTCAGGAAAGCCTTGTTGGATGTAATAAAGTAATAAGATGCTGGATAGAGGCCTCACCCCTCCCCAGGGTCTCAGGTTCCCCCTCCTCCCTGGAGCCACCCTCAGTAACACTCGGGCACCCTCCTGTGCCCACCACGCCCCTCAAGCCACCGCTGCTTGGGTGTCCCACAGGCACCTCCAATTCTGTGCCCCAAACTGAACTCCCCACCGGAGCCCCCCAGACCTGTTTTTCTGCTGTGTCCTCCCTCAGCAAAGAGCCTGCCCCTGCCTCCTGTCCCAAGCTGAGGCCTGTTGTGAGCCCTGTCCCTCCCTCGCTGCCACCAAATCCTGACACTATTTTTTTTTTTTTTTTGGCCACGCTGCGTGGCTTGTGGGATCACAGTTCCCCGACCAGGGATTGAACCTGGGGCACGGCAATGAAAGCCTAGAACCCTAACCACTACGCTACCAGGAAACTCCCCTGACACTTTTCATTTCCAGTTGTTTCTCCAATTTGCTCCACCCCGAGTGCTGCACCTGGATCTGCAGAGGCCCGCTCAGCTCTGTCTCCAGGCCAGCATGCCCTCCTGAGCCCAGCCTAGTGCCCACC
Organism: Monodon monoceros; assembly: GCF_005190385.1. Lineage (NCBI taxonomy): Eukaryota > Metazoa > Chordata > Mammalia > Artiodactyla > Monodontidae > Monodon > Monodon monoceros. Next base: position 162,771,895 of record NW_021703768.1, read on the forward strand.
AGCCTCCTGTCCCCCTCTACCGTAGACGCCACTCCTCAGACCTCCTCTTCCACTGCACCCCATCTCCTCAGTCCCCCATCCCGACTCCTATCAGATCACTGGGCCCTGTCACACTCCAACCCTGCTTGGCTCCCAGCAGTGCCTGCTCAACCCAGACCAATGACTGAACCCTGAGAGGTGCCACCATCTTCCATCGCTGTCGCCCCAATCCAGGCTCGGAAGCTGCCATAGGAGTCTTTGAAATGTACCTGTCTGACCACAGCCCTCCCTGCTACCTCAGACTGGAGTGTCTGGGTTCAGAGGGGACCCCAGACCCCTGCCCCACGCTGCCCAGATGGCCAAGGCTCCTTGGGGGGCTGGGTCCCAGGCCGATGCCGGCCCCTGTGGTTGATGCTAGCCCTGAATGGACCAGCTCTCTCCTGACTCTTAGCATCTGCACATGCTGTTCCTCCCACCTGGCACTCTCTTCCCCTTACTCCATCTGCTTTGTCCCCAAGTCTCAGCTTCGACAAAGCCTTCCCCAAGTGCCTGACCCCCAGAGTCACTGAGCCCCAAAGGCCCCTCTGTGATCATCAGATGACGTGATGAGATGCTAGTGGAAGGCCCTGGGGCACCAGACCTGGGGTCATATCTCACAGCCACCATGTAATGGCTGGGTGTCCCTGGGCCAATCCCCTAACTTCAGTTTCCTCATCTGTCAGATGCAGACAACAGTGCCAAGGCTGCACTGGGAAAAGCAAAAAAGGTTATAAAAGTAGACAGTCCAGAGCTGTGCTGGGTGCTCAGTCAGCACCATTCCCACGTTGGCTACTGTCATTACTGTCTGTCCCAGGGGAAAATCTGTCTCTCTCTGGGGACTGTACTGGGGCTCAAACAAGAAAATGTACTTCAAGTGCTTAGCTCGATATCCAGTAAATGCTTATAACTGGTAACTGGGAGCAGTTGTTACTGTATCATCAGAGCAGCCCAGCTCCACCACTTATTGGTGATGTGACCTTGGCCAAGTCTCATACCTCTCCCTGCCTTGGTGTCCCCCTCTATGAAATGGGGTCTCACAGGGTTGTTTTGAGGACTAAATGAGTTACTCCCAGGAAACTGCCTGCAACACAGCATTCAGTATACATGTCCTCAACCGTCATCACCGTCGTCATGGCCACGGCCACGGCCATGGCCACCAGAATGGTCTGCTAACTTGCTTCTGTGCTTTACTAGAGGCCGTATCTCCAGATTCTAGCACAGGGCCAGGAAGACGGTGGGTGAGAATCGGGAGACCTGAATCCTTCTCTAACGCCCCATAGGACCGACATGGCTAACCCTGAGCCTCACTTTTCCCACTCGGATGAGGCCCTCGCCTTGCGGAGGACACATTGTGGCCTCTGCCACCTCTCTTTTTCCATGATGGGACTGTGTCACCTGGAGCCTTCCTGCTGCCTTATGAGGGTTACGGTTGGCATTATAGCTGGCCTTTGGTGGCAGCAGGAATCTACCACACTGCTGGTTTCTGCTGGACGGCCATCAAAATCTTCCCGGCATCCTCTGAGCAGCCGCCAGGGAGGCCAAAGCTAAATAAAGGCCTCCTGGAGCTGCTGGGGGTGGCAGCCTGCCCGGCCTGAGCTTTACGCCTCCAGGAGGGGCTATAGCAGGCTGGGCAGGGAAGAAGCCTTGGCAGCGAGAAGGGGCCACAGGTATCACTGCCCTCCTTACAGACAGGGGACCCAAGGCTCACAGAACCTGGATACCACACAGCTCACTGGGAGGAGCCACAAGAAACTAGTACTGGTGGCTGTTTCTGGGCAAGGGAGCCAGGGAGCTGGAGCTGGAGCCGGGAAGACTCGCTGGTCCCCTTCTGGAACCTCTGGATTATTTTTTTACCATGAGCGTGAATTACATGAGTAATAATAATGATAGTGGCTAAAGTTTCTACACAGTTTATTACATGCCAGGTGCTGTCCTGAGAGCATTACACACATTAAATACATAAGGCAACTCTCACAACAACCCTATGAGGTAGATACTAATAAGATCCCCAGCTGGAGAAACTGAGGCACAGAGAGATCAAAACTCACTGGGGGCAATGCAGCAGGTCAGTGATTCAGCAGAAGCCAGCATCTGAACTCAGAAGCACACCAGGCTACCTTTTCTCTAATCCCCCTTTCCCCTCTGGTCCTGCTTACTCCCTCCCAGGCCCTGAGCCAAGTTCTTTTCAGATCTCATTTCACGTCGTCCTTACCACGGTCTCATGGAGGCGGGGTCTCGCTCCCCCTAAAGCAGCAATGGCCCTGTGGCAGGGCTGGGATGAGAACCCAGGCTTGGTGGCCGCTGAACCGGGTGCTGGAGACACCAGGCTCCCTGCCTCCACTCCAGCCCTGGGGCTCCCAGCGGCAGGCCAGGAAAAGGTTTTGTGCCAAGAGGGAGAAGGGTGTGGTGGGAGGAGGATGCTGCAGGAGAGGGGACATCAGCCTTCCAACTCAGCAGGACCAAACCGTCCTCCCCACGGCGATACAGACTAACTATGTGACAGAAATAAGTGTTCCCAAGAATCGCCTTGAGAGCTTGCAGAGATCTTCAATAGTTCATAATAAAATGCTACACATGGCAAGAAAGAGAAGTGCTAGAACTTTCTCCTTACACTCCAGGGGCCCACCCGGCAGACACTACCCAGGAGGCTGCTGCTTTAAGGAATGGGTTGGAACTGGGACTGGGAACCAGATGTAGGGACTAATGCTGGGTCTTGGCAGGATGGGGAAGGGCCCTTCTAGAAGCTTCTAGATAAACGACTGGGAGCTGATATATGGGAAGGTGGGGTGAGGAATTCCTAACTGGAAGATTCTGAGAGATATATGCCCTCAGTCTGAGAGTATAACAAGCATAGGAATGTGGGTGCAGGAGCTCTGATTTGGTGGAGCAGATTAGAACATTATGTCTCATGAGAGCCATTCTGTTGGCCTGAGAGCGCTGCTGGTCAGGGAGAGGGGTGAGAGAACACACAGACTTGGGATTCTGGGGTCTGGATTTGGGGGAAAATAAATAAAAGAAGGGGCAGGGAATTTGGAATCAGACTGGGAGGGTTCCTGGTAAAAGCAGGGTCAGTGTGGGTGTCTGAGAACAGCAGACCAAACTGGGGTCAGAAGGAAGCTGGGGTGGGTTTAGGTCCTGGACTTGGGTTTGAATGAGGCATTCCAATGCTGGCGGAGGTTCCTACAGGAAGCCTGTCTCGGGGGTGGGCGGTGACTGGGCCTGAAATACCAAGTAGGGGCAGGGGCTCTGGCTGGGCAGGACGCCATGTGGGTAGGGTTTCCTGATGCAATGGGAAATTGGGTCTACAGTGCATGAGGCTGAAGGAGAGCAGCCGGAATTGGAGGCTCCATCAGGGCGGAGCTGGTGGTTCAGTCTGAAGGGGAACCAGGTTTCAAAATTCCAGTACTAGATGGGACTGAGGGTCCTGGTGGGGCACCGGTCTACGTTCTAGGGAAGGGGTCCTGGGTGTGGGTTGGAGTCCCAGGCCAGGAACAGAAATCTCGGGGGAGGACAGAACTCCTTGCTCTATTGAGAGGGGCAGAACCTCTAGATCTAAATGGGAATCACCGTCAAGATTCCGAAAGGCAGGTCACAGACTAGACTTAAAGTATTGGGAACTCTGGGGGTTGGGAGGGGCCGATGGGACATCCAAGATCATAAGTGGGTACCCGAAAGGTTCAGGGTGCAGATTCTGGGGTAGAATTCTGGGTGTAAGTGGAAGGTCCCAAATGGATTGGGGGGGGCACGTCCAAAGCTTGTCTTGGTAGTCTAAACTGTGAAGAAGGTGCCCTAGGGGTCAACTGGGAGTTCCAAGAAGAAATTGGAAGGGGAGGGGGGAGGGGGGAGCGGGGAGGGCCCGGGATCGCGGGCAAGGAACTCAAGGGTCTCGGCAATTCTGTTGCCCCGGAGTTGAATCAAGGAACCCCGGGCGATCCTGAAAGTCCAGACTGTAGGGTGGGAAACCCAGGTGTCAATGGCTGGGCCCCCAGCAGTATCAGGAGTCAGAACTCTGAAGCGGAGTCCCGAGAGTGGGGGAAGGCGCTGGGCGCGCGCGCTCTACCTGGTGCCGCCAGCGGAAGAGGCTGGCTGTGTCGATGTTGGGGTGCGTCTCGTCTTCATCGTCAGACACCTCGATGTGGTCCCACACGCTGTAGTCCACCATCTTGCCTCCGCGGCCCAGCCCGCTCCGGCTCTGGCAGCAGCAGCAGCGGCGGCGGCAGCAGCGACGGCTACGGCGGCAGCACCACACAGACTCTGCCCGCAGAGCCCCGCCCCTTCCGTTTCCGCCCGGACGCGGGCGCCCCCGCCCGCGCGTGACGTCACATCCCTAGTAACCGCGGCAGCGGCACTGGCGACCGAGGTCTTAAAGACCCCTGCGCACGTGTTCCGGCTCCCCGAAGTCTTCGCCGAGACCTCACCCCATCGGGCTTGGGGCCTCCGCTAGGCACCTCCTACGGGTATACGGGTGGATTCTCCATCTTTGAGCTCCCCTTCTCTCCCGGTGCCCCACGGTGGGCGTTTACGGCGGCCGTGAGGGGGGCAGTTGGCGAGACTGAGGGAGAGGATTGTCCCCTTAGCCACACCGCAGTGACGTCAGCCCGATCCCACTGCTGGGGCCGGGCCTCGGCGAGAAGACCTCGCTCCCGCCCCTTGTGAAGAGGAACTTAACTTTGTGCCTGATAGGAACGGACATTCCCAGTCCGAGGGGTACAGGGCCCTGCCCTGGGAGGGTCTAAGTAAAGGAAGGATATGGCCCTGCCCTTGAGGAGTCGGAGGTGGGCGCGATGTAGCCCTGCCTTAATGGCTGGTGTTTCCCCGGCTCGGACCACAGCCTACCCCTCGCGTCCGTATCTTCTGCTTCTAGCGGGGATTCGCGCATACACGCCCCCCTCTGGAATCACCCGGACCACACTAACGGGCCTCGGGAGCCTGTCCACTGCGTCCCCCCGTGCAGCCGCTGGGTGTCGCTAGTGTCTAACTAGCGGCCCGTGCTCTTGGCCTCGCGCCGGGTGGGGGTGGGGGTGGGGGTGGGGGTGGATCTTGGCAGTGAGCACGGCGGGGGGTCTTGACCCGTTGATGTACTCTAGGACTGCTCGCAGCGCCTGCCCCCTTCCTCGTCCCGGGCGCTAAGGACTCCATTACACTGAGCTTGGGCGACCGCAGCCACACATTTTCATACATCCCTATCCACGCTGTGACACCGGGATAAAAGGCTTCGTTGCAGCCTAGGGCAAGGATTATCTCAGATTAAAGGGCGCTGGGGGGACAGGGTGAACGGGAGGAGCTTCAACCGGGAGGCTCCTGGTGAAGGGAGCCTCTCCCAGACTCCCCCAGAGCGGGCGTTGGAGGGAGGGGTTGGAGCGACTGGAGTAAAGGTCTCTAAAAGGGTGCGGGTGTGGGGGATTCCCCTGCCCACGGAAGGGGAGGGGCCATCAGGACAAAAGCGCCCGCCTGCTGCCGCCCCTCCCCCTCGCGCTCCATTCAAACCCGCGAGTAGGCGGGCGGGGGCGGGGGCGGGGGAGTCCCCCTCTCCTCCTCCTCCCCCTCCAGCCCCGGCAGTCCAGCATCACAGCGGCAGTCAAGTCCCGGGCACGCGCGCGCAAGGACCCACACCTCGGCGGGTCTCACAATCTCTCTCTCTCTCTCCTCTCTCTCTCGCGCACACACACACACACACACACACACACACACCCCAGCAACAAAGGGTCTGGACACCCCCGTCCCCTACCGCCCCTCAGGCCGGAGAGGGCGGGGCATCCCCTGCCCAGCCCCCCTGCGAGGTAAGCTTTGGACCACAAGCTGCGGTGGGGAGGGGGACCAGGCGCCGGGAGGGAGGGGGTCTGGACGGGGGGGCTTCCCTCGCCCCCCAAGAAAGTCAGGGGGCCCCTGTACGCACTTTGAGGGCTTCAGGCCGGCCGCCAGGCTGAGGGTATGTAGGGAGGACCCCGGATGCCGGATTCCCGGGTAGGCGCGGGGGTCTCTACCTGGCTTCGGAGACCGGAGCTGCCTGGCCCCAGGGAAACAGGGTCCCAGGAGCCCCAGCTCCCAGAATTGGGGACAGGGCGCCGGAAGCTCCCCGATCAGCGCCAAGCATTTACTAATCTCCTGACAACACAGCATCTCCAGCCTGGGGGACTGAGACAGAGACCCCTGAGTTGCTTTGCACTGCCCCTCGGACTCCCAACCGCCCTCCCCCCCATCAGCGCACCCCCTGCTGGGCGTCTTGTACCTGTGGGGTGGGGGTGGGGGACTGGGAATGCTCCTCTAGGCTCCCAAGCTTCCTCTGCTGCATCCCACAGCCACACACTGCTTAGCTGCGGCTGTGGGACTGGGCAAACGGCTTTGCCTTCCTGAGCCTCAATTTCCTCATCTGCAAAGTGGGTAATGACACACCCAGGATTCGGGGAGGTCATGCATGCGAGTGTGCCATTACGCCATCATTTATTTTACAGCTCATTTCACACATATTTCCCAAGAGCCTACTGTGTGCAGGACACTGTGACCAGGCTGTCAGGCTACAGCAACCAACAAGACCAGCTGGGTCCCTGCTCTGCTGACCCTGGACACTGGTGAGGGAGCAAGATCAGTGTGTAAACAGAGAAATATCCACGGTGATTTCAGACTGTGAAGACTAAAATTTCATGAGGCATAGAGAGTGACTGCAGGGAAGGATGTTCAAGATTAAATGAGATTTACGGTTTGTATCTGCCTTCCTGGTTCACTTTCAGCTCCATGAGGGGAGGGCCAGGTCTAGAAGAGTGGCTGGTACACAACAGGTGCTCAATGAATGTTGAATGAGTTAAAGAGGGGATTAGATTAAGACTATTTTCATAGCACTCTAGATCAGGTAGGAGGCTTATCACGAACCAATCCATCCTCTCTCCTATTTTACGGATGAAGCGAGTGAGTCTCTAAGGCCCAGAAAAGGGAAAGATGTCGTCAAAGGCAATAAGGGAGTTGACGGGGTGTCATCATTCCCACACAGGTGAGGGTGGCTGAAGGAATGGTTTTGAACAGCAGGGCATGGAAGAGAGTAGAGACCAGACTTGAGCACAGGTCCCTCCAGGAACCCATGACACCCAGCCAGTGCCCATCTCTCTCCCCATACCACACAGACACAGCCCTGCATTCATCCATTCAACAAGTATTTACTCAATGCCTACTATGTGCCAGGTGCTCAGGACACAACAGCAAACAGAAGAAAACCCCCTACGCCCATGGAGCTGACATTAAGTAGAGAAAACAGAGAAGAAACAACATAAACTAACGAATAAATATATAACAACAAACTGTGATTAGGACGGTGATAGAAATAGCTTGTGACAAGAGAGAAAAATAGAGGGGTCTACTTTGGGTTGGGTATCCAGGAAGACCTCCCAGAGGAGTTGCATTACTCTTCAAACACACACACACACACACACACACACACACACACAGACTTTGATCCAGACAAACGTAATCACACAAACACCACATACAGGCTGGAGCCTGAGAACCTTAATAGTATGCCTGAGGCCCCATAGCTACTGGGTGGCCATGCAGAGATTTGAACACAGAATCCACATTTCTAACCAGTGTACTTCCCGCTGCACCCACATGCATGTACCCTCCCCGCCTCCACACACACACATACTCAGAGTCACACAGAGACACAGCCAGCCTCATGCCCACATAGACTGATATGGTGTCACTTTGTCACATACACACACTCCTGTAGGTATGGTCTAGTCTCAACTACACAACACTCAGACTCCCAGAGAGTTCTACCTGTCCAGTTGCATGTGGACAGCTGTGTACAAAGTCTCACTTTCACACAGGTGCACGCGCACGCGCGCGCGCGCACACACACACACACACACACACACACACACACGCCCCGTGGGGAGAGGGGCTGAGAGTCCTTCCCAGCTCCAGGTCATGGAGCTTGGGTAGTCATTGTACCTCCTCAGGCCTGAATGATCTGGGGCAAGCTGTGGACAAGGGTATTCATCCTCATTTCCATGCCTCTTTGGCTGCCCATCACCCTGTCCTTCTGAAGGCAGTGGAGGTTGGGTGAAGCCAGTGCTCCTCTGTCAGGCCAGGCCAGGGACGCTGACAAGCTGGATGAGGGAAGAGGCCTCTTCTCAGCCTGAGCCTGGTGCCTGCTCTGCCATCTGGAACCCCTCGCCAGCCGGCTGCTGCGCAGGGGAGGGGAAGGCAGGCTTAGCGGCTCCTGTCCACCTGGGCACTCAGGCCAGTTTCTGAGGCCTTGTGTCCCATGCCCAGGTTTCTGCGAGAGATGATTTCTGCAAATGTGCACAGGTGTCCAGACAGTGGTGGCATGTGTGTCTCTTCCTCTCTCCCCTGGCCTCCTTCCTTCCTTCCACAAATCCTTGAGCACCTACAATGAGTTGTTATGGGCGCTGAGGATACAGCCAGGACCAGCTAAAGAATTCTGCAGAGCCCAGGACCAGATGAAAATGCAAGTCCCCTTATTAAGAATTTCAAGACCACGACAGCAGTGCATTAAACCTTCTAAGCATGGGGCCCAGTGGGACTGCTTAGGTCACGTGTACATGAAGTTGGCCCTAGACCAAGACAGAAAAATCCCCTGCCCTCATGGAACTAAGGGGTGGGGGCAAGCAGAAACATAAACATGATACCTCAGGGGTGGTAAGTGCTGAGAACAGAAGTAAAGATGAGTGAGAAACAGAGGGTGATGGGGTTGGGGGAGGCATCCATGCCAGGGAAGGCCTCTAAAAGGAGGTGACTTTGAGCAGAGAGGTGAAGGAGGTGAAGGAGTCAAGTGGATTTATTCATTCACTCAAGAGACATTTGTTGAGCACCTACTGTATACCAGTGTCGTCCTAGGTCCTGGAGATCCAGCAGGGGACAAAACAGACCAACATCCTGACCTCATGTCCTAATCAAAGGACAGGCAATAATAAAATAGGTAAATTATATATCTTGTTAGAATGTTGTAAGTCTAAAACAAACAAAATGAAAGCAGAGCCAGGGAGATCGGGGGTGGGAGGAGCGCAGGATATCTGAGGCTGGTTTTCCAGGGGAGGGAAAAGCAAGTGCAAAGTCCCTGAGGTCTAAATATGCTTGAAGTGTTTGAGGAACAGCGAGGAGGCCAGCGGGATGAGCGGGGAGGACGGGAGGAATTGGGGTCTCTGTGAATGTGTAGCTGTCTCCCATGTATGTCCATAGCGCCACTGAGTCAACAACAGTGATAATTGTTAGTATTATTAAGATAGTGGCTACTGTTTCATGAGCACCTACTATGAACCAGGCACTGTGCTCAGAACCTTACAGGCATTATTTCATTTCATCCTCACAACAACCTCCTCAGATAGGTATGAATATTATCCCCATTTTACAGGAAACTGAAGCTCAAAGAGGCTGGGCAACTTGCCCCCAAATATACAGCTAATAAGTGGCACAGTTAGGATTTGAATGCATGTCTGTCAATGTAATACTGGAGCCTAAGCATGGTCCTTACTACATGGCCCTTTCTCTGCCTGTCTGAGCATATGTGTCTGTCTGCGTACAGAGGAGAGGGTGCCTCTTTCTCTGTATGTCTAACTCATTCCTTCATTTATTCACTCAGCATTCCTTGAGACTATGTGTGGGGGACCATGATGAATGGGTACCATTTCTTGCCCCCCACAGAGCTCTAGTGGGGAATACAAATAATTACAACCCCAGATGATGAGTGCTTTAATAGGGGCAGAACAAACAGCAGTGGGAGCCCAGAACATGGACTGGCTCTGTCCGGCTGAGAAGTGGAGGTGACCTTTAAGCTATCTTTACACATTCATCCATTTGTTCAACAATTGTCTGTCATAGACTTGCCTGGTGCTAAGCACTACGTGGGTGAGATGACATTTACATTCACTTCTACTAGTTCTTATTGAACTGAAGTGCTAGTTAGAGCTATACGACAAGAAAAAGAAATAAGAGCTAGTCCATAGGAGACCTAGGAACATTATTAATATGCTCTTGAGTCCTCAAAACAATAACTAGATATTTAACAAATAATTATTAAGAGCCTACGATGTTCCAGATTCAGTTCTAGGCACTGAGGATATATTAATAAAATAGATAAAATATTTTTGTTCTCCTGCAGCTGATATTCTAGTATGGGACAAGACAGACAATACAGGTAATAAGTAAATTACATAATATGTTAAGAGGTGATAAATGCTGTGAAAAAATAGAGCAGGATAAGGGAGTTTAAGAATCCTGAGGGGATAGCAACTTTAAACAGGGTTGGGGTGGAGAGAAACACCAGGAGAAATGCTGAAAAGGTGAGATGTGATTAAAGACCTGAAGGATGTAAGGGAACTGCTGATGTTTAAAGGGGAAAAGTTCCAGGCAGGGGGAACAGAAAGTGCAAAAGCCCTGAGGCTAGAGTTTGCCTAGTGTGTCCAGAAACAGCCAAGAGGCCAGTGTAGATGGAGCAGAGTGAGCCTGGGGGAGGGTGGGAGGAGATGAGGACAGCAGGACTGTGTGAGCCTCTTGTTGAGGACTTTGACGTCTCCTCTGAGGGAGGTGAAAGCCATGGAGGGCTCTGAGCAGAAGAGGGACATGATCTGACTTGGGTTCTAACAGGCTCCCACAGGCTCAGATGGTAATAGCTTTTATTAAGCACTTACTGCGTGCCAGACGCTGTTCTTTGAGAATTCAATATGGTCTGATCTCATTTCATTCTCGTATAGACGCTGCAAGGATTATCATTCCATTTCAGAGAGGTGAAACTGAGGCTTAGACAGTTTAAGTCACTGACCTACGGGCCACACAGCAATAATTTGCAGCGCCTGGGTTGACGGTGCAGCGAGCGAGCCAGCCTTCCCCTCCCGCAAGCTTTTAGATAGGGATTGCCGGCAGCAGAGCGCACTCATAATCGGGAGTTGCGTCTGTGTCCCTGTCTGTTTCTATTTCCACGCGTCCCTGTCTGTCTCTGCGCGCCTCTGCCTGCGCGTCCCCCATCTGTGCCCAAGCCGCCGTCTCGCTGCGCCCGGCCCCCGCACATCGGAGCTATTTCGGGTTTAGGCATAAAAGCCCAACAGCTCGGAGAAGACGCTTCCTCCTGCCCCCGACTCGGACCACGCGCCACACGCGGCCGGCTCTGGGAGCTCCCTGTCTTCTCTGAGGGATCCCCAGGCTGGAGAAGCCCCCGCAAGAGGACAGGTGGGGGCTGGGGCGACCCGGGCCGGAGGCTCTCGGCCCCCCAGTGGCCAGTTCAGGCATTGACGCTGCTCAGAGCCCAGTCGAGCATCAGCTGTCGCTCTGGCAACAGACGGGCGACGTCACCGACAGGCAGTGCATCAGCCACCTGCTGACGTCACGCCCCAGGAGAGGCAGTTGGCGAGGGGCGGGGGCGGTTTCCATGCTCAGCCGGCAGGGGGAGCCCCCGGGAGCTAATGGCGGATGCCTTCGGCCTGGTCCTGCAGGAGGCGCTGGCCGGGGCCGACATGGCCCCTGAAGCCCCCAAGGCGCGCTAGTCTGGCGGGATGAAGAGGAGTCGCAGTGTCCTGTCGGTGGCCCGGACCGGTGACGAGGTGCGAGGGGCGGGGCCAGGGCTGGGGGCGGGGCTTGGGCTGCGACGGGGGGTAGGGAGCCCTCTAGAGACCAAGACCGACTGCTCACTAAGCCTGGCTTCACTTCCCCCCAGGCAGCAAGGAGTCTTGTCCCCTTGTGCCTCAGTTTACTTCCTTGACTTCAATATTCTCCTGCTGCCCAAATTAAGGGCTCTCAGCCCAGGGATAGAAGGCAGGGTCTTCCAAGGGGCTTTCCAAATAGGGAGAGGATTGTAGGGTGGAGGGGAGGGTGCTGGGGGTGAGGCCTTGAGGGTCTCAGATATGAGGAGAGGGGGCCACAGACGTTTAGGCCAAGAGGGGGCTTCCTGGACGTGGAGGGTGGTGATGTGTTAGAGGGGTTTCACAGTGAAGGGCAGAGTACAGGCATGAGGGCCCAGAGCCCTGGCCATCCAGTGGTTAAGAATCCATGTTTCCACTGCAGGGGGCACGGGTTCGATCCCTGGTCAGGGAACTAAGATCCGGCATGCCGCGTGGTGCGCCCACACACACACACACAAAAAAAAAAAAAAAAAGAGAGAGAGGAAAAAAGGGAGTCCCACAAAAATTATGGCTGAGAACGGGCACCCTTCAGATGTAAGAGCTGAGAAGGGACCCTCTGTGGGAGGGATTAGTGAGTGGCTAAGACGTGAGAGGGGCACAGGAGCCTATATCCCCATCGGCCACTATCTCAGATGGTTAGGGAGGGACGTTACTGCAGGGAGGGACTCAGAGCTGCCTGACCAGGCTGCACCCCTACCCTGCCCTTGTCACACCTCAGAGGCCGCGAGATACCCCCGAGCCCGGCCGAGCCAACATGCTCGGGGCTGCCCTCCGACGCCCTCGCCGACGCCTCTCCATGGGCCCAGGCCTGGGCTGGGCTGAGCCTGAGCCCTTGGACACTGGGGTCCCTCTGCCACCACGGCCCACCACGCTGCCACTGCTGATCCCCCCGAGGATTTCCATCACCAAAGCTGACAGGTAGGCAGGAGGTGGACCAGGCTGGGAGGTGGGGTGGAGGAACAGGGCCACCTGGGCTAAGTCCAGCCACCAACCCTTTCCCATGCTCTAGGCTCCTGGCTCCCTGTGTTTTGCAAAAGCAGCTGAAACTTCTCCTGGAGCCTGGTGGGTCAGGTTGTGACATAACCCCGCCCCCGCAAGAGGCACCTCTTGCAGCCTCTAGGAACCCCTTCTTCCATTTTGCAGCTGCCTGAGTCAGCAAGGGGCAGGATTTCGGAAAGGGTTTCAACCCTCCAGTCCCCAACGATGCTCCCATAACCAGAGAGCTGGGACAGGCTAGGGAGTGAGCCTCCCACCAATCCGCTGTGCACCTCTATTTCCCTTTCTGAGAGGATGCAGTTTCTTCAAGGCCTTAAAAGGAGATGGTGGGACCCTGGAGGAGATCTGGACTGGCATCTTTCTTTCTCCTGAGCTCAGCTTCACACTGCACTTCCTTTGATCTTTCTCATCTGGGGCCCTCGGAGGGCACTTCAACCCCCATCTTGGCCCAAGGATGAATTTGAAAGCCAGACAGCTGCCACTGTTCCCCGAAGCCTCGATCTCCCCACCCACCCCTTTGTCTACTCAGTTGGAGGGCTCCAGGGTCTCTGCTTGGGTCATGGTACAATGGTTCAATTCCAAATGGGGGAGGAAGTGACTGTCATTCCCCTCTCCAGTGGTCTAATGTACCCCCCCCCCCAAAAAAAAAAAAGAAAATTCCTCTAGCCTCTACCTAGTTCAGGCCACAGATCCAACTACAAGCTCTGGCCCACTGCCTTGGGCTTTCTTTTTTGTGCAGCCCCAGCTGTGACCTGACCCCACCCTCAACCCCACCCTGTGTTACCCCCACCAAGAGCTTTGACAAGACTACAGCAACCCCCCACCCCCCGCCAAGAATTTGGTCCAGCCCAAGACCCTCAAGTGATCTGGGGAGGACTTCCAGCCCTTACCGATCCCCTAGAAGCCTTTTTGAGTATGCACCTGTGGGGAGGGTCCCTGAGAGAAGTTGGGGGACAGTTCTGGCCTCTGGGACATCCAGCCGCTGCTAATGGGAGGGCGTTTCTGGCTCTGCGTTCGCCCACGCCTGGAGCCCCCTCAGGCGGGGAGAAAAGAGGCTGTGAGGGTTGGAGACGGGCTTTGTTGTTTTTTTTTTTTTTCCAATAAGAACAGTGCGGAGGGAGGGCGGTGGCAGACGGCAAGGCTTGCCCGGGGGGAGCCCCTGAGGGGGGCGCGCGGGGGCGGGGCCTGGTTGCGCGTACTTGCACCCAAGCTGGTTAATCCGAGCGCGCAACGGCCGGGGGCGGGCCACTGGTGTGTGTGCTCTGCCCCCCGCCCGGCAGCCACCGACACCAGTGCTCGGCCTGGGTCGGGGCGGGGGAAAGGGAGGGCGCTCGGATTCCGCTAGCTCTCTGCTCGCTCGCGCTCAGCGCGGCGCTGGGGGAGGCGGGAGCGTGAGTCACGGCGACTCCCGATTTAGGTGCCGGAAGGGGGGCTCTGCCGGCGGGGGCAGCGGGGAGGAGGCGCGGCTGTTTACTCGCCTGAAAAGGGCATGGGGATGCGTCCCGCGGCTGCCCGGGACCTGCCTCAGTTTACCTGCTGCAGAAGCGCTTTAGAAGGAGCAGCGATACACAGAGCGGTGGGCGGGCAGTCGTGGTATCAGAGCCAGGGTGTCCTCCTGGAGCCACACAGAAGGGACACACCCCAGTAACACCTCAGAGTGGCCCCAGGCCGGCCACACACACACACCAACACACATGGACTCCCTCAGACACCACAAACAACAGAGGCTGAATCGAGTGCACAGCTCCGCAGACCCACCACAGTACACACCCAATCGCGGGGGAACACAAGCACAGACCCCAGGCCACCAGAACAGACCGTGTAAGAGGCACACACCCTCCAAACAGGCAGCACACGTGCACACACTTCCTTCAGCCTCAGACACGCAGATACACGCACAGCGAAATCCAGGTAAACAGGCAGACCGCAGCAGCCAACCACGTGCGCACACACACTTCTAGCAGACACCGAAAACACACATCCCTCGGAAGAGGCCACGTGCGCGCACATCCCGCCCCGGACACACACCATCACCGTCCTCCGACCCACCAACAGGAGATTCCCCGAACACCGTCGCCGCCCGCTGCAGGGACCGCATCCGTGTTACCGGGACCACTTCCCACAAGCTCCCCCTGGCCAGGGGTAGCGAAGAGGACAAGCCAGCACTGGACTCCGCCCCCACCATGATGGACGGACTGACTGACACACCGGCAACCAGTCGGGTGTCTCCTTCACGAGCGGATTAACCGTTTAACTCCTTCGTGGCCGTGTGCGCCGCGGCTAAGGCAGGGCGCTCTGGAGAGAGCTGAGTTCCGGCGCCCCCTCCCCGCCGGGAGCGGGGCTCTGCGTGGGCGGGAAGGGCCCCCCTCCTCGGGTGGCTGCCCCCCACTGGCCCGGACGGAGGAGGAGGGGGGCGGCGCTGACAGCCGCGGCGGGCGTGGGGCGGGGAGAGGCGGGACGGGGCGGGGGAGCCGGGGCTGCCTCAGAGCGGGACGCCGAGCGCGGAGAGCGCTGCCCCGCATCAAGCAGAGCGCCAGGCGCTGACAGGAAGCCTCCGCGCCCGGCCCGGGGGCGATCGGCCCGTAGCGCCCCCGGGTCTCTCCCCGGGGCGCCATGGCCCCACCGAGGCCAGGAGCACTTGCGGGGCCCCGGGCGCGTCAGCTCGCGCGCAGCTGAACGGGGTGCAGCTTGGAGAGGCCGGGGCCCCCTGGTGTGCAGGTGGGGGCCGGGGCCATGGAGCCCCCGGCCGTCCCCTCAGAGAGGAGCCTATCTCTGTCTCTGCCAGGGCCCCGGGATGGCCAGGCCACCCTGAAGCCGCCCCCCCAGCACCTGTGGCGGCAGCCGCGGACCCCCATCCGTATCCAGCAGCGCGGCTACTCGGATAGCGCGGAGCGCGCCGAGCCCGAGCGGCCGCCACACCGGCACATAGAGCGCGCCGACGCCGTGGACACCGGCGACCGGCCCGGCTTGCGCACGTCCCGCATGTCCTGGCCCTCGTCCTTTCACGGCACCGGCACCGGCAGCGGCAGCGCGGGCGGAGGCAGTTGCAGGCGGTAAGACTTCGCGGCGGACGCGCGCGGAGCGGATAGGCGCGCAGAGAGGACGCAACTCGCCCCGCTGACCGCGGGGGGGCGCTGTGATGCGGGTGGGATCAGTGTGACTGACGGGGCTGGGGGGAGGAGTTCTACTGCGGGGGCGTCTGGGACCTGACCCCCGGTGGTGCACTGTACCCGAGACTTCCTACTGAAGATGGAAGATGATCCTGAGATCGATTTATGGGGGCGCCATGCTGCGTGTGCTATTAACGGGGTCTTGGTTGAGGGTTGCAGCTTTAGGGGTCTGTAGCCTTCGTCGGTGACAGTGCAGGACAGTGACTAGGCTGGGTGCCACTTGACGGGGCTAGATTCCCTGTGTTTGGGGATGGCCTAGGGGTCAGTCTGTAGGGGGTGGCTGCTAGAAGCACAATGCTTCCTGCAGGCTGGGGTGCTCCCAGGGTCCTTCTAGAGTGGGGAGGGCTGTATTGGGAGCGGGATTCATGGACTTGCCCTGCAGCTGGGGTCAGTAATCTAAAGAGGGCCTCTTGGGGGAGCCCTGTGTTGGGGGCCTGTGTGCTATGTCAGAGCCCCCGCTCAGGGCAGGAGTGTTAGGGTTCAGTAGCTGCCCAGAGGGAGAGAACAGTGTTCAGGGGGTGCACAGTCCCACCACAGGGTGAGGGAGACCCTGGCTCCCTAGGTAACAGTGTTAATGATGAAGTGTGAGTTGGGTACCCTCTCATTGACCTGAGTTTGCTCCAGCTGTTGGGGATGGCCAGCTGTGGCTGCCTTGGCTGCATGCTCTGTCTGGGGTTCTGGGGTCCTATGATTGTGAAAGCATAACTGTGTGTGTGTCCAGGAGAGTATAGTTAGTGGCATGTTGACTGTGTGCTCCCAGGACAGTGATTGTGCCCGTGTGACTTGTGTGCTTCAGGGACATGGTGATTGTGACAGTGACACCGAGTGGTCCTGGGACACAGTGATTTTGCTGGGTGACTGAGTGTGCCCCCGGGGTGCTGTGACTGTGATGGGATGACTGTGTGTGCTACTGGAATACTATGATTGTGACAGCGTGGCTGTATGTGCTCCCAGGACATTGTGATTGTGTCCCTGACTGTAGGACGTGGTGATTGTCACAGAGTGACTGTGTGTGCTCCTAGGACAGTGATTGTGACAGCGTGTGTTTCTGGGATGCAGTGATGGTGGCGCTGTGGTGTTATATTCCTGGGGGCACTGTGATCGAGACACTGTGAAATGCTCTCTGCTGCTCGTGTGCCCCGTGTCTGAGAGCCGGTGCTCTCACTTTCGGGGCGTGCACCCAACTCCCTGACATGCTGTCCTCTAACCACCTAGTGTTCCGATGGGGTCTGACTTTGTGTCCTGGTGACATGTGTGACTGATGGCTTTGACTGAGTGCTTCGCCTGGCTCCCATGGGTGCCCCTCTACTTGGAACACCCCTGGGACAGTCAGATTCAGGCCTCCCCTGGAGTTCCTGAGGGAGGCCCTTCTAGGCTGGGACCCTCCTATTTTAGCTCTCTCTGGGGACCTCCAGCAGGCACCACAGCCTCCAGGTCACCCACCCACCTCCATTCGGGGCACTCCAGCACCCCTGCCCACCCCCAGGAAGCAAATGTCATGGATCCAGCACTCACAGCCTGCTGTTTCCCACAGGGAGCTGGAGAGAGGCTGAAGGAACACAAAGCTAGAATCAACAGGAAATGCCAAGACCAGGGGCAGCGCACCAAACTGGCACAGGTCACTGTCCTGAGAGACCCAAGGGGGGGCGGGGTCCAATAGGAACTGGACATTAGTCCCTTTTTAGGCCCCAGGGACTCCCCCTACCCTGGTCTCTGTGGTGCTGACTCTCTGGGGACAGTAGCTGAGTGACAATCATTATCTTCGTGAGATCCATCTCATAATGGCTCACTCTTGGGCTCCATGCCGGGGACTTTTCCACACATCTTCATCCCTAGTGACCTGTGAGGTAAACTGAGGCCCAGAGGGGCAAAGCCCCTTCTCCTTTTTTTGGCTGCGCCACATGGCATGCAGGATCTTAGTTCCCCTTAACCAGGGATTGAACCGCGCTACCTGCAGTGTAAGTGCGGAGTTTTAACTACTGGACTGCCAGTGAAGTCCCGCCTTCTCCTTCTTACCCAAGTTCTCACAACCAGGAAATGGCAGAGCTGAGATTCCAACATAGGTCCCATCTGATGTCTGTGTGTCCTGGCACAAGTGTCTTGCCCTCTCTGAGCCCCAGTTTTCCCATCGGTAAAGTGAGGCTGTTGTTGTCACTGCCCTGTGGGGGTCATTTCGAGAGTTCTGTGAGATTGGGGATGTGTGTAAAGGACTTCACACAGCGAGTGCTTGGTAGTCACTCAGGGACCCGAATTTGGGAGAGGAGGTGGGCCCTCCGTAGACGCTGCTCCTGTAGGGTGGGAAGGAAAAACAGGAACCTCAACCACATCCCCGCAGGGGCTCAGGTTTCTGTTTCACTGTGGGCCTGCATAGCCTCCAGTGGCTGTGGCCGGAGGGAGGGCACTGGTGCCAGCATCCTCCCCCCACCCCCAGGCAGAAGGAGGAAGGAGAAACTGAAAGGCCTCTCATGGGAACTCACTCCTTAGGAATGAGCATTCTGCCAGCCCAGTTCTCCAGAAAGGGTGCACACACAGGGGGTTCCAGTGCTATCCACGTTAGAGTTCATGCAGCCACCAGAAAGGGGATCCAGAGAGCCCTCCAGACTTGAATCACAGGAACCTCCAAAGAGAGGGCACTGCCCCCCCGCCACGTCTGAGACGGCATCTGAACCCCCCTCCAGACCTGGGGATGTAAGAGCGTGCGCTCCCGGCTCCCTGTGGGGCTGAGTCACGGCACCGCCACGATCTGTCAAAAGGCAGATGGAGATGGAGGAAGAGAAGGACTCTGGTGGTGAGGTGGGGAGACTTGCCTGAACTGGGGGGCGAGGCCAACGTACCGACCCCTTTTGAACCCCCAGACACTCCCCACCGAGGGAGGCTCTGCCTGGCCCCAGGAGGACGTGGATACAGCCGGACTGGGGTCTCTCTCTGACCCGTGGTCTCCACTGGGGTCTTCGCCTCCCCCAGTCCCTGGCGCTCCCACATCCCTGCGTGTGTATCGGGAGTAGGTCTCTCCTCGCGCCCCTCCCTCCGCACGCCCTCTGCTGGGTGACAAGAAAGGCACAGGCTGAGTGTGCGCTCGGAGTCCGGACCTGCCTCCGGAACTCTCGTCCCCGAGCAAAGTCGCCGCCGCCGTCATTGCCGCGGCGCCCCGTATTATTACTTCATGTTTATTGAGCGTTCCGGACAGCGGGCGCCAGGCCGGCCGACCGCAGGCTGCGGGTGAGGTCTTCGCCCACCCGGGGTTGGTACCAGGCCGCTACCTCCATCCTCCACCTTCAGCCGAGCGTGGTGGAGACGGCCGCCTGGCGGATGGAGAGGAACTTGGCGGAAAAGTTGAGGACGCGGAGTTCCCGTCTCGCCTCCGCGCGCACTTGCCCAAGCCAATGCCCATGGCCAGGGCCTCCCAACACCAACCTGCGTTTTAACTCCCGGCATCTTTGGCTTTCCATTCCTGCCGAGGAAACCGAGACACAAGTGATTTGCCTAAGGGCACACAGCGAGGAAGGAAGGGCAGAATTGTAGTTAAAAACCAGGTCTCCTCGACTCCAGACCAGTGGGTGAGATTCAGATTGTAGCCCTGTCCGCTGACTCGCTGTGTGACCTGGGGCCAGCATCATGCCTCTCTGGGCCTCAGTTTCCTGATCAGTAAAGCCGGGCTGAATAAGATCTGCCCACCCCCCGGGCTGCGGTAAGGCTGAGATAGCCGACATTGGGGCTGGGCAGCGAGAAGCTGTTGTTTTGAGAACTGCACTTCCTCAAAATGCACTTCCTCAGCAGAGCGAAAGGGGGCGTCCCCCAAACCACAAACCCGGGTTCTGGCTGCCAGGGTGCCCCGTCTTTCAGCAGTAACAGATGGACTGCAAGCTCCTCTGAGTTGCAGGAAACTAGGGCTTTGGGCCTGGGAGAACTGCAGATCGGCAGGGTGAGGGCAGAGTTTTGGGGGGCATCTGAGCCCACTGTTTTCACTCCTGAGTAAGAGCCCAAATCCAGCCTTTGCCCTTGACTTGCTGTGTGACCTTGGGAAAGGAATTCACCTGTCTGAGCCTCAGTTTCTCATCTGCAACAGGGCCATTCATTCCAAAAACATTGATTGAGTGGGACTTCCCTGGCAGTCCAGTGGTTAAGACAGTGGTTAAGACTCGGCGTTTCCACTGCAGGGGGCGTGGGTTCGATCCCTGGTTGGGGAACTAAGATCCTGCATGCCCTACATCGCGGCCAAAAAAATCCAGAAATAAAAAACAAAACAAAAAACATTGATTGAACATCTTCGAGCTGTGGTGAAGACTGAAATGGACCCAGTTCCCGCCATCCTGGAGTTCTCAGACTAGTGAGTGAGGAAGAAATAAGGAAAGGCATTCAATAATTTTAGATGGTGACGCATGGGATGTGAAGAAAAGAGGGACCTTGAGGTCAGGGAATGCCTCTCTGAGGAGGTGACATTTGAGGAGAGACCTAAATGAAGTGAGAGAAGATGCTATGTGGGTGTCTGAAGGATGAGGTTGACAAGCAGAGGGAATAGCAGGTGCAGAGGTTCTGAGGTGGGAACCTGTCTCATATGTTGGAGGAAAAGCAGGGAGGCAAGTGTGACTGGGACAGAGTGAGCAAGGGGTGCTGGAAGGAAATGGGGCATGGAGGTGATGGGACAGCTCATGTAGGGCCTTGTAGATCATGGTCAGGGCTGGCTTTAGACCTCAGTTTATATCTGACTTCAGGGGGCCAGAAGGAAACTGAACCGTGAAGGCCCTTTGGGCCAGAATTCCAGTCTCTGAAGTCAGACAACTCAACTCGTAATCGAGAGAATTCCCTGGTGGTCCAGTGGTTAGGACTCGGCGCTCTCACTGCCGGGATTCAATCCCTGGTTGAGGAATTAAGATCCTGCAAGCCACGTGTCACGGAAAAAAATAATAATAATAATCAACTCATAATCGAGCTGTGCTCCTTCCAGGCTGAGTGACCCTGACCAAGTCACTTCCCTCTCTGGGCCTCAGCATCCCCATCTCTGAAATGGGTCTAGTATGAACCCTATTCCCAAAGTCTGATGTGAGGAATCAGCAAAACAATGCAGGGAACCCTGAGGGCAGGTAAATACAAATGCCCTTCCTTTCTGTTTGTACCTAGACTGAGGGGTACCGGTGGCCAGGGCATGGGTCTTAGTGGGTTTAGAGCAACAGTTCTCAACCAGGGGCAATTCTGCCCCCCCAGGGAACATGTGGCAATGGCTGGAGACATTTTAGTCATCGTGGCTGAGGGGGTGCTACTGGCATCTAGTGGGGAGGAGCCAGGGATTCTGCCACTGCTACTATCTCACAGGACTGCCCCCCAGGACAAAGGATCATCTGGTGCTAAATGTCAATGGTGCCAAGGTTGGGAAGCCCTGCATTCCCAACAAGGCGACATCACCTCCAATGGGGTGAAATTTGGTTCTTGGGATGGAGGTGTGAAAAAAAGCTTACTTTTATGTATAAAGCCCAGATAAACACCCAGTACATAAATGGATATACAGCATATCTATGGCATTAACATTTCATGAAGGAGGCAACTTGGGGGTGGGTGGGGAAGGGAGCATCTAAAAAGGCACTCGGGGGGATTATCGTGAAATAAAAGGAGACAACCACTGGTCTGGAGCCTGGCTCAGCCACTCATTGGCTCTGTGACCTTGAGCAGATTGTTTCTCTCCAAGACTCAGTTTTACCCTGTAAAATGGGACAATAATGTCACTTGATGGGCATTTTGTGAGAATTAAATGAGATCATAGCTAGAGGCGGTAAATGCACAGGAAGCATTCTGAAGGTTAGCTGCTATGTCATCTTTATCATCATCAACCATCATCTGTATCCTCTGTCTAGTGCATGGCTTGCACATTATAAGCTCTCCATAAATGTTTTGTCCAATAATAATCGTAACTAGATAGTTCTTTGGGGCATGAGTCCACCATCTTCTCGGTCTGCTGGCTTTCCGAATAAAGTCACTATTCCTTGCCCCAATAACTTAGCACTCAATTTATTGGCCTGTCGTGTGGCAAGCAGTACAAGCTTGGACTTGGTAACAAACTTTGGTGCAGCCAGCCAGGAGCCTTGCTGCTGTGGTTGGGGAATTTTCAGGTAAGGCCCTAGCAGCTGCTAGGACCACTTGTCCTGAGAATTAGTCCTAACATTCAGTGAAAAGTGTACAGACACTTTTCTGAGCCTTTTATGTGTCCATCCATGAGGTCTGTAGTGTTATTTTACCCATTTTACAGGTAGGAAAACTGAGGCTCAGTGAAATGAAGTGACTGGGTCAAGGTCAAATGAATAAGAAGCGCCGGAGGCCGGACTCAAGCCTAGGTCGTCCAACTTTGGGCCCTTTGACATGGGAGCCAACAGGTAGAGAGGGAAAGATATTCACAGAGGCAATTTAGATTTAAAGTAGAGATTTGCCCCATTTTCTTATTTTAAACAAGTTTCTCCCCCTTCCCTAACCCCAGAGAGCTGTAGACAGGAGGGATAGGCTCTGGAATTATAACTAGCTAGCTGACTTTATTCAAGGATCTTCATCTCTCTGAGTCTCAGTTTCCCCATCTGTGAGAGGGGATAATATGCCCCCCACAAAGTCACAGTGGCTGGGCATGCAGAGTCACCACCACTGGACCCCACAGAAGTCAGTGCTGAGGGGAGGTTGGGTTCTTGGAGCCACCTCATGAGCTGTGGGGCCCCCAATTCTAAGAGGTGCCTCAGAGATGCTAAGTAGCGGGAGGACTGGGGGATTCTTAGGAGTGTCTAGGGGGCTGTGAGCACACTCCAGGCTTCTAGGGGTGTCTAAGACTTATAAGGCATGTCTCAGAGCCTGTGGGGGGCATTCTGGGGGTGCCCCAAGGATTGTGAGTACATCTTGGATTCTGGGGGTAGCCTCCTCCTGTGGAGGAATCTAGTTGTGCCCCTGGGATCTATGGGGGGCACCCCAGGATTTTGGTGGCATCCCCATGGTTATGGGAATGTCCCCTGAGTCCTAAGGCACCCCTGAGGTAATGTTGGGTTCTCTGCACTTCTGGGGGCATCTCAGGAATGCTGTGGAACTACTAGGGGAGGGGATCTGAGGGATTGTGGAAGACTTCCTGAGGCCTCTAAGGGATCCTAGGATTTGGGGGGGCCCTCACGGAGATCTGTGGGAATGCTCTGTGGCTGTGGGGGATTCTTGGGGTGTTTGGAGGGTCTCCGCATGACTCAGAGATGGTGGGACTGCCCCAGGGGATTTGGCGGACATCTGAGGAAACATAGTGGTTGTCCTGGGATCTGAAGGGGTTTCTCGTGGACTCTCAGAGCACCTCTGGCATTTGTGGGTGCATCCTGGGATTGTTGGGGTGCCCCTGGAGTCTGTGGGCATGTTTCAGTAACAATGAGGGGACATCTGGGGAGCTGTGAGAGTGTCCGGTGTCTATGGGAGCCTCTCAGAGCACCTTTGGGTTTTGTGGGGGAACCCATGGATTTGGGGGGTACCTCTGGGTTGTGTGAGGACAGGTCAGGGATAGTAGGGGCACTCCTTAGGATTGTGGAGATCTAAGTCTGAGGGACTCTGGGGATGACCCTGAGGTCTGTAGTACCTCTCAACATCGTGGAGGCTGTGTGTGTGTGAGAGCACCCCAGAGATCTGGGGGCATTCCAGGTGTTTGTAGAGATGCTTCCGGCGATTGTGAAGACGGCAGAGGGACTGCTGGGGGCCCCTGGCGTCTGTGGGGTGTCCCCACCGCGGCGCGTGGGGGCCCCGGCCCGCCCCGCCCCAGGGGCGGCCCCAGCGCGTAGCCGGAAGGGCCGAGGCGGCCGGGAGGGGAGGGGCCCGTGGGCCCGCGGGTAGGGCGGCCGGCCTGTGTGGGCCGCGCGGGGCGGGCGGCGCTGTTCCCCAGCGCCCGCCGAGACTGGGCCGCCCTGCGGCGCCCCCACCCGCGCCTTGCGCCGAAGTCATGGCGCGGCCGCGCGGCCTGGGCCGCATACCCGAACTGCAGCTGGAGGCCTTCCCGGCGGCGGCAGCGGCGGCCACCGAGGACGAGGCGTTCCTGCGCGAGCCCCCGGCCCCGCGCGCGCCCCGCCGCCCACGTTCGCCACCTTCCTCGCCTGTCTTCTTTGCCAGCCCGTCCCCAACTTTCCGCAGGCGCCTTCGGCTTCTGCGTGGCTTTCAGGATTTCGGTCGCCTGGCGTGGGCCGGGTAAGTGCGCGCTGGTGGCTGTGGGTTCGAGTACCCCCTGGCCATCAGGCGCGCGCCAGGGTCTGGGGTTCATAGCTGGCTCTGTCAGCCTCACTTTTTTTCTTCCGTCACAGGGCAGCGATAAAAATCAAGTCTGCTCGCCAGGGTTGCTGTGGAGACATCTGATAAGGCATGCAGTAGGCGCTCAATAAACGCTATGTTCCTCCCACTTCCTGTGCAGACCTGAAGCTGCGGTCAGGCTTTGGGGGAGTGAAGCCAACCTGCCAGGCAGGGTGATGTGGGGACGTGTGTTCAGTTGTGTTATCCTTAGTCCACAGGCCTGTGAAATGGGGCCAGCGCTGCCCTCTGGGGGTTGCCTTGCCAGGAGGCACTGGAATATTACCGCGTGCACCGAGCAAGGAGGGCAAATGGAAGTTCCCTTCCTGGCCAGACCCGGGGTGGGCCGCGGGGGCGGGCAGCTTGGGGGTGAGGAGCCTGGAGGCCACATCCGGTCTGGCTTTCCAGTGTCCGTTTATCTTGGAAACGGAGGTTGGCGGCCCGGAGGTAGGCACGGGCTGGCTTCGGGGGCTTCTCCGGAGCCCGGAGAGGTCCTCTGGTTGCCCTTCTCCTCGATACTCTCCGCGTGCACTTGTTTAGAACCTGAGTCCGGAGACACAGGCTGAGAGAGGGCACTGCAGGGACAGTTCGCGGGCCCGCGTCCGGATTTGGGGACGAGATCGGGGCGGGAAGAGATAAGGAGGAGGGGTCGAGGCCCCTGGGAGGCCCGCGTGGGGTCAGGAAGAGTGTGTGTGTGGGGAAATCAGTGCCTGTCTCCGGTTTCTCTCGGTGTCGCTGTCTTCACCTCTGCCTCTGCTGTCTCTGTTACGCCGCCCCCACGCCCCCAACTCCACCTCCCCCGCATCCATCATCCCTCCCCCGGGTTTTTGTCACCGGACCCCGCACTGCGCCCGCTGGCAAGTCGTTCCCCCACGCAGGACGCACGGCGTTCGGAGACCTCCAGGGGGCCCAGCTCGACGTCAGGGAAGGGGTGGAAAAGGCGGGGCCAGGGGAGGGCTCGGAACCCGGGAAACCGGAGCCCGGGGCACCCTCCGAGGCCCGGGGGAAGGGAGGCAGGCGGGAAGTATGCGCAGAGTTCCGCAGGGCCCCCGCAGGAGGAGGCAGGCGCGGAGCCCGCCCAGCCGCTGCGGACGGGGGTGGGGGGGTGGTGCCCGAACGCCCGGGGCCGTCCCTGGGGGCGGAGGGTCACCGGGAGGGCGGGTGTGGAGGCGGCGCCGGCGACGGCTGTAGACACCTAGGGCCTGGAGAGCAGTGCGCGCCACACCACCGTGCAGCCGTCCCCATGCGCGCCCCGACGGTGCTTGGCACTCATGCGCTCCAGTGCAGCACGCCGGGCCCGACCCCGGCCCCCTGCCCTGGCACTGCCCCCCGCGGGCCCTGAGTCCCTGGTCCACTTCTCCTTCAGCGACGAGGACACCTGTTGGTACCCTCCAGGCAGATTTGTCAGGTGGGTGGCCCCCGGCCAGTCCCTTCCTTTGCCACCGGAGGGCTCTGGCTGCTCTGTGTGTGGGGGGGGGGGGGGGGGGGGGGGGAGCATTCTGCCTTGCGGGGAGTCCCCAAAGTGGTTTACAGGGTCTGTCTGGTCTGGAGCCTCACCCCCTTCCCTGGCCCTAAACTGTCTGGATGCTGCTGAGGGCTTCCTGCAGGTGGTGCCCCCCAGAATGGGTGCTGGGTCCTGCCCCCTTCCTGCTTACCCAAGATGGGATCCCTTAACCCTCTTTGTGCCTCAAATCTGGGCTTCTGGCATTCACCGTAGCAGCAAATATGGGTGTCCTGCATCACCCAGGCTCCACTCCCGGGCTACTGGCCTCAAGCCACGTCCCTCCGGCCCTGCTCTGCTCAGTGCCTCCAGCCTTACCCTCCCTTCTTCCTTGCTGGGGCTGCCAGGATGAAAACCAAGCTGGGGTGGGGGTGGGGAGGAGGTTCCTGCTGGAACTCCTGGGGGGTATTTAGAATCAGCTGGACAGCGCTGAGGCAGAGAAGTGGTCTTTAGGTTCTCAGAATTCTCAGGGTGCTCCAGCCTTGTACCTGCTCCCCTGCACCAACCCCTTCAGACACCCAGACATGCACATGCTCTCCCACGTGGATACACGCACTCCACATATGCAGCTACACAGGACACAAACACAGACACACCCACACACAGGGTAATCGAGATCACCTGGTGTGTGCTGTGCTAGGCATGGGTCTTCTGGCTGACGGGGCCAAAAAGAGAACCCCACAGGTGACCCATGGCCATGGTGACAAACACCACAGAAACCCTGGTCTCACACAGCCTCGTGTACACTGTGCTGACCCCAGGTGCACACTGTCACTGCAACACACACCCAGGCCCGATTCCCACCTGCACATGGCCACACACAGGAGCTTTCAACCTCATACCCACTGAGGAGTCAGGGCCCATGTGCAGCACACAGGTACCCTCTCCCAAAGTCATACAGACCACAGACACAGACATAGATACACAGATACACACAGGCACCACCAACACCCAGACCCCGCTCACACACACACACATACAAATCCACACTATATGCACACAGGGGCTCCTGAGTGTGCACACACACCCCGACTCACACACACACAGACCCCCCTTGCACCCCCAGCCCCACAAACTGCCGTGTCACCTGGCACCCTGCACCCTCCTGGCAGACACACACCAGCGCCCGCCCCCAACCTCCGTGTGACCTTCACAAAGCAAATGCCAGGCCTTTCCATGAAGCCTGCTTGGCACCTCCTACAAGGCAGTCAGGTGGAGTGGGGCAGGGAGCCCAGGGAGATGCCAGGCCTGCCTGGGGGAGACGGACACCCAGTGATTTACTGGGCAGCCTTGTAGCCCGGCTGCCCTGGTTCAAATCCTGGCTTTACCACTAGCCAAGTTACTCATCCCGTTTGTGCCTCAGTTTCTTTCTCTGGAAAATGGGGCATCAGTACACACCCAGGGATAGCAGAGTGCCTAGCATGTGACCATCAGTAGCAGCTGGCTACTCTCATTGTTACGATCTTTACCAACTGGGATGTGTCCCCTTTCCTGGCCACCCCCACTCCCCTGCTTGTTTCTTTCCCAGAACTCTCTGAAGCCTGGATCTGCCCCTAGGCTGCACAGCCCTGCAGAGGCCCAATCTGATGCTCTGGGAGCCCAGGTGGGCAGGCCTCGGGGCCCCAGAGGGGTGGAGGCAGGTAGCAGCTTCAACTGAGAATGCCATCAAGTGGTCAGCCTGTCCAAAGGGGAGCCTTGGGCAAGTCGTTTCCTTTGTGATGAAGTGTCTGGGTGTGTGGCTGTGATGTCAGGGCCTGTCGGCTGCCCTTGACTCTGATTTGTGGCTTCAGGTCCCATTGGGACATTGCTGGAACAGCCTCCAGCCTGACTTTGGCCACGCTGAGCAGTGGCATGTCAGGGAGGGGTGAGTTCCCACAGCTCTGGGGTTTGGTTCTGAGGGGTAGCTGAGACCCCACCCCCATACACACACAGACACACACACACACACACACACACAAAGACACACACTCAGGCTGCAGTTCAACAGGCCCGATTCTCCTCTGCCCTTCCACAGCCCAGGGGACATTCGCTCCTGGAAGCACAAACAGCAGGGCCCCAGGGAGCCTCCTCTTCCCATCCCGGCCTCTGGGCTCCTGCTTACGTGAGCTGAGTCCCCTGGGGCTGCAGGATCTGCCCGCAAGGCTAGTCGGGCGCCCTCTGGACTTGGGTCTCACCTTCCCCCAACGAACTGTGGCTTCAGTTCCTGGGGCGGGGTTGAGGTCCTCAGTATGGAACTATGTTCCTCTCCCCTCCACAGGGGCACTCAGCAGAGCCAAAACGCCCAGGCTGGGCCTTGGGAGACAGGACATGGTTCGCAGGCAGCAAAGCCACCAACCCCTCGCTGCCTCTCTGCACCTCCGCCTCCTCGTTGACCCAGGACGTTAACAGAACCCAACTCACAGAGTTAGTGGGAGACCTCATTGGGTTCACGTGTACAAAGCACTTTGATAGTGCTAGGCACACAGCAGATACTGAATAAATATCTTATTATTATTACTATAAGCTTAAAGGATCTAACCTGGCACCCAGTACACAGCAGGTGCTTAATAAATGGGCATTATCATCAAAGGCCCAAGCTCATGATCTAAGAGTATTTTCATTCCTGAGCGTGGTTTTTTTTTTTTTTTTTTTTTGGCTGCATTTGGTCCTCATTGCTGCGTGCGGGCTTTCTCTCTAGTTGCGGCGAGTGGGGGCTACTCTTCGTTGCAGTGCAGGGGCTTCTCACTGTGGTGGCTTCTCTTGTTATGGAGCACAAGCTCTAGGCACGCAGGCTCAGTAGTTGTGGCGCACGGGCTTAGTTGCTCCATGGCATGTGGTATCTTCGCGGACCAGGGCTCGAACCCGTGTTCCCTGCATTGGCAGGCGGATTCTTAACCACTGCGCCACCAGGGAAGTCCCTGAGTGTTTTGTGTTTTTTTTAAATTTATTTTAAAAAATTAACATAAAGTAAAATTCACCTTGTTTTTGGCTGTGCTGCAGCTTGTGGGATCTTAGTTCTGCGACCAGGGATCAAACCAGGGCCCTGGCAGTGTAAGCACAGAGTCCTAACCACTGGACTGCCAGGGAATTCCCAAAATTCAGCCTTTTTAGTATATATTGCATAAGGGTTTTTTTTTAATTGTGTAAAATATGCATATTCTGCAACCATCACCACCATCCATTTCCAGGATTTTTTCATCTTCCTAAGCTGAAACTCTGTCCCCATTAAACACTAACTCCCCATTCCCCACTCCCTCAGCCCCTGGCACCCACCATTCTACTTTCTGTTTCTATGAATTTGACTCCTCTAGGGACCTCATGTAAGTGGAATTGTACAATATTTGTCCTTTTGTGTCTGGCGTATTTCATTTAGCGTAATGTTTTCAAGATTCATTCATGTTGAAACATGCAGAATTTCCTTTCTTTTTAAGGCTGAGTAATATTTTATTGTATATATATACCACATTTTCTTTATTCACCCATTAATGGGCATTTGAGTTGTTTCTACCTTTTGGCTGTTGTAAATAATGCCGCTAGGAACATTGGTGTACAGGTATCTGTTGGAGTCCTGCCATTCAGTTCCTTGGGGTGTACATACTGAGGAGTTAGCTTTGCTGGATCACGTGGTAATTCTGTACTTAAGTTTTTGAGGAGCTGCCAAACTCTTTTCCGCACTGGCTTCACCATTTTGTATTCCCACCAGCAGCGCACAAGTATTCTGATTCCTCCACGTGCTCCCCAACACTTGTTATTTTCCTTTTTTTTTTTTTTTTTAATAATAGCTATCCTGATGGGTATGCAGTGGTATCTCACTGGGATTTCTTTTTTTTTTTTTTTTCCTTCTGCGGTACGCAGGCCTCTCACTGTTGTGGCCTCTCCCGTTGCGGAGCACAGGCTCCGGACGCGCAGGCCCAGCGGCCATGGCTCACAGACCCAGCTGCTCCGCGGCATGTGGGATCTTCCCGGACCGGGGCACGAACCCGTGTCCCCTGCATCGGCAGGCAGACTCTCAATCACTGCGCCACGAGGGAAGCCCCGGGATTTCTTTTTATATAAGTTTATTTATATTTGGCTGCGTTGGGTCGTCGTTGCTGCACGCGGGCTTTCTCTAGTTGTGGTGATCGGGGGCTACTCTTCATTGCAGTGCGTGGGCTTCTCATTGTGGTGGCTTCTCTTAGTGTGCAGCATGGGTTCTAGGTGCATAGGCTTCAGTAGTTATGGCATGCGGGCTCACTAGTTGTGGCTCGCGGGCTCTAGAGCGCAGGCTCAGTAGTTGTGGCACACGGGCTTAGTTGCTCCGTGGCATGTGGGATCTTCCCGGACCAGGGCTCGAACCCGTGTCCCCTGCTTCGGCGGGCAGACTCTCAACCACCGCGCCACCAGGGAAGCCCCTCCTGGTTTATTTTAAAAGATACAACTCAGGAACAGCCAGATGGAAGTGATACATAGAAAAAGGAATTGGGGGAGGGACTTGGAGCTTCCCCGGGTGTGCCACCTTCCCAGCACCTTGATATGTTCAGCAACCCAGCAGCTCTCCAAACCGTGTCATTTAGGGATTTTGATGGTGGCTTCATTATGTAGCCACGATTGACTAAACCATTGGCCATTCCACTGGTGATTAACTCAACCTCCAGTCCTGGTCCCTGAACTGGTCCAGCCTCTCTAATCACATGGTTGGCTCTCCTGGCAACCAGCCCCCATCCGGAGGCTGTCCAGGAGTCCCTAGCAGTCCGTCATCTCGTTAGCATACAAAAAGATACCTATTACTGTGGAGATTTCCAGGGTTTTAGGAACTGTGTACCAGGAAACCAAGGCTGAGGCCAAATATATATATTTATTCTTTCACAGTACTTATGGTCCCCGACTTACGACAGTTCGACTTATGATTTTTCAACTTCATAATGATGTGAAAGCAATACGCATTCAGTAGAAACCGTACCTCAAATTTTGATATTTTCCTGGGTTAGTAACATGTGGTCTGATTCTCTCTTGTGATCCTGGGCAGCGGCAGCAAGCCGCAGCTCCCAGCCAGCCACGCGATCACGAGGGTAAACAATTGATACACTTACAACCGTTCTAGACCCATACAACCGCTCTGTTTTTCAGTTTCAGTACAGTACTCCATAAATTACATGAGATATTCGGCACTTTATTATAAAATATGCTTTGTGTTAGATTATTTTGCCCAACCGTAGGCTCATGTAAGTGCTCTGAGCACGTTTCAGGTAGGCTAGGCTACACTGTGATGTAGGTAGTTTAGGTGTATTAAATGCGTTTTCAGCTATCGATATTTTCAATTTATGGTGGGTTTATCAGGACATAACCCTGTCATAAGTCAAGGAAGATCTGTAGTTCATGTTTGTGTTTCTGAAATTGCTGAATAGTATTCCATGGCATGGCTCTGCTACAGTTTATCCATCCACCAATTGACGCACACTTGATTTGGTTGTTTCTAGTTTTTGGTGACTATGAACAGAACTGCTCTAAACGTCAGTCAGCAGGTTTTTGAGTAGAAGTATGTTTTTATTTCTCTTGGGTAAATATATAGGAGTGGATTCGTTGGCTTGTACAATAAGCGTGTGTTTAATTTCATAAGAAACTGACCAAGTGTCTTCCAGAGTGGCTGTACCACTTTGCATTCCCATCAGCAATGAATGGGAGTTCCAGTTGCTCTGAATCCTTATCATCACTTGATATCGTTGTCAGTTTTCATTTTTTTAGCATCCTAGTAGGTGTGAAGTGATAGTCCATGGTTTTAATTTGCATTTCCCTAAGGAGGAATGATGTTTCCTGTGCTGATTTGCCATCTGTATATCTTCTTTGGT
Organism: Monodon monoceros; assembly: GCF_005190385.1. Classification (NCBI taxonomy): domain Eukaryota; kingdom Metazoa; phylum Chordata; class Mammalia; order Artiodactyla; family Monodontidae; genus Monodon; species Monodon monoceros. The sequence goes on from NW_021703768.1 coordinate 162,803,279, forward strand.
GAACTGACCATGCTTTTGCTCATTTTTTCACTGAGTTATTTGTCTTCTTATTATTGAGTTTTCAGAGTTCATCATGTACGCTGGCCACAAGTCCTTTGTCGGATATTTTCTCCCAGTCTATAGCTTGTCTTTTTATTCTCTTGACAGTGTCTTTTGCAGAGCAGTTTTCAGTGTTTTTAAAACGTTTTTTGAAGTTTGTTTTTAAAAGAAGTTGGAATTTTTGACTATTTAAAATTTCTGGTTTCTTTACTAAAATTGGAACATCTGGTTGGTCAGGGTCCCCAGCTCCACTCTGCTTTTTATGTTGGCCACCTGACCCCTGGAAACATTTGCTCTAAGTGGAGGAATGTGCTCTGATGGGGGTCAAGTCGGCAGAGGGCAGCAGTTAACATTTTGGTCTGAGGAATCACAAGACTTTGGTTTGAATTCTGACCCCACCATGACCTTGCTGTGTGACGCAGAGCCAGTCATTCTCCTCTCTGAACCTTAGTTTCTTCATCTGTAAAATGGAGGCAATGAAGTCCTTCCCCATTCCCTCACCCCAGGACTGGCCCGGAAGAAAGGCCCAATATATGGAAATTGATATCACTGTCCTGGCCTAGGAGATTTCAGATTTATTTCTTGGCAGAGGGAACATTCAAATAAAATCTTAGGCTGACATTCAGTAGTAGGACCAGAAAGGGAGGGAGGGTTCTATTTCTTCCCCCTACCCCCTTGTACCCACCAAAGCACTGCGTGAAGTCGGCTGACCAGTCTACTAACCCCCTGACTTGAAGAGTAACAGACCAGAGGAGGCAGTGACCTTCTTGAAGTCACACAGCATGTCACAGGCACACAGCTCCCCACTCTCATCCTCAAATCTTCATACTGATTGCCTTGCTGAGTTCACTCCCCAGGTGGCATATATGAGGCTGATAGACTTATAGTTGCCAGTGTTTTCTGAGCTCTTTGTTAGGCACCATTCTGAGCGTTTTGCCTGTGTTGACACTGGTCACCTGGATGGCCTGAGGCAGATGGTGGTTGTCCCAATTTTGTAGATGAGGAAACTGAAATTCCATCTTTCACAGCCGGGAAGTGGCACAGCCAGCTTTTCCCTGACTCATCCTGAGGGTCTGTCTTGCCAGTGCCACCAGGCTGTGTCCTGTCTCTGTCATCTGTCTGTATTTCTGCTCAAGCCACACCAGTTTCCTTGCTGGTCCTCCAACAAAAACCAAATCCTGCCAGCGGGCGTTTGCACTTGCTGTTTCCTCACCCTGGAGTACTTTCTCCTACCTCCTGACCTGTGGCCTACACCTTCTCATCTTTCAGGACCTGCTCCTGAAAGATATCCTGCAGATATCACTTCCTCAGAGAGGCCCGTCTCAACCATATCAGCTAAAATCACCTCTCCAGTCACCCACCTCATTTTTCTTTTTTCTGCGGTACACGGGCCTCTCACTGCTGTGGCCTCTCCCGCTGTGGAGCACAGGCTCCGGACGCGCAGGCTCAGCGGCCATGGCTCACGGGCCCAGCCGCTCCGCGGCATGTGGGATCCTCCCGGACCGGGGCGCGAACCCGTGTCCCCTGCATCGGCAGGCGGACTCTCAACCACTGCGCCACCAGGGAAGCCCTACCCACCTCATTTTAATTCTCTGCATGGCAGTCCATATATTCATTCATTCACTCGTACATTGATTCATGCGATTGACATCTCTTGGCCATCCACTGCATGTCAGGCCATGTTCTTGGCCTAAAGTATACAGTAGTGAACAAAGCAGACAAAAGTCCTTGCCCTGCAGAGCTTAGTTCTAGAAGGGAAGGCAAACAGTGAAGAGTAAAATATAGAATGTGTCAGGTAAGTAGTATTTATTTTAAGGAAGGGAAATGTGAAATATAAGGGCAGGGGTTGACATTTTAGATGTGTTGGTCAGGAGAGGCCTTCCTGAGGAGGCAACATTTGAGAAGGAGCCTGAAGGAAGTGAAGGAGGCGCCAATGGAGATCTGGGCAAAGGGATGTTCAAAGGCCCTGAGGCAGGAATGTATCTGGAATGTTAAGGAACAGTAAGGCGGCCATCATGGCTGGAGCAGAGTACGTGAGGGGTAGACTGGGAGGTCGTGGGGCAGGGTCTGTGGGCACAGCGAGGACTTTGGCTTTTGCTTTGAGTGAGCTGGGAGCCATAGAAGGTTCTGAGAAGGGGAGCGATGTGACCTGACGCAGGTGTTCACAGCCTCCCTCTGGCTGCTGTAGGAGAGCAGACTGAGGGGCAAAGACAGGAGCTGGGGACCAGGGCAGAGGCAAATGTACTGGTCCAGGCAAGTGATAAGGTGGGGCTGGCGGAGGAAGGGGGTGCAAAGCGGACAGATTCTGAACAAATTTGGTTGATTTGAGGTGCAAAGGAAAAAACAGAGCCAAGGAAGACCCCACGACTTTTGGGGGGGTGTGTTGCTGCTAGGTTAACCTTTTGATAGTCTAGCCCTCCCCGTGTCATCTCTGTGAGGGCAGATCATGGTCTGTCTTGGTCCCTGCTGTGTCTCCAGCTCCTGCAACAGGACCTGGCCCACAAAGGCGCTCAGTCACTGATCTCTGTCATTTCCTGTCTCCCATCTCTTTTGGGGTACCTGTCTCTCTGCCAGGAATTTCCTTGGTCCCCTTATTCCTCTTGACCCACCCCCCCAATGCCATCTCAGCCCCCCTGACCCCTCTTCCTGCCTGCCCCTTGCAGCTTGGAGGCGGAGAATGGGCCGACGCCATCGCCAGGCCGCAGCCCCCTGGACTCGCAGGCGAGCCCGGGACTCGTGCTACACGCTGGGGCGGCCACCAGCCAGCGCCGAGAATCCTTTCTTTACCGCTCAGACAGCGACTATGACATGTCACCCAAGACCATGTCCCGGAACTCGTCGGTCACCAGCGAGGCGTGAGCACCCCCGATCCCTACCCGCCACCTCTTCCAGGCCTGGCCCCAGCACAAGCTGCCCTTCCCAGCAAGGAGGGGGACACTGCCCAAGTCCCCGTCCACCTGCACACCCGTCCTCCCTAGTGAAAAGTAAACAGCACCCTTATCCCCTGTCGAGGGCTCAGTCCCTCTGTAGCATGTCCACCCAGTGGCGTATGAGCGCCCACCCTATCTCTGCCCCCTGCCCAGCCACGCTGAACCCCTCCCTCAGGCCCAGCCTAGACTCAAGTCCATATAGTACCCGCCTACCCAACCTGCCCAAGCCCACTACTACCCCTTGGTTTTTGGGGACCTGGCCCACCTCATCCCGTCTCTCCAGCAAGAAGGGAGCCAGCCCCTCCTGGCCACCACTTGCTTCCGGTGTGTCCACCTTGGCTGACCCCCTCTTCCTCCCCCACTCCGGGCTTCCCAAAGCCAGCCCCCCTTATCATGACCACCTGTGGAGGTGTGAGCACTCCTGATCTCTTCAGCCCCCTTCCCTCTCACCCAGTCCTCCAGCCCTGCCCCTACCCATCGAGGCATCCATCTCACCTCCCCGCGGCTCCTTCCGGCCCTCCGCCCCCTCCCCGCCGCTGGTCTCCCCAAGCCCAGCCCCTACGGTGTGTTCATCGCCCTCCTTTTGTCTCTGCGCCCACTGCCCCCCCGCCCCACCCACACCCCTGAGCCCTTCTCCCTGCCCGGCCCCCTGCAGCATGGCCACCCTTGTGAGGTGTAAGTGTCCTCCCCCCACCAACCCACAGAGCCCCCTTCCTGCCCCCCAGCCTCCCTGGGCCCAGCCCCCCCCCCAGAGTGACCCCCCCCAGAGACTTGCTCCCCTGCATCCCAGCCCCTCTCCACCCCGGGCCCTTGGGGGTCCCACTGTGAGGACCCCTGACCTGCCACTGTCCTTGTAGGCATGCAGAGGACCTCATCGTGACACCGTTCGCCCAGGTAAGACCCCTCCCCTAAGGAGGGAGGGGCTCTAACCTTACACCACACTTGGGGACAGGGGCCCAGCCCCCGCTGCCCCTCTGGGTGGACCACTTTCCTCACTGTGGCTCCCCAACTCAGGTGCTGGCCAGTCTCCGGAGCGTTCGCAGCAACTTCTCCCTCCTGACCAATGTGCCCATTCCCAGCAACAAGTAAGTGGAGGCTGGGCCCCAATGCCCCATGATCATGAGGCTCAGCACACCTGGGTTCAACTCCCCGTGCTGCTGTGTGACCTCAAGCAGGCACTTGACCTCTCTGAGCCTCTGTTCAAGTGACAGCTCCCTCTGAGCCAGTAAATCATTGTGATTTGAATGCCTAAGACGCAGAAACTTTTATAAATAAAGACGGAGGGGTCTGGACAGAGTTCTTAGGTGGCCAGCCACCCCAGCCTCTGGGCCACTCCTAGCCCTGATGCCAACTTGCTGGGCAAATAGCATCCTCTGGTGCCTCTGTTTCCCCTCCATAATATGGGAATTTCATAGTGTCTCCATTAGAGAGCTGCTATGAGGAGTTCAGAAGGTGATATATAGAAAGTGCTTGAATATTGCCCAGCACATAGTAAGTGCTCACTAAATAGAAGTAGTTGTTATTATTTGGGGGCAGAGGTGTGGCTGAGAGCTGCTGGTCCCTCTGGGAGTGGGGGACAGAGCCATCCTCATGTTCAAGGAGCTGGGGGGAGGGATGGTCAGGGAAGCAGGGACTTTGGAGACACAGGACCTGACCCTACCAGCCGTGTAGTCTTGAGGAAGTCAGTTCACCTCCTGGAGCGTCAGTTTCCTCATCTGTAAAATGGGTTCCTGTGGGGCTCTGTGAGAGGCTGCGGGCAGAGTACATGGCAGCATGCCTGGGACACAGAGAGGGCTCAGAAAAAGGAAAATCAGCACTCTTCATGGACAGGGGGAAGCAGAGATGGGGGAGGACCAGGCTGTTGTTGGAGCCCCATTTCTTTGCAGGCGGTCCCCGCTGGGTGGCCCAACCCCCGTCTGCAAGGCCACGCTATCAGGTAACTAAGCCCCGGGGGATGGGAAAGACCCCTCTTGCTGCCCCAGTGGGGGGTCCCTCACCCGTGGAGGCTGTCTCATCCCCCTCTCCCTGCACCCTCCTCACCTGGTGGGCCCCCATCACCTCTGGGGGTCTGCATGTGGACCCTCTCAGTCACTGCCCTGGCCGCCCCTTCTCCAGAAGAGACGTGTCAGCAGTTGGCCCGGGAGACGCTGGAGGAGCTCGACTGGTGTCTGGAGCAGCTGGAGACCATGCAGACCTACCGCTCTGTCAGCGAGATGGCATCCCACAAGGTGGGCAAGGCCTGTGGGGTGGGGCCGACTGCTGGGGTGGGGTTAACTGTGGGGCGTGGCTGGTGGGCGGGGTCAGCCTGTGGCTAGAGCCTATGGGGTGGGGTCAATCCCTGGGCGGACTTTGTAGCGCCTATAGATGCTGACTTCTCCCAGGGCTGGGGGGCCCTGGGGTGTATGTGTGTGCGTGTTTGTGTGTGTGTGTGTGTGTGTGTGTGTGTGTCCGTAGGTGACCATCTCTCCTGGGGAGTGGGTTGTATGTTTGTATGGTTTATGAATGTGTATCTGTGGCTATGGGTCTATGTGGCTGTTGATTTGTTGGCTACACATTTGCAGCGCGGGAAGGTGTGTTCCAATAGGATCCGGCAGGAGTGGCATGCACGTGTGTATCTATGGAGTGTGTATGGGTGTGCACAGCTGATTACGTGGGGCTGTAAGTGTGGGGGGCTGTGGCAGAGGGGTGTGTATGCCTAGAGGTGTGAGTTGGTCCAGATGTGAATCTGAGTGTATATCTCCATGTGTTTGTAACTCTGTGTGTGTGTGTGCACGCTTGCAGGGCTGTGGGAGAGGGTGCCAGGCTTCCATGTACAGCTGTGCAGACTGTGCACTGCACAACTCCAGGGGACGCCATTCAGAAAGCAGGCAATGTGAATGACACCTCCTGGAGTTGTGCAGCATGGTAGCAGCCCTTGTGGGAGGATGCCTATCAGGAAATGAATGTGCAGGTAGAGGTGTCTGTGTTGTGGGGTGCATACACCCATGGGTGGAGGTTTGTCTGGGAACATGTGAGTCTGAGGGCGCTTGTGTCCCTGAGGGTGTGTTGAGCATCCGAGAATGTGACTGTGTCTCTGAATGTAGGTCTGTGGGTGTATTTCTACGATGGGGTGTGTGCGTGTGTATCTGTGAGTGTGAGTATCCCTTTATGGATTTGTCAGGGCACATATGTGTCTAAGGACACATGGGTATTTGTGTTTGTTTACAAGTGTGTCTGTGGGTGTGTTGAGTGTGTCTGTAAGTGTGTCCAGTATCTGGGTGTTTATCCCTTAGTGTGTGTCTCCACATCTGAGTGTGAGTCTGCGTTCTTGGAAGGGGTGTGTCTGAAGGCATTTGTATTTCTGTGAGGTCAACTATATACCTATAAATGTGTTGAACAACAGAGTTGTGACTCTGTGTGTGTGTGTGTGGTCAGCAAAGGACGGAGAGCATTTGGGTGTTGGAGTGTATTCAAGTGCATGAGTGTGTCAGGTGTCTGGCTGTATTGGTGTGGAAGGTGTGTCTGAGTGTGGGTGTGTCTGTGTGTGGAGCATGTGGGTGTGTGTCTGTCTCTGGGTGTGTCCACGGAGGGGGCACGTCCTCTCCAGGGTGTGCGTGCCTCCCTGCCTCTCCCCAGCAGCCCCAGCTGGGTCCTGCCTGAGGCCCGTGGGCTCCAATGCCCCTTTAACGCCCCCCCCCACCTCCAGCACCACCTGACATCGAGTGCAGCCTGCCAGTGCTGCAGTGAGCACGCACACGCACACACACAGGCGAACACACGGAGCCCAGAGCCTCCGAAGCCTCCTTCTGGGACCCTTACCCTGCCACCCCCCCCATGGGCAGGGGTCCCTGGCCGCCTCCAGCCGCTGCCGCGCGAGTGCCCATCGGGGCCAGGGGCTGGCGGACCATGTAACCGGGTCTGCTGCCGGGAGCGCGGAGGGGAAGGGAGCCCCCAGCCCTGCTGGGCCGGCCCGGGCCCCTCCGCGGCTCCCCCTTCCACTGCCCACCTGCCCAGCACCCTGCCCCCCCGCCCTCCCGCACAGTAGCTGCTAATCCCGGGACTCCCCAAGCCCAGCCTCTGTGTGCGGCAGCCCTGAGCAGGGCTAAGACTCCAGGATGCCCTTGGTGGATTTCTTCTGCGAGACCTGCTCCAAGCCATGGCTGGTGGGCTGGTGGGACCAGGTAGGGGAACTCGGGGTGGAGGATGGGCAGGAGCCCCGGGTCTGGTCCTCCCACCTCAGACCCTCCAGCCCCCGGTCTAGGCTTGTGTGTGCGGCTGTGCACGTGTGCGGCCTGGACGTGAAGCCTTGTGACTGGGTCTCTCTGTGTGTGGCCCAGGGCTGGGCGTGGATGGCGGGTGGCTGGGGGTGTGAGTCTTTCTCTGGGTGTGACTGCCAGTGCACACACGTGTGTGTCTGCAGTGGTGGGGGGCTGCCTGACTATATGCTTGTTTGCCTGGGTCAGGGACCAGGGGGTGGCCCTGGCTGAAATCACGTGGCTCTGATTGTGGTGTTGTGTTTGGGGCCATGTTTATGAGCCCAGAGCGGCGTGATTTTCTGGGGCATGTGACCCCGAGTGTCAGTGACTGCCTTATTGTGTGTGCTCCTTGGTTTGTGTGTCTGGGGCTGTGTAGCATTGTGTAATATGGGAGTCTGTGTGCGGTTGTGTGACTTTGTGGGTCCATCGTGTGTGTGTGTGTGTGTGTGTGTGTGTGTGTGTGTGTGTGACTCTCTATGTGTGCCCAGGCCTCTGGCAGCAGTGGGAGGAGGGAGCGCTCGTCCTGATGTGGGCCGTGCGGGCTCACCCTTCCTGCTGAATGTCCCTCTTGCCTCTCTGGACAGAGTCTGCTCCTGCTTTGGGGGTGCTTTGGTGGAGCTTGGGGGCGGGGAGCCGATGCCCTTTCTCCTCACGCACAATGTCACAGCAGATGCTTGTGTGAAGTGCTGTGGGGGGACCAGCCTGGTTCTGGGTATACTCCGTCCATCTGTGCATCTGTCCACCACTCTGAGGTTGGGGGAGAGGGGGCTATGATGGGAACCCCCTCCCCTGGGTGACTGAACTAGGGTTTCCTCAGCTCACTATTCTCCCTGCCCCGGTCAAACCTCTCCACTCAGAACTTCAGGACTACATTCCCTCCTTCCAAACCAGGCTGTGGGCTGGGGGCCGGGACCCTAGGGAGTGGGGTCCCTGTCTGGGAAGACCTGGGCCAGGGGTAGCTCTGGGAAGGCAGGGGTTAAAGGGCCCGCCGGCTGCCCCCCCTTCCCCCAGCTCAGCAGCTGGTTGGAGGGGGAGTTGCTAAGGAGACTCCCATCACCATGGTGACGGGATTCTCCTGACACCCCATTGGCTCCCTGTTAGGTAGGAGCCCCTCCCTTCCACAGGTGCCTCTCTGGCTCCTCCTTGGGGGGGAGAAGGAGGGAGTATGGTGAGAGGAGCCCCGCCTCCTCAGACAGGGAGGGGTATGCTGAGTCCTGACTCCCCAAGCCTGGGGACCCCCATCCAGAGCTGGAAGGAGAGGAAGGACTGACCCCTCCCCTCTAGCAGCCTGCTGAGGACTCTGTTGGCTGAGCAGAGAAGTGAGAGGGACTCACGGGTTCTTCAGAAGTTTCTTGAGAGGGCCTGGCCTCACCCCCCCCACCCACACATGCCATGACCCCATCATTCCTTCCTTCTTGCCTCCTTCACCTTAGTTCAAGAGGATGCTAAACCGTGAACTCACACACCTGTCAGAGATGAGCAGGTCAGGAAACCAGGTCTCTGAGTACATCTCCACCACATTCCTAGGTGAGTGAAGGGTGGCACTTGTGTGTGGGTGGGTGTGTGGGGGGAGGCATTGCATAACTGAACTGCAGGGGGCCACCGCAGACCCTGGGTCCTGTTGCCCACATTTGCCCAGGGAACCCTGACTCAACTCCCCAAAGGTCAAAGTCACCACGCTCAAGAGCTACTATATCGCGATGCCCCCAAATTTAGTGGGACCCCAACTTCTATAGAACACCCACATTTAAAAATCTCTCCAAGCTGCAAAGCTCCTCCAAACTCAGGGGAACCCCATTGGAACTCTTAAACTCAAGACCCCAAGAAACTCCCAAACTCAAATAGAATTCCTAAACTTTAAAATGCCTCCAGGCTGAAAAGTCTCCCAAAATTCACTAGAATCTCCAAACTTGGATTTCGGCCCCTCCAAATTCAGAAGACCCCTCAAACTCAAGAGAGATGCCCAAACTCAGTAGGGTTCTCAAACTTAAGGGAAACCCTGCCCTTAAGAGCCCATAAAAGACCCCTAAACCTTTCCACCAAGCTGAAAAGTCTCCCAAATTCAGTAGAATCCCCAAACTTGGTATGACCCCCCAAATTCAGTAGACCCCCCAAACTTTAGATACCCAAATTTAATAGGATTCTGCCGCTTAAGAACCTGTGATTCCCCAAACTTAGGAGAATTTCCTAACTCAGTGGAACCCTGAAGACAGTAGAATACCCCAAATTCATTGGAACCCTCAAGCTCATGGGGATCTCCAACTCATCCTAACCTCATCCTGAACCCAAGAGACCTAGCTGAGGATATCCCCCACAAACTCAGGATAATTTCACCCTCAGAATTTATCACCAAAGGTCCCCGAATTCAGGGTACCCCCCCACCAAGCTGGAAAGAAGGTTTCAGAGTTTCAAACACTCCCGCCAATGGGGGTGTGGTGTGCCTGAGATCCAGCCAATAAGAGCACGGCATGCAAATGAGCCCTCTTAGGCCCTGTCATTGACTGGAGGTCCCCAGGTCACAATGGGTGGCCCTGGCTGGGCTCTGGAAACCCTAAAGAGCTCAGGAAAGGGGCTTCTGGGGCTGGTCCCCAGAAAGCCTGGTGTCCAGGGGGTGGGGGTGGGGGTCCATGGAGCCAGAGACCACCCTTCCCTCCCGCCTCCCAGCGCTGTCCACCTCCACCCGCCCTCTGGGTCACCATGGGGGTGTCTTCCCTGCCTGCTGGAGAAGGTTCCCTGCCTATTCCAGGCAGGCGGTGGCTCTCTCTAGCATCCCCACCCTGCTTCCTGACTTCCCACACCACCCCCATCCAAACTTGGTGATTGGACTGGGGCTACCCCATAGCTCCGGGCTGGCCCCAGGGTCCCCACTCCAGCCCACCACCTCCCAGAAGAGTTCCTACCTCCTCTCTGGTTTCCAGTCCATAAGTAACCAACAGCATGACACCCAGAATAGGTCTGCCCTCCTGAGTGAGACTTCCCAGGGCTTGAGGGGTTGGTGGGGGGGGGGTGTCTGAGAGCCAGATGAGGGAGCCTCTGTGAGGTTCTCATGCTGGCTTCTCCTCTATCTTCTGCAGACAAGCAGAATGAAGTGGAGATCCCATCACCCGCAATGAAGGATCGAGAAAAACAGCAAGTGCCACGGCAGAGACCTTCCCAGCAGCCTCCGCCCCCCGGGCCACGGTTCCAACCCATGTCTCAGATCACCGGGGTGAAGAAGCTGGTGCATAGCAGCAGCCTGAACGATTCCAGCATCCCCCGCTTTGGGGTGAAGACTGATCAAGAGGAACTCCTGGCCCAAGTGGGTGGGGCCTCAGGGCGGGGGCTGGGCTGGAGAGGGGCAGGGTTCTCCTGGGGCCCAAAGAAGGACTGGGCTTTGGATCAGCCTGAGATGAGGATTTGGGTGTACCTGCTTTATGTGACTCTCAGGAGAGAGGGAGTGGTCTCAGCTGGTGTCCACAGGGGGCTCTGGAATGTGAACAACAGCACTGAGTGGAGCCCACCTTGAGGCAAGTGTGCTGACATTTTATACCCTTGTGTCAGTCATTGGCTGGGGGCTGTCCCCAGGGTGGATGGCATCACCCCCTCCACATAGCTCCTGTGAGGGAAGAGCAGACTTTTGACAAGGGGCAGCTGTGAGTCTTTGTAAGCAACAGCCCCAGCAGCTGGGTGATGGGTGCATTGAGACCAGTGAAGGGAATCTGGGCAGAACCCAAACAGCATCCACTACAGACCAGACCTGGATTCGCCTCCTGGCTTTTCCACGAAATCTTAAGCCAAGGGGCTCCCACGATGATTTGTACAGTGGACTTGTTGCAAGCTCAGTGGCTCCCTCAGCTGACATGTATTGTAACCCTCTGCGTGCCAGTACTGGCCAGGGCTATATTCAGTCATTCAGTGTTTATTGAGCACCTACTATGTGCTGGTGCTGTTCTGAATTCTGGGGAGACATGGAAAATTAGCCCATGTTCCTTTCCTCTCAGCGCTCAAGAGCAGTTTAACTGAGGCTGAGCTGTGCTTTGGGGTCAGCCACGCTGGGTTCACATCCTAGCTTTGCCACTTGTGAGATGCAAGGTCTCGGGTAAGTCACGTCGCTGCTCTGAGTTTTGGTTCCGTCACCTGCCATGTGAAATCAAGCGCTTAGTGCAGTGCTTGGTGGATAATACACACTCAGTAGACTCTGGGGTTGCTTTGTTATTTTCTGGCCCAGTAGGACCTGGGCAGTAAATTCTATACTGCTGAGCATGCCACCTACTGGGTGACCGATAATGGTGCCACTATTCAGACCAGGGTTCTGAACTCCTAGAAAAGAGTCTAGAGGGCCCTGGGCCTTGGGGGCTCCTGACCTCTGGCCTCCATCTCCACCAGGAATTGGAAAATCTGAACAAGTGGGGCCTGAACATCTTTTGCGTGTCGGATTATGCGGGGGGCCGTTCCCTCAGCTGCATCATGTACACGATATTCCAGGTAGGGCGGGCTGAGTGGGGCTGGATGCAAGGGAGGGGGCGGGGCGGGGATCAGAGGGCCGGTGTGGGGGTCACCGCCCCCTACTCTTGCCCTCAGGAGCGGGACCTGCTGAAGAAGTTCCGCATCCCGGTGGACACGATGGTTACATACATGCTGACCCTGGAGGACCACTACCACCCCGATGTGGCCTACCACAACAGCCTGCACGCGGCTGACGTGCTGCAGTCCACCCACGTGCTGCTGGCCACACCTGCACTGGATGTGAGCATCGCCTGGCCCCCATGTCTCCCCAGCTGCCCCCCACACTATCCATCTCCAATCTTCTGTTTATCTCTCTGACCCTGAGTCTCTGACATCCATCTCTCTCTGACCCCGTTCCTCTCTCTCCTGACTCCCCATCTTTCTTTTTTTTTCTATAAATTTATTTATTTATATTTGGCTGCGTTGGGTCTTCGTTGCTGCGTGCGGGCTTTCTCTAGTTGCGGCGAGCGGGGGCTACCCTTCGTTGCGGTGCGCAGGCTTCTCATTGCGGTGGCTTCTCTTGTTGTGGAGCACGGGCTCTAGGTGTGCGGGCTTCAGTAGTTGTGGCTTGCGGGCTCTAGAGAGCAGGCTCAGTAGTTGTGGCGCAAGGGCTTAGTGGCATGTGGGATCTTCCCGGACCAAGGATCAAACCCGTGGCCCCTGCATTAGCAGGCGGATTCTTAACCACTGCGCCACCAGGGAAGCCCTCCCCATCTTTCTTGACTCCCCATCTCTCTCTTATCCTGTCTCTCTGACTCGCCATCTTTCAAACCCATCTCCCTCTGCCCCCAGGCCGTATTCACGGACCTGGAGATTCTCGCTGCCCTCTTCGCAGCTTCCATCCATGATGTGGACCACCCTGGGGTCTCCAACCAGTTCCTCATCAACACCAGTAAGTGGCCCGCCACGGGGGCGGGGCCTGCTGGGCTAGAGGCGGGGCCTGCGGGGCCCCTCCGAGCGGGGGTGCGCCCTGGGTGTGTCCTCCCCTCCCCTGACTGCCCGACCCTGCCTGGGCTACAGATTCTGAACTGGCGCTCATGTACAATGACGAGTCGGTGCTGGAGAATCACCACCTGGCCGTGGGCTTCAAGCTGCTGCAGGAAGACAACTGCGACATTTTCCAGAACCTCAGCAAGCGCCAGCGGCAAAGCCTGCGCAAGATGGTCATCGACATGGTGGGCGGGGCGAGGGGCGGGGACAGAGCGGGAAAGGTCACCTTTGGAGCAAGGGGGCATTGGGGAGGGCCAGGTCTGAGTCTGGGACAGAAAGGCCCCTAGTGGGGGAGGCGTCCTTTGGGAGTGGGTCGTGGCGGCTGATTGTCCGGAGTGAAAACTTCAGAGGCCCTGCCCAGGTCAGTACAGCGGGCAGCCAGGCTTCGATGGCCCCTGTGACAACTTCTTGCCCACAGGTGCTGGCCACGGACATGTCCAAGCACATGACCCTCCTGGCTGACCTGAAGACCATGGTGGAGACCAAGAAAGTGACCAGCTCGGGGGTCCTCTTGCTGGATAACTATGCCGACCGCATCCAGGTGCCCCCCTCCCCACACCGTATAGGGAGATTGGACCCTCCCCTCCCCCCTGAGGTCTGGGTTGCTGCCCCTCCCTCTGCTCCAGCTCCCTGGTTGCCCATCTTCCTGTCTCTCTTTCTCTATTCCATCTAACCCTTTCCAACTCCCACCTCTCCATCCCATCTCCCCCCATCTCCTCCAGTTCGCTCTTCCCTTTGCTCATCAACCCGTTTCCATGTCCCCCACACCCCTGTCTCCCCACCGCCTCTTTTCCCTTCCCTCCCTCTGCCCTTTGCTCATCAACCTCGTCTCATCTCTCCCCTTCTTTCCCCCACTCATCGACCCTCTTCCCTCACCTATTCTACCTTTCTCCATCTCCCCGCTACCTATTCTCCCCTACTCTCCTTCCAAAGGGGAAGTAAGGAAGCCTGAGGCCTCAGACTAGGACGGGGACACGGCCTCTGAAGGTCCCCCACCCCATGCAGGTCCTACGGAACATGGTGCACTGTGCAGATCTCAGCAACCCCACCAAGCCGCTGGAGCTGTACCGCCAGTGGACCGACCGCATCATGGCCGAGTTCTTCCAGCAGGGCGACCGTGAACGCGAGCGTGGCATGGAGATCAGCCCCATGTGCGACAAGCACACGGCCTCGGTGGAGAAGTCTCAGGTACAGTCTCGGCACCACTGGAAGAGAGCAGGGCGGGCCTCCTTACCCCACACCGGCCTGGAGCTCCAAAGGCCCAAGAGGTCCTAACCTGCCCGTACACAGTGTCAAGTTTGTCTTTGTCTGTTTTTTCCTTCTCTATCCTGATGGGAAATAGGCAACACTTTCTCCTCCACAAAACAATTGAACTGAGCCTCTGGACTCATAAGTTGTAGTTTTGCACCCAGACAGTTGTAACTCATTTGTAGCAACTGCTGTAACGTCAGTAATAACACTTATCCGGCCCTTAGTTACAGACTTCCTGTCCTTTCAGCCTCTCGGTTTCCCTATAACCTGGCCACTCATTTTGTGCCTGAGTTTTGGTGGAGTTTGTTGTTTGTTGTTGTTTGGCCACGCCACGTGGCATGCGGGATCTTAGTTCCCTGACCAGGGATTGAACCCGTGCCCCCCTGCAGTGGAAGTGCGGAGTCTTAACCACTGGACCACCAGGGAAGTCCCTTGGTGGATTTTGAAGTGAAGTTAAATGACTCGTCTTCATCACGTGCCTTTTTAATTTAACGAGAGGGACAGAAACACAGTCTCATAAAAGACAGCACTGAAGTGTGAATATGAGACTTTCTCGCTCTCCCTGCTTCCAGCCTCCTCCCTGGTGAGACCTCCTCTTCCCGGTGTGTATGCTTTTCCCATCCAGGTTTATGCAGTCTCAACACTGTTGGCATTTGGCGCTGGATCATTCTTTGTGGTGGGACCGTCCTGTGCATTGTAGGGTGTTGAGCAGCATCCCTGGCCTCCACCCACTAGATGCCAGGAACACCCTCCCCTTCCTGCGGTAACAACCAAAAATGTCTCCAAACACTTCCAAATGTTCCCAGGGCATGCACATAGCCCCAAACCCCTGATGAAACCCAGGTTTGCTTGTTTTATTATGTATTTATGTTCACAAGCAACTTAATAGCAATAGTTTGTGGGTTTAGCTTTTTTAAAAAACATAAACTGTATCAATATATACCTTTTTTAGCGGGGGGGCGGCACTGCATGGCTTGCAGGATCTTAGTTCCCCGACCAGGGATTGAACCTGTGCCCTTGGCAGTGAAAGTGCAGAGTCCTAACCACTGGACCGCCAGGGAATCCCAATGTATACCTATTTTTATACAGCTTGCCTTTTCTTTCCAAAAATGACTTGGAGATCTGTCCACATAGATTAAGCTTATCCTTTTTCACAACTGTATAGTATTCCCACAGAGACAGATGGATAATGGTTTGTGTAGTGAGTGCTCTGTTGGTGGACATATAAGTGTTTAGTAGTTAGGAATTCACAGTGACTCAAACAGGATAAAGCTTTATTGGTTTGTTTGTTTTTTTTCTCTTATGTAAGGAAAGTCTGGAGAAAGGGAATTTGGCTCTCTCTGGCTCCACATAGTTGGCAGGCACCCCAGAACTTTCAGTGTTTCTCTTCTATCATGCGAAGCTTGGGGCTTCTCTCCTCAGAGATGTCTCTTGTGGTCACAGACGCTCTTGAAGCTCCAACCATTCCTCCCTGGAATGTCAGGGAACTAAGATCCCACATGCCGCATGGTGTGGCCAAAAAAAATAATAACAACTTAAAAAAAATAAACTAATGCCCAACTGATGTATATATGGAGGTGTTTCCACTTTTTGTTTGCATCTCATACGTGTTTTTTTTCTTTTTTTCTTACTTGTGCAAGAGTTTTTCTAGGGTGGCTCTGGAGAAGCAAGATTGCTGGGTCCAAGGGTATCAACATCTTTTATTTTTTTTAATTTGTTGCCACACCATGCAGCATGCGGGATCTTTGGGGCCCAGTGGTTGGGTCTTCACCTTCCAATGCGGGGGTTGGTGTGGGTTCGATCCCTGGTCGGGGAGCTAGGATCCCACATGCCTTGTGGCCAAGGAACCAAGACATAGAACAGAGGCAATATTGTAACAAATTCAATAAAGACTTTAAAAAAATTTTGTATTAGATCCCGCAGCACGGCGGTGCCATCTGCATCAGCAGATCCCTGGTTTATTCTTCCTTCTCCCTCCCTCAGGTGGGTTTCATCGACTACATTGTACACCCGCTGTGGGAGACGTGGGCCGACTTGGTTCACCCAGATGCCCAGGAGATCCTGGACACTTTGGAGGACAACCGGGACTGGTACTACAGCGCCATTCGGCAGAGCCCATCGCCACCACCTGAGGAGGAGCCCGGGGGACCAGGCCACCCCCCTCCACCGGATAAGTTCCAGTTTGAGCTGACGCTGGAGGAGGAAGAAGAGGAGGAGGTGTCCACTGCCCCAGGTGCAAATGAAGTGCGGGAATTGTCCACCGCCCAGGACGTGTTCCCAGCTGAGGAACCGTTGGAGGTCGATGTCCAGGACCCGTCTACGGAGGTGGAGGTAGAGGAAACCACACCCCCAGGTGCATCTGTAGGCTGCAGCAGCCCCCCTGCCCTGTCTCCTGAGAGCCTCCCTCTGCCTGTCTTGAGGACCCCGCCCCCTCCAGAGGAGGACCCGGGCCTTCTGGGCCTCCCCTCCACGGCGGCCGAGGTGGGGGCCCAAAAAGAGGATCAGGCTGCCAGAAGGGCGTGCTGCGCCTGCACAGGAACATCGGGCGAGGATCCATCCACACTCCCAGCTCCTGGAGGGTGGGGGTCAGCTGGAGGCCCTACCTGAGCCTCAGCCTCTACACCCCGTTGGCCTCCCTGCCTCCCGCCACCACCATCACCCCCCCACCTCCTCCACTGCCTCAAAGACTCTTGGGCCTCCTGAGAAAAAAGAAAACAGAAAAGTGGGGTTTTTTCTCTTTTCTTTTTTTCCCCTTTCCCCCCACCCCCTCCCATGGGGCCTCTTTTTGGAGGTGGGGGCTGGGGAACAAGGGGCTGAGGTCCCGGAAGGGATTTTATTTTTGGAATTTTAATTGTTACATTTTTAGAAAAAAAAAACAAAAAAAAAACCAAAAAAGTCCAGGATGAAACACAGCAACTGTAGATGCTCCTGTACCCAGCTCCCCTCGGCCAGCTCCAACCCCCTCCTCTGACCCACCCCCGCTTCCCCCTCCCACCCACCCCCCACCCCCGCCCCAGGTTACAGGCTCAGTCTTCCGGCCTCTTCGGGCTCTTCACCTGGTGTAGGGTCTCCCTCCAGACTTTTCTTCTGAATTTGGGAGGGTCTCTAGAACCCAGCCAGGAATTGCCATTCTGGGCGGGGCCTCTGGGGGCGGGGAGGGGGCGCCCCATGAGCTCTCTGCCCTCCCGCCCCAGAAGTCTTCAGCCTCATTTTGCACAAACCTGGCAATACTGACTTGGGGGACAGGCAGGGGGGAGATGGGGGGACTTTAGGAGGCAGGGGTAGGATGTTGGAGGGACATTCACACCACCCACCTGGGGTCTGAGGTTTGAGGAGGGTGTGATCCACCTCCCCCCTCCACCGGCCACCCCTTTTCCCTTCCAGTCTCGTTTCCGTTTGAATTTTCTCCGTTTGCGGGGGCGGGGGATGGCTTGGAGCCGCACCCCTCCTTCCAGCTGCTTCTCCTCTTGTTTCTGCCTTAATGATTCCCACGGCCATAGGAGGGGGGGTTGCAGTGGCTCCCACCTGCACCTTGGGTGGAGTAGGGCCAGGCCTGGAGCCCCCATCGTGGGCACAGCCCCCTCCCCAGCATCCTCCTGCACCCCCTCCCCGACTCTTTGCCCTAGGAGGAAGCAATAACGGTGTACACCCACGTCCCCTTTCTGGGCAGCCCTTCCCACCCTGGCAACCAAGGTAATCTCTCCTTTGCCCGCACCTTGCCAAGCCTCCCCCTCTACCCCTAGCTCTTCCCCCAAGCAATACGACAGACAGATGCAAGGCCATTTTTCTCCAAGCCATGGGGGGCTGTTTGGAAAGAAAGACCCCCTCTTCCCCTTCCGCTCTGCCCCTCAGCCTGGCTCTGCAGCTGGGCAGGACCGGCCTCTCTCTCTCATCTCTCTCCCCTCCAGTTCGGAGCACACGGTACTGTAGCCCCCAGCTCCCCCCAGCCTTCCATCTGTCTGTCCTTCCCTGTGGGGAGTACCACCCGCTCCCACCCCCATGATGCTGTACAGGGTTCATTTTTGTAGCGAAAGTAGTTTCAGTCCCAGCCGGCCACCGGAGTGGGCCTTTTGTTTTGTTTTGTTTTGGTTTTCCTTCTTTCTTTGTTTCTTTTCTTCTCTTTCTTTCTTTCTTTCTTTTTTTTGTACATACTGTAAGGTTGGTTTGTAAATTATTCTACAGAGGCAAAAAGGGAAAATAAACTTGCCCTTCCCCCGCTGACTCAGGGGAAGGAGGGTTTGGGGGTCTCCCGATGGGAGTCTCCATTCCTGCTGTATTATACAAACTGTACCATAGACCCCGGAAGTGTGGACTCAGCGCTGTTGTTGAACGGCGAGTCATGTCATCAGAGGGGGTGAGGGAGGACTGCGCAGAGCGTGCCCCTCCCCCGGCCCCAGGGCCAGGAGTGATTGGCAACTGGGGACAGGGACCCCGGGGGGCGGGGGAGGAGGAGTCAGGACCCCCTTGAGCTGCTCGAGTGTTGTCCACTTTGATGATCAGTCAGTCGGTCTGCTGATCGATACTCAATCCTTCGATCTTGTCTCCAATTAAACCGAGGCTTTCACCGATCTTCCTGGCTGATGTGGCTTCGTTTCCCATCCTTTTTATCAAGGTGTGTGTCTCTCTCGCTATCTGTCTGGGGAGGGGTGGGGAAAATGAGCGGGCTCTGTCCCTGCCCCTTCCCAAGCAGATAGAACTTGAAGGGGGTACAGATAGTTTGGTGGGAGGCAGCCCCCTGGCCTGGGCCAGGTCCAGGCACAGGGGCTGCAGGTTGTAAAGTGGAGGTTCAGACCATGCAGTTTTTGGAGGCCAGCAGACCCAGGTAAGCCTTGTTTCTCTCACGTGGAGCATATCTGACGCAACTCGGGTTCTCCTGGTACCACGAAGTCATTCCTGGAAACCTGACTGCCCCCCCCCCCCCCCCCGCCTCCAACATCTGGTTGCCAGGTCATGATAAAAGCACTTGGATCAAATTCTGCCCTGCAGACATTAAACTTGATTTATTAGCACAAGAGAATTTACATCTGTAAGTTCCATGAATTCTGGCCATGATAGTGTTGCAGCCCTCACGCTGCATTAAAACAAAACCAAAACAAACAAACAAACTTGACTATCCTAAAGCCCATGAACCTTACGATGTATCTCAGGCAAGCTGAATCCTCCAAGTTCACACAGGACCAGCTTCGGATTTTAGCTCTGTTTTTCCGACGAGTTCATACAGGATCGGGGAGCTAGGGAGTCTCAGGTATTTTAACCAATCCACCTATTTGAATACTGTTAACTCCACCCCTGGGAGCCCATTTTTCCAACCTTTATCAGCCTAATTAACAAGCCCCGATTTCACCAATAAAACGTTTCTGCCATTCATTATGCTAATGAGCAAAACTTCCCTTGTGAATAAAAATAAAGATGGAGGAAGTGTTTGTGATGCAGGTTTTCAGACTAGAATACGGGCTGCCTCTGGTGTGTAATAAACAGAGATACACACGTACACACACAGTCCTTAAATGGTTAAGCACAGTGCGACCAGTATATATTCACCGCATGTGTCTTCTGAAACAAAATGATGGCAGCTTGGGACTTCCCTGGTGGTCCAGTGGCTAAGAATCTGCCTTCCAATGCAGGGGATGCGGGTTCGATCCCTGGTCAGGGAATTAAGATCCCACATGCCGCAAGGCAACTAAGCCCGCGTGCTTTAGGGCCCGAGAGCCGCAACTAGAGAGCCCGCGTGCCACAACAAAGAACCTGCACACCACAACTAAGACCCGACGGAGCCAAATAAAAAATACTGAAAAAAAAAAAAAAAGATGGCAGCTTCCCTGGATCTGAGGATAGGCCGACCCACCTACTCTGCTGTTTGTCTCTAGTGGCCAAGGACTGGTTTGGATCCCAGTTCTAGCTGTGTGACCTTGGGCATGATCTCTCTGACCTGCAATTGTTTCATTTATAAAATGGGGTTAACAAAAGTTCCAGACCAGAGAAGGGTGTCCAGTGAAACTTTCTATGATGAGAATGTTCTATGTCTGCGCTATCCAATAAGGTAGCCACTAGCCATACGTGGCTATTAAGCACCTGAAATGTGGCTAGTGCAATTGAACTAGAGTTTTAATTTTCCTTTACATTAAGTAGCCACGTTTAGCCAACGGCTGCTATATCTGACTGCGCAGTATTGGCACTTAAGCGAGAGAGTTAACTTTGGCTTAAAGATTCATAGTAGATATCCTGGGCCAGAGGAGCAGGGGCCAGCCTGAACCCAGGGGGGCGGAGCAAAGCTGAAAAACTAGGTAGAAGTTTCCAGGGAATCTGAATTTTGCGCAAGAAGCAACGAGGAGACACAGTTGTTTTCCCGAGGGTGTTTCAAAGGGAAGCAGAGTCGGGGAAAGGGTGTTGGGCTGGGGGTCAGGAGGCGACAGTATCAAACCCAGCCTGCAGTAGTTAGGTGGGCGGCTCTGGGTGAGCCTTCTCGCTCTGGGCCTCAGTTTTCCCAAGTGTAAAAGGGTAGGAGTGATGTCCCACATGCCTCCTGAGTTGGGACTTGGTGACAGTCTGAGAATGTGGGTCAAAGGATAGAGGTGGCATGTGACCGTCAGCTGGCTCTTTAAAATTCTCCTGTTGGGGAGTTCATCTTTCCTCAGGGAAAGGTGGCCAAGGGCAGAGAAGCCCTGTAATCTGAACAGGACAGGGGGCCCTGGGAAGGGGTGGAGTCAGTTCATTCTTTGAAGTTGACGTCAGCCACTTGCAAGCTACAGGGGTCTGGGGCAAATGGCTCCACCTCGCCCAGGCTTTAGAGGGCTCTGCCCTATGCTAAACTCATTACTCAGATTATTTTATCAACTTTCCAGCTGTTCTTGAGATATGTACCATCATTTTGCAGATGAGGAAACTGAGGCTGAGAAGTGATCTCACAGTGTTGAGAAAATTCAGGGAAATAAGGCAGGGATCTCACTTCACCCAATGCCTGTCTGACAATGATAGCTGCCTGGTACTTTTATATTATTATCGCTATTTTAGTTCACATGCACAAAATTCTGAGATGTGGGTAATATTTCTCCCTCTTTCTCAGCATCAAAATATATGGAAGTAAAATGAAAAGACAGTTTTCTTTTTTCACCTATTGGCAAATAATGAAAAGATGGACCATCCAGGGGTGGGCAAAGCACTTTCATAGTTTGTTAGTGCTGGTAGAAATTAGCAAATACAGCTCTCCAGGAGTCGTCTGACAATATTTATCAAAAACATAACTGTGCATGCATTTTGACGCAGACGTTGCACTTTTAAAAATATTTATCCTAAAGAACCAGTTGGTGCTCACTTCGGCAGCACGTATACTAAAATTGGAACCATACAGAGAAGATTAGCATGGCCCCTGCACAAGGATGACACGCAAATTCGTGAAGCGTTCCATATTTTTGCAAATCAAAACTACAGTGAGGTATCACCTCACACCAGTCAGAATGGCCATTATCAAAAAATCTACGAACAACATATGCTGGAAAGGGTGTGGAGAAAAGGGAACCCTTTTGCACTGTTGGTGAGAATGTAAATTGATACAGCCACTATGGAGAACAGTATGGAGGTTCCTTAAAAAACTAAAAATAGAACTACCATATGACCAAGCAATCCCACTACTGGGCATATACCCTGAGAAAACCATAATTCAAAAGGACACATGTACCACAGTGTTCATTGCAGCACGATTTACAATAGCCAGGACATGGAAACAACCTAAATGTCCAGTGGGGCTTCCCTGGTGGTGCAGTGGT
This sequence comes from Monodon monoceros, assembly GCF_005190385.1. Lineage (NCBI taxonomy): Eukaryota > Metazoa > Chordata > Mammalia > Artiodactyla > Monodontidae > Monodon > Monodon monoceros. Next base: position 162,824,972 of record NW_021703768.1, read on the forward strand.
TAAGAATCCTCCTGCCAATGCAGGGGACACGGGTTCGAGTCCTGGCCCAGGAAGATCCCACATGACGCAGAGCAATGAAGCCCATGCACCACAACTACTGAGCCTGCGCTCTAGAGCCCATGCACCACACCTACTGAAGCCCGCGGGCCTAGAGCCCGTGCTCTGCCACAAGAGAAGCCACGACAATGAGAAGACCGCGCACCGCAACGAATAGTAGCCCCCGCCCAGAGCAACTAGAGAAAGCCCGCGCACAGCAACGAAGACCCAACACAGCCAAAAATAAAAACAAATTTATTTTAAAAATGTCCAGGGACTTCCCTGGTGGCCCAGGGGTTAAGAATCCACCTGCCTATGCAGGGGACACGGGTTCGAGCCCTAGTCCAGTAAGATCCCACATGCCGTGGAGCAACTAAGCCTGTGTGCCACAACTACTGAGCTTGCGCGCCACAACTACTGAAGCCCACATGCCTAGAGCCCGTGCTGAGAAGCCACTGCAATGAGAAGCCCGTGCACCACAACGAAGACCCAACACAGCCAAAAATCAATCAATAAATAATTTTTTAAAATGTCCAATGATAGATAAATAAAGAAGATGTGGTATGTATATACAATGGAATATTACTCAGCCATAAAAAGGAATGAAATTGGGTCATTTGTAGAGATGTGGATGGACTTAGAGTCTGTCATACTGAGTGAAGTAAGCCAGAAAGAGAAAAATATCGTATTTTAACGCATATATGTGGCATCTAGAAAAAATGGTACAGACGAACCTATTTGTAGGGCAGGAATAGCGACGTAGACGTAGAGAACTGACATGTGGACACATTGGGGGAAGGGAAGGGTGGGACGAATTGGGAGATTAGGTTTGACATAAATACACTACCAGGAGCAAAACAGCTAGTAGGAACCTGCTGTATAGCACAGGGAGCTCAGCTTAGTGCTCTGTGATGACCTAGATGGATGGGATGGGGGTGGGGGTGGGGAGAGAGGCCCAAGAGGGAGGGGATATAGATATATATACAGCTGATTCGCTTCATTGTACAGCAGAAACTAACACAACATTGTAAAGCAATTTTACTCCAATAAAAAAGTTTGAAAAAAAAGAAGAACCAGTTGGATGAAAACCTAAAGTTGCAGGTACCAAATGCCCATTCTAGTGCTGGTCAGAATAGTGAAGAATTGTGAAGAACCCAGATGTCCAACACTAGGTAGTCATGAAATTATGCTTCCTGTATGGTGGAGTAATATGCACTTATTAAAAACAATGAGGTGGGACTTCCCTGGTGGCGCAGTGGTTAAGAATCTGCCTACCAATGCAGGGGACACAGGTTCGATCCCTGGCCCGGGAAGATCCCACATGCCGCAGAGCAACTAAGCCCATGCGCCACAACTACTGAGCCTGCGCTCTAGAGCCCGTGAGCCACAACTACTGAAGCCTGCACGCCTAGAGCCCATGCTCCACAAGAAGAGAAGCCACCGCAATGAGAAGCCTGCGTACTGCAACGAAGAGTAGCCCCCACTCGCTGCAACTAGAGAAAGCCCGTGTGCAGCAACAAAGACCCAACACAGCCCAAAATAAATAGATAAAATAAATAATAATTTAAAAAAATAAAATATAATATAAATAAAAATAAAAACAATGAGGTGGGTCTGTATTTATTGAAATGACAAGATGTTCACAATGAGAAGAACGGGCTTCAAAACGTTCTGCATGGGCTTCCCTGGTGGCGCAGTGGTTAAGAATCCATCTGCCAATGCAAGGGACACGGGTTCAAGCCCTGGTCGGGGAAGATCCCACATGCCGCAGAGCAACTAAGTCTGTGTGCCACAAATACTGAGCCTGCACTCTAGAGCCCACGAGCCACAACTACTGAAGCCCACGCGCCTAGAGCCCATGCTCCGCAACAAGCCCCTGCTCACAGAAACTAGAGAAAGCCCCTGCGCAGCAATGAAGACCCAAATGCAGCCAAAAATAAATAAAAATAAAAATTTTTTAAATGTTCTGCTTTATACCATCCTACATATCTGCATAGAAAAAGCAGCTTGTTCATCAAAATATTTACAGTCTCCAGTGAATGGATTAAAAGACACTGGTGTTTTCTGTTCTGCAGTCTTGGATGTTTTCTGAATTTTTGCAATGAACATGTATTACTTTCATAATCAAGGGGAAGTTGTTTCGTAATCAGAGGAAAGACATAGCCAGTATTTGTTATCTGGGAGCCACAGAAGCATAGTAGATAAGCACACAGACTCTGGATTCTGGTCGCGACTCTGCCAGTTAATGACTGAGTTAGTTTGAGCAGATTACTTACTCATGCTGTGCTTCAGTTTCCCTCGCTGTAAAATGCAAATAATAACAGCTCAGGTTTGCCAGGCGATTACCATGTGCCAGGCACTGTTTTACATAAATTATTGCACTTAGCTCTCGTAACAGCCCTGCTAAGTAGGTACTGTTCTATAAAATGGGTCACAGGCGAGGAAGGAGGTAGGACTAGGCGTTCGAACCCCCGTGCGCCCCCTAGAGTGGATCTGAAAAACTACAGCAGGCATGAAGGCGCGCGGCGCGTAGACTGGGAAGAAGGCGTGCCAAAGTCGCGCGGGAGATTTTCTTCCGCGAGCTACGATTGGCTATCGTAGCTGTCATTAGCCAATAAAGCAGCCAATGAGAGGTGCGGCCGCTTCTCTTTTCGAACCAGATGACCGAGGGAGCCGAGGAGCTTGGACCGAGGCAGGTGCGGCGAACCCTGAGGCGGGTGAGGGGACCTGGCGTCACTCCCTTCCTGAGAGAGACCCCAGCGCCGTTCCCATTTTCTTAGGGAGACCCCGGCGTCATCCCCCTTTCCTGAGAGTACCCTAGCGTCATTCCTGCCGTACTGAGGGGGACTCCAGCATCCTCTCGCCCTCCTGAAGTGAACCCTAGTAGCGTCTCTTCTTTCTGAGAGCGACGCCAGAGTCGTTCCCACTTCTTTAGGGAACCCTGGTGTCAGGCCCCTTGCTGATGGGGCCCCAGCATTATCCTTCCTGAGGGAGACCGACCCTGGCGTCACCCCCCTCTTCTTGAGGGGTCCCCTCCTATGTCATCCTTTCCGAAGGGGACCCCAAGGGTCATACTCCCCCCCTTCCTCAAGGGTCCCCGTATTGCTCCTCCTTCCTGAGAAGGGGTCTGGCATTGTCCCCTCCCTTCCTGAGGGTTTGTCGTCATTGCCATCCCCACACCCTGAAAGGACCCATCATCCCCCTTCTCTCTGAGGGTAATCTCTTCCTCCCTTGCAATTCGAGAAGGACCCCGGCAAGGGCTTCGGTGGTCCCCGTACATGAGAAGTCCCAAAGCCCCCTCCTGCGCTCTCCTATCCCCAGCTGGGGAGAGGGAGAAGGCAAGACTCAAATCACCCTCAAAATGTTTGGGGGCGGGGGAGTGAAACTAGCTGATAAAGGAACTCACCATGTCACATGAGAAATTGTTTAAGGAACTGGGGCTGTTTCTCCTAAAACGGGAGCTGGAGGAAGGATCTAAAGCTGCCTTAAAATATTTATCAAGGGCTTCTCACAGCTCCTGTCAACATCAGTAGGTACTTATTCAGCAACTGGATATATACAGGCTGTTACCTGAAAGAGGGATTACTCTGTTCCATGACGTTCCAAGGTATCTGATGATAACAGGTAAAGAAAGGTCAAAAGGGCTTCTTGGGTTGAACTAAAATCGTAACAGGCTAAGTAGCTCTACTCTTGAACAGAGCTGGCGAAATCCACACCATTGGAGAAGCATCTGCGTGACCTCACCAATTCCATTTAATCTCACAAATGTTTATCATACATCCACTGTGACCAAGAATTCATCTACTCAACGTTCAAATATGGGTGAAGCTCCTACTGTGTGCCAGTAAATAAAATGGTGAACAAGACGAAGAATAATTATGAATACAAGGCAAAAAATACATTGTTTATGACTTCTGCAAGCTACTTCTTCCTAGAGCACTTCTCAGGGTTTCTGGTTGTACATTAATAAAATACAAATAACTGTCCACTCCTCACCGCCCTTGACCATGGGCTACAGGAGGGCAGAAACCATGTCTTCTGCTCCCAGTTGTATCTACACAGGGTCTGGAATATGGTAGGCACTGAAATATTTGTTGTTCCCGCCTCATCTCTTCACTTGGTGAATCCTCAGAGGAACTGGGAGATGGTCAGAGACGGTGATATATGATCAGTAAGGGAAAGACACGGGCTAGAAACGGAAGAGAATCCACCTGCGATAGCTGAGACTTAAGAAAGAAACACCAACTCCTTGGCCAATGCTATTAATCTTTCCTGTGAGGGCAAGTGAAGGCAAAGAGGTAGCTGACGTCAGCATCGGGCTGCAGTTTCGAATTTCCCACAAATGTCTAAATCAACTGAATAAATCCCAGGGGATCCTGGGATGTGTAGTCTGAAAAGTGTTCCTGGGTGTCCGGCTTACAATTTGGTGTAATAAAATCAAAGTTACAACCCAGAGGTGTGGATTTGGTGCTGGCGCTCACATGAGGGAGAGTCCTTGTTTATTTATAAAAATATAATTTTCCCAGAAGTTTTGAAGAATGCTGATTTTTTAAAAAATAGGAACTGGGCTTTCCTGGTGGCGCAGTGGTTGAGAGTCCGCCTGCCGATGCAGGGGGCGCGGGTTCGTTCCCCGGTCCGGGAAGATCCCACGTGCCGCGGAGCGGCTGGGCCCGTGAGCCATGGCCGCTGAGCCTGCGCGTCCGGAGCCTGTGCTCCGCAACGGGAGAGGCCACAACAGTGAGAGGCCCGCGTACCGAAAAAAAAAAAAAAAAATAGGAACAAGCCAAAATCAGGGCATTCTACACTCTCGGGCTTCTCCAATCTTGCTCCTTTTCTTCTCTGGAAATAGTTCCGTTTTTTACCCAAAGGCCCACAAGAGGGTGCTGCACTCCTTTTAGGCCACACTTCCTGTATCAACCCTGAGGGTCTTGGGGAGCTACAAAACCATCATAAAATGAGACAGGTGGGTTGGTGGAAGCACTGATTTTTTCACAGGTAATGAGAGCCAGTGAGGAATTTTAAGTAATGCAGGTATAGTGCTCTGAGGTAATAAAATGTTATCATTATCATTCTGACTTTGAAAACCTTAATAATTCAGATTAATGTTAGCATTTCAGGTTTCTAGTACTTATCTCGTTCCTAGTCAATAATACTACATTTATTGCATTCTTACTGTGTGCCAGGTGCTAGATACTGTTACTATTCCCCACTTTACAGAGGAGGAAAATGAGGCCCAGAGAGGATTTGCACCTAATAAGTGATAGATATGGGTCTCAAACCTAGTCTGTTTTCTCTTTTCTTTTAAATTTAATTTTCTTAAATTCTATCTTCTGCAGTACTGTATATTCTCACTAACATTTCTATTTTAAAACCAGGATCCCTAGTGTTCTCCTTACTTGTTGCAAGTAATAAATACTTCCTTTGCCCAATTAAAAAACAAACGCACCAGAATACACTCCCAAGGGAGAAGATAGTCCTTGAATTGAAGGTATGTTGTATTGCACAAAGCAAGATACTCTAGCACCCAGAACTACAGTGGCCTTCACAGAGCTGAAAGTTATCTTAGACGTTGTCCAGTTGATTAAGAGTGGGAAGTTACTTGCTCATCATCACTATAAGTTCATCCTTTCGCCTTCATCTTTGTTTTCTCTTTCTATACTGGAACTTCCCCTTAGCTTATAAACACGCTCTGTCTTCTGAATCTTAAAAGCAAAACCCCAAACCCTCCCTGAACCCTTCGTTCCTCTCTAGCTGTCATGCGTACTTTGCCTCTTCTCACCCAAATGTCTCAAAAGAGATATTCCTTCTTTCAGCATCCTTCACTGATTCAGTGTTATCTCCTCGGCACAGTGCCTGTTTTAAGGAGGCATTCGATAAGCACCTGCAGAAGCTATTGCTTTACCCTCACAATTCTACCAAAATGGTTCTTAGTAAGCTTACCTTCCAATCGCCAAATCCAGTGCGCATATGAAGGTCTCTTTCTGAACCGCTTTGTCTTTAATAGTGTGATTCTTTTAAACTTTTTGTGCTCAAATTTTTCACCACTTGGCTTCTGTGACACTGTACATTTCTTAGTTTTTCTCGTAATTTTCTGCTGCTGTTGCGCTTCTATCGGGCCTTCTCTTACATCCCTCTACTCCTTAAATGTTGTTTCTCAGAATTTGCCTTTAACCCATTATTCTTGTTCTACGCCAGTGTCTCAAAATGTGGTCCCTGGACGAGCAGCTTCAGCCATCAACTGGGAACTTGTTAGAAACGCAGTTTCTTGGCACCCACCTCGTGAATGAGAGACATCTAGAAAATTCAACATCCATTTATGATTTTAAAAAAGATGTAGCAAACTAGGTATAGGAGGGAGCTTCCTGAACTTGATAAAGTTTCCAGCAAAACTTAAGGAACAGATTACAGAAAATGTTTGGGCAAGTATCAGAATTAATGGTGGAACATTAGAAGCAGTCACCTTATAGTTAGAAGTAAGACAACTATGCCCACTATTACCATTACTAATCAAAATTGTATAGGATGTCTTAGCTAATGCTGTAAGACAAGGAAAAGAAATGAGTTGTAGAACTATTGGGAAGATGACATTACACTATCATTATTTGTAGATGAAGAAGCTGGCAGAAGACCAATACATCTATATCAACAACTTCCCCGTAACAGAAATATCAATTTAAAAGGATCAGTGAGTAAAGATCTCATTGACAAGAGCAAGGCCTATAAAACTCCCATAAAACCTACTGCAAGCCCTTTGTGGAGAAATTATAAAGCTTTCCTGAAGGACAGCAAAGTCTTCACTAAATAGACGGATATACCAAGTTCATGAACAGAGAGACCTAATATAAAAATTGTTTTCTCCCCAACTGGATACCTTTTTAAATATATTATTATTTTTATTGATATTAGTATAGTATTTTTTAATAAATTTATTTTTTCTGGCTGTGTTAGGTCTTCATTGCTGCGTGCGGTCTCTCTCTAGCTGCCACGAGCGGGGGCTACTCTTCATTGCGGTGCGCGGGCTTCTCATTGTGGTGGCTTCTCTTGTTGCTCCTGGCAGGGAAGGAATCAAATGCTTCCTCTAAGCTGTTTGGAAGAACCTGTGAAATCCCCAATAGTTGAGACCATACTTCATTCTTCTTTTCTCCACTCCCCCAGCACGAACAGAGTTGACTCGCAGAAGAAAAAGATCCAGGCCACATACTCCGTTCACACATATAGTTGAGAAGGAACCAGGCTGTTGAAGCCTTTGCCTAAGAAAATTCTCAAGAACCCCTTTGTCCCAGACACCTAAATAAAATAAAAGGCTCGGTCTACATTATTGAAGTGTATAAAGATGACGGATGGACTTTCACGGAATTTGGAAGGTGTGCTGGGGATAGTCTTCCTTAAAATATAAACTGTTCGCGTGTGCAATTAACCTCAGGGAGCCCTAGATGAGTCAAGGAGTTGGGTCACTGTCTGCAAAGCAGCTAAAAGTGACAGACAAAGTGAGCCCTGTGTGGCTTGCCCATGGGGAGAAAGATAACCTACATATCAAAATTCAATGGGCCGAGATAACAAACTGGTTTCAAATCCAAGCCCTAAATCGAAGGCTTGAGTGCATTTCAGGAGAAGAGTCCTTTCCGTCCCACTGGTTCAAGACCTCCAGCTGAGAGCCCGGGTGGAAGACACTAGTTAGTTTGTTCTTTATTTTCAATGGAAAGTTACAGGGTTACTTATCAACAAAATGACTGTCCAGGGCAGTGATACCCAATGGTTTCTATGTACAGGCCCATCCCCGGGGTCCACACCTCTGGAGGGGCCTCAGCCCCTGAGGCCTCAGTTGGCTCGTTCCCAGGCCTCCAAGAACCAATCACGAAGATGCAGGGAACAAAAACCAGCCTGTCCTCGGCACCTGCTTTCATCCCAAAGGGAGGTGGTGGCTGCTGGTGTGGGACCCAGGCCTGGTCTCAAGGTAGCAGGTGTAGGGGCCTCTCCTCGGGGGCCTGCCCTTCCCGCACCCACCTCCCGGGCAGGCTCTCTTGGACATTCCTGGGACTACTCTGATGGGCTCACGGGTTCCCATTCTGGCCTTTTCTTTCGAGTTGTCATTTTAACACTGAGGCATCCCAGCCTCCCATCCTGGAGGACAAGCATTTGCTCTGTAGCCTTTTCTTTTGTCCCTGTTTTTGTACAAAGACGACAGTACTCTGGATTGGAACATTTTTTTGCCCAAGAAACAAAAGTGGCTCAACAGGTACAGTTCTGCTGGTCAATCTGCTTCCGGCAGGGTTCCATGGTGACAGCGACACCAACTCCACTCCGGCCAGATGTCATGCAGGTCACCTCACTCCAGGTGTCCGTGTCTGGGTCGTAACACTCCACGCTGTCTAAGAATGTGTGACCGTCGTAGCCTCCTGCAGGGAGAGCAGAAGGGATGGTTGCTCCCTCCGAGGGCAGGGGGAAAAAGAGGAGAAGAAACCACAAGATGCCTTCCTGCCAGGATTGGAGCCTGCCCCTAAAAGATGGGGTTAGGTAGGCTTCTCCACCCAGGCCCCCACCCCCAGGGCCTCACCGAGAACATAGATTCTTCCCTGGTGCACAGTAATTCCCAGAGCGCTTCGCCGATGCTTCATGGGGGCTACGAAAGTCCATGTTTCTGTCTCCACATCGTAGCGTTCCACGCTGTTCAGCTGGTCCTGACCATCGTAGCCCCCCGCAGCATAGATGCAGTTGTGCAGGACGCAGACTCCTAAGTGGTACCACAAAGAGAGGGTGACTCCGGGGCCTGGCCTTGCGGGCCTCAGCCACCACCTTCTTGGGCACGGGGACCCTCCCCTCTCCCTTCTCCCCTCTCCCGAGTGACCCTTTAGAAACAAAGCCGGGAGAGAAGAGCATGGACTCTATCAGAATCTAGCTCTCCTGTGTGTGCCATGGGGTTTAAGGCTGAAACAGGAGGCCTGGCCGAGTTTCACGCCCAGGGGTGGGAAGGTGTTCCTCTTCTCTCCCCTCCCCGCAGCCCCTGCGCACCTGCCCCACTTCGGATGGTGTTCATGGGTGTGATCATTCGCCACTCGTTTCTCTCTGGGTAGTAACACTCGGCTGAGTTAAGGCGGTTCGTCCCGTCAAAGCCCCCGACCGCGTAGAGTAGACGGTTGAGGACAGCCACTCCCACCCCGATCCTTCGTGTCAGCATTGGGGCCACCAAGTGCCACTCATCCCGCTCTGGCTCATACCTGCAACGACATAATAACAATGACAGCAGCAACCACAGCTGACCTGGAACACTGACCCCCACTGACATTCTGCTACGTCTTTAGGCACTTGAACTCTTTAATTCTCACAAGGATTCCCCAAAACACAAGTTATCAGGAGATCCATTTTCCAGATGAGGAAACTGAGGTTCACAGCCACCATCTGCTCAAGGTCACACGCACATCTGTTGGACCCCAATGGCTCCATCATACCACTGCCTGTGCTGAGTGTTATGTGTGTTATCTCACCAAAGCCCCACACAGCCTGGTGGGGAAAGGAGTCCTCGCTATTGTCCCCCACCTCACAGATGACAAGACAGAGGCACAGAGAGGTGAGATGGCATACTCAGGGTCACCCAGGAAGTGGCAGACCTGGGGTTTGATCCAGCTCTCTTGGACACCTGAACCCCAGTCCTAACAACTAGGCTACCCCCCGGCATGGTTCTTCTCAAAGTATGATGCTCAAAGACGGAGTAACCATATGTCCCAGTTGGCCCAGGCACTTCCAGTTCAGGCCTGTGCTCCCGGAATAATTCATAGGGCCCCTTTTCTTCTCGAAAGTGGCCTGTTGAGGGTGATGCACCATCTCGTCATCCTATTCACAGACCGTGTACATTAGAAGCCTCTGGGGTGTTTGTTTAAAATTCCTACTCCCCAGCCTCACTCCAAACCCACCAATGCCAGATCTCCAGCATCCCCTGTCGTGGGCCGGGGAGTTTGTTTTAACAAGTTCCAGGTGAGAACTGTATTCTGGCTCACACCTCTGGAAAACAAGAAGGCAGAGGACGAGGCTATAGGAGAGTCAAAAGCCCAAAATACTTGGCCTCTAAACACAGGGTCACCACGCACAGTTGTGCAGACTGTGTACTGCACAAGGGCACCACATCTAAGGGGGGACCTACCATGTAGCAGGCCTCATACATATGTTTATTACAACAATTTGTGGACAGATGGCAGTGAGGTGTCACGTTTTAACAAAATCAGCATATTACAACAATTTCAAACTGATGGGACTTTTTCCAAAGCTGCATAAAGTTGCTGTGTGCATTTGTGGTGGCCCTGTAAACAGTTCCCAGGCCCAGACCCAGCATCCAAGGTCACGACCATAAATCTCCCAGGAGTTTAGCTTCACCTTGAGGCTTCCACTCCCTGAAGGCAAGGCACAGAGAAAAGCACTCAACAACAGGGGGAACCCCCAGATCCCAATGGCTTGGGACCTGTCAGCAGTGGAACCCTTGGAGCCCACCCCTCCAGACGCCGCCACTCACCTCTCCACACTGTTGTGGTGGATACAGCCATGGGAGCCGCCGACTGCATAGATGTGCCCATCGATGACCCCAACCCCGATTCGGTTTCGAGGTACGCTCATGGAGGCGCAGGGCGACCACTGGTTGGTCATGGGGTTGTAGCAGTCCAGGGCGCTGGAGTCGGTGTTGCCATCGGGGGAGTTGTTCCGGCCACCCACGGCATACAGCAGCCCACCTACCACACAGCCCGCCAGCCCGCTCCTTGGCACCTGCAGGTCCGCCAACCGGACCCAGGTGCCATCACTGGGGTTGTAGGCCTCCAAGTAGCTGAGTGACTGGCGGAAGTAACCGCCGGCCGTGTAGATGAGCCGGCCCACCTTGGGCGCCCGGCAGGGCATCACCTGGGTGGGCTTGTGCAGGGTGAGCTCCTGGAAGATCTTCACCAGGTAGTCCTTGCAGCGGGAGTCCGACTGCAGGATCTCGCACTTCTGCAGCTGCATCTGCAGGAAGTGGGGTGTGAGCGAGTGGCAGCGCACAGCCCGCAGCAGCGCCTGCACGTAGAAGCGCCGCTGCTCGCAGTCGTACTTGACCCAGTTGATACAGGCGTGGAAGACCTCAGACTCGCAGCGCACGTTCAGATCGTCCCGGCTGATGAGGGTCACCAGCTGGCAGTGGGACAGGTTGAAGAACTCCTCTTGCTTGGCCACCTGCAGAGGGCATTTGTGTGATGGGCTGACTTACATGTCTCTCTCCACCTCCCCACCCCCCCAGCCCGCCCTTCAACAGTGCTATGACCTTGGACAAGTCACTCAACCTGCCTCTGACGACCTCAGCTTCCTCAGGTGTGAAATGGGGATTTGAATAGTACAAACCTCACAGTTTGTGAGGATCAAATGAGTTACATTACATGAGCCAAGCGTGTAATACACAAGTACTCAGGCAAATGGGCAAGGACACAATGTACCGTGTACGTTTTTGTATGATTTTGTATTTGAACTATAAGGTTACCCTTTTCTTTTAAGGAAATTACTTTTCAAAATAGCAGACAGACTACAAAGGCAATAGCAATAGAATATTCTAGAAAGAAAAAAAAGTTCAGGCTCGAAGAAAACAGCCTGAGTTGCAATTTCGGCCTACTACTTTCTAACTGTGTGACTTTGGGCAAAGATCTGAAACATTCCAGGTCTTGGTTTTCTTCCTCTATAAAAAGGAGATTAAATTAGTAGCTATCTCATAGCAGGGCTACTCCTGGGGTAAATATTTCTTGCCAGGCACTGGTCTATATAAATAATTTCAGTCACCCCACATAAGCGGGTTCCCAATTTTCTGGTACCCACAAGCCCATGCAATCCCTTGAAACCAATGCTGTGCAGGTCAGTGGGAGAGCCTTGCTCTTGGACCACCTTCCTGGAAGCCACAGGCCTTAGGACTAATGCCAGAGCTTCTTGGAGCATCTGGACAACCCCCAAGGTGGTAGAGAAGAAGAGGAGTGGGGATCAGGGTAGTGTCCACCCCAGCTGGTCCCAGCCACTGGAGGATGACTTTGAAAACTTCCAAGAAGGCACTCCAAAGCACACCTCCTCCTAGGAGAGCTGGGAAGATTCAGTGATTTAAAGGATGAAAATCAGAACAGGGGCTGGCCCACAGCAAGTGCTAAACAAGCACTTATTTTCTCTATTCACAACTTCCTCCACTTAAAAACGAAAACGAAACAAAGAATAGTGCAAGGACAACACTCCGTGGACCAAAGAAAACATGTGTAAGGGTCATACTTGCAGTCAACAGCATGCCATGGGTGTTCAGTATATAATGGCGGACTGACTGAAAGGTCAGGCCCTGCTCAGCACACCAGGATGGAACTGCCAACATATTCACTGCACCCTATCCCCACCTTTGACCCCAGAGAGACCAGGGGGCCCAGAAACCCGTGAAGGCCTCACTTTCCTCGCTGTTTCCCAGAGTTGCCCCAGATATGTAGACTAGGAAACCAGAACCCCATGTTTCTCCAGCTCCTTGCCTTGACCCTTCACATCTTAAGGGGAGACAGTGGTGACCACCTGTCTGTTCCCTGGTCCTTCTGATGCTGCTCCCAAGCCCTGGCTCCACGTCCCCTCCCCTTGCTCACCTCCCCAAAGTGCATGTAGATGTACTCTCGGGCACGCTGGTGCAGCTCAGTACAGCCGATCTGCTCGGCGAAGTTGGCGATGCCAATGGCGTTGCTGGGATCCAGCTGCTGCACCAGGAAGTCGCTGCAGGCGCGGACCACGCTGTCAATCTGGTACATGACGGCACCGTTCATGACATGGAGCACACACTTCTCACCCATGGAGATGGAGGCCGTGTAGGCGAACTCAATGAGGCGCTCCATGACCTTGGGGTGGATGCCCTCAATGGACACCACCTCCATGCCCTGCTCCCGCAGCCCATTGGTGAACATGGCCTTGAAGACGGGGCTGGATGAGGCCAGCACCACCTTGTGGGCCATGAACTGGGCGGCTGGTGCGTCCTGGTACTTGACCTGCAGTGTGACATCACACAGCTGCTGGCTGAGCCGCAGTTCGTTCATGATGCCGAAGGCCTGCTTGGTGTGATCCTCCAGGGTGTAGCTAAAGGTGCGGTTGCCGTGCTGGGAGGGCGTCACCTCGGCCTTGCACTCGGTGGAGGCGTACATCACCGTGTCCCCTGCCCCCTCAGGGCGCTGTGACCTCAGGGGTAGGAATTGGGTGTGGGCCCCAGCCCCACTAGGCCCGGGTTCCAGCTGCATGGGGTTCCAGGTGACAAGGGACAACACCACCACTGGCACTCAGGGGCCTGGAGGAGGGAGAGCACAGGGCTGGGGGGAGGGCCTGGGGCCAGGCCTTCTTTTCTAAGATAAAGTAACTCCTAGACCAGTTTTCCTTCCTAAGTACAGGTGAAGCAGTGTGCACTTGCACTCCCTAACTGCCCCATGGCCTCACCAGCCCGAGGGTCCAGCCTAAATCATAGGTCAGATGGTGTCCCTCCCCTGCTCAGAATCCCCCTACAACTCCCTGTGGCATGAAGAATAAAACCAAATTCTTCAATGGCTTGCAAAGCCCTTCACAGTCAGCTCCTGTCCACCTCTTCCCTTTGCTCATTCTGTTCCAGCTCTCTGGTGGCCCCTCCCTTCCTAGGACATGTCCAACTCATTCCTTCATTCACCTCACCAACGTTTATTGAGCACCTACTGTGTGCCAGGCACTGTTCTAGGCACCAAGGACACAGCAGTGACCAAGACAGAAATGCACTGTGCCCCGCTGGTGCTGACACTGGGGAGGGAAGGGCCATAAGTAAAATAAGCAAGACTGGAGCAGAAACTGGGGTTATGAAGAAAATGACAACAGCATTGGGACAGTGTCATATGGGGGCAGTTTTTTTTAAATCAGGTAGTCCAGGCCTCTGTTGGAGCTGATACCAGAAGGGTGAACATATGAAGAAGCTGGGGGTGGGAGTTAGTTTTCCAGGCAGAGGGAACAGCAAGTGCAAAGGCTCAGAGGCAGAATGATGAGAGACAATCTAGAGAATCAGGGAGGAGTGTAATGAGAGAGACTGACTAGTGAAGGGAGGCTTTCGGTGAACCCTGTGGAGTCCGGAGGGCCAGGGCATGAATTATGTTTTGAAGAGTCCTGTGGGGAGTGGCATGGGGGGGGGGGCGTCTGCAAGAGGCTCCCTGGGTTCTTCATCTTATCTTTTTCTGGGCTCGACTCAGAGTCACCTCCTCCCTGTTTTATTTCCATCACAGCACTTGTCAAGAATGGAAAGGAGCTCCTTTGCTTGCTTGTTGAAGGATGGCCTGTTCCTCTGGCCCTAAGCCCCAGGCTTCAGAGAGCAGGTAGACCTGTGTAGGTCAGGGTTATGCCCACCCTCTCATGTGCCTCCCCTGCATCCTGCCTGGGGCCTGGCACCCCGCAGAGGTCAGTAAGCTGTGGCTGGCTGACTGCCCACTCCACTGTCCCTGCCAGAGCACCCTCCTCCACCGGGCCCTGGATGCCGCTTGGCCGCCTCTCCCCAGCCGAGACCCAGGCCTGCCTCTCGGTCTTTGGCCAATGGGTCAACGGTGCCCCCTGGGCACCGGGCACTTCCCCCCAAGAAGCGGTAAGTGGGGGACTGCGCATGTCCCGCCTGAGCCTCCAAGGCCTGGAGAAGGGAGGAAGTGACCCCGCCGCGGCCTCTCCACTGCCAGCCCCAGGGCGCAAACCAAGCCCCCCAACGCCCCGGGGTCCCCGGGCCTCCGTCCGAGCGGCGCTCCCTGGGCCTCTCGCTCGGCTTGCGTCGCTCCCGGGCCACCCCGCGAGTCGCGCCGTCCAACAAAAGGATAGGACTCGAGCCGCGCCCTCCTGGCCCTCCGCGGAGCCGCGGGAACCCCGAGACCGGTCCCGCATCTCCCGGTTCTCTGGCCCCCGGGCACGGCCGCAGGGCGCTCACGGTCCGTGGCGCCCTCAGCCCGGGCGCTGGCCGCCCCACTCACCCCGCCATGGCCGCGCTCGGGCTCCGCCTCCGTCGCCCAGGCCCGGGCGCCTCCATCGCAGTGCGCAGGGGGGAGGCGCGGAACGCGCGCAGGTCACCATGACTAAGCAGAGCCGGGCGCCGGCCGTGTCAGAATAAAAGTCCCCGCGGCCCCAGGCCTCCCGCGGCAGGGCCGCTCCCCCCTCACCCGCCCACGCTAGCTGTCGCCCTGTTGCGCAGCCCCAGCGTGGCGACCACAGCGCCGATCATTGCGGCGGGGCCAAGGACCGCAGCGCACCCAGCCGCGTGGTCGGAGCCGCGGAGAATGAGCCCCAGGTTCGAGGCCCAGCGCTTCCCCGCACCAGGGATCAGTGGACACCCCACCCCGCCGCTGCCGCCGCCGGCGCGCTCACCTGCGCCTCTGCGTAGGCTCCGCTGCTCTCGAGGCGGGGTGGGGATGCCAGGGGCGCGGCGGTGGCTCCGGGTACGGTGGTGCCACCCGCGCACCGAGCTTCCGGGAAGCCCGAGGGGCCGTGGCCCGGTCGGGCGAGGCTCCAGCCTAACCTTCACTGTCAGGGTCCCGCGGGAGCTTCCGCCGTCTGGGGGGCCTCGGCTTTGGGGCGGCGGGGCCTGCGGGATTGCGGCCGTCGAATGGGGGGCAGCCTCGGGACGCCCGGGAAGGAGGCAGGGAGAGGGCGCAGCGGGGAAGGAGTCGCGATTCCCCGCCCTTCCCGCAGGTGCCCGGCGCCCATGAGCGAGGAATGGGGCGTCGGGCGAGGGCACATGGCCAAGCCCACCCGGCCCGTCCCTCCTTCGCAGCCCCTTCCATCCGCCGGGTTTCGTCGTGTCAGCGCAGGTCTGCGCTCCACGACCTGTTCTCCCTTTAACTCCACACAGTGCAGGCCTCACATTAAGGCGGCCGCAGGATCCAGCCAGAATTGTCTACCTACTTGGATTTGCATTGTCTTTATTTTTTATCTCCAGTCTGGAGGCGCGTGGAGCTCGCGGGCGGGCATTCGAACAACTGCTTTGCCACTCTCTAGCTGTGTGCTGGTGGGCCCATAATTTAACCTCTCCATGCTTCAGTTTCCTCCCTGTAAAATGTTAATACCTGCTAGGTTATCGGGAGAACTAAAGGAGAACGCTAGGGCCCAATAAATATGGATTGTTATTTTTCATGGCAAGTGATACTGATTTGCCATTTATGCTGTTTGTGATATAAAGTTAGTTTTTAAGTAAATGTATTTAAGTTTTTTAAAAAGAGTCCATCTATATGAAACACTAGGCTGAACAGATGTTGGTCTAAGAAAGGATTCCACCCGCTTCCGGGGTGAACCTGGAAGATTCAGCCTCCCTGCTCAGGGTCTGGGATTAATCCGGTGTCCGAGGCCGGAGTGGGGTTCCTCCCCCCCTCCTCCCATTCCAGTTGCGTGAAGCTGCAGTTCTGGGTAGCACCAGAGGGGGCGCAATAGCATAGCCGGCAAATACTGTACAGGGAGTGACTGAGACTGTGAGGAAACCCGCACCCTCCTCCACAGGCCGAAAGAAACCTCCGGTATCTCAAAATAACATCTACAAGACCTGTGACCCAGCAGTGCCATGTGTAGAAATTTATCCAAGGTACACTGGCACAGGTGCAGGAGGATGTATGTACACAGATGTTTATTGCCACACTGTGTATAAAGGCAAGGTGTTGGACTCAACACGTGTCCCTCCCTAGGGCCCTGGTATAATAAGTGGTGGTATGTCTATGCTGTGAAATACCATGCAGCCAGTGAAAAGAAGCAAGACATGTTTACTTCGATTTTTTTTCATGTGGAAAAAAAGAAAAAAGTACTATGGACTGAATTGTGCCCCCCCCATTATCATATTTTGAAGCCCTAACCCCCAAGGTGATGGTATTTGGAGATGGGGATTTAGGAAGGTAATCAGGTTTAGATGAGGACTTGAGGGTGGGGCCCTCGTGATGGCATGAGTGCCCTTATCAGAGGAGACGCCAGAGAGCTTGCTCTCTTTCTCCACAGTGTGAGGACACAGCAGAAGGCAGCTGTCTACAAGCCAGGAAGAGAGCACTCACCAGAACCCAACCATGCTGACACCTTGATCTTGGACTTCCAGCCTCCAGAACTGTGAGAAATAAATTTTGGCTGTTTAAGCCACCTAGACTATGGTATTTGTTATGGCAGCCAGAGCCAATTAACACAGTACAAAATCTAGATGTGCAACAATTTCCAAGATATACTATTAAGTGATCAAAGCAAGGTGGAGAGCAGTGCTAAAGTGTAAAATGAGAGGTGTATTTACATTTCAGCTCATTTATCCACAGAATAGCTCTGAAAGTTTCCCAATAGTGTATGCATCCAGGAGGGGGAACTGGTGCTTTTTGAATTTTGTAAGATGTGAACAAGTGAATAACTCGTGTACAATCACACTATCACACAACTGAACAATGGGGTGGGGTGTCTCAGGTTGCCCCGGAAGATAACAGGAGCCTGGGGATAGGGGAACCAGGCCAGGTGGGAGATTGGGTCCAGTTCTCGAAGTGCCCTGGGAGGCGACCCCAGGTTTGAGTGTGTTTGTGTTCCAGCAAGTAGGTTGTTTCCCCGTGCGTACGGTCTGCAGGGGTCAGCCCCCGCTCCACGCCCCAAAACACACCGCGATCTTTACTTACGGCTGCCTGCAGTTCCGATGTTTCCCGGCAGGTGGCGTGCCGCAATCTGAGCCCGAAGCCCCCAATCCTTTCCCCACACCCACCCCGCCCCTCTCCCGCCAGCCCCTCCGCACAGAGGTTAGGAATACGCCTGGGGACACCTGGGGGCCAGGGACAGCTGGCAGACGCGGCCTCCGCTCCTGGAGCCTTTTATGGGAACAAACGGGGCCCTAGGATCGCCCCTGGCCGAAAATGCAGACCCTTGAAGGAGGGAGTGTCTGCTTGGCCTTAACAGACCCCTCCAGAGGGACCAGACATCAAGCCTGCGCCTCCTCGGACCTTGGAGCCTGACCACCTGGTCTTGTATCCTGGCTCAGACACTGGGACAAGGTACTTTGTCCTTGGAGTTTCCTCATCTGTCAAATGGGGGTGAGGAAACCTACCTTGAAAGGTTGCAGTAAGGGTGAGAAAAAGGCCTGTCCTGGGCCTAGCACTATGGGGCGACTATCCAGGCACAATAAACTGTAATCACTTTTATTATTCGATTGTATTTTTATTCTTTATGAAGGATCTGACACCACATTCAAAGAAATCTTGTTTCAGATAGGAATTGGCTGAGTC
This sequence comes from Monodon monoceros, assembly GCF_005190385.1. Classification (NCBI taxonomy): domain Eukaryota; kingdom Metazoa; phylum Chordata; class Mammalia; order Artiodactyla; family Monodontidae; genus Monodon; species Monodon monoceros. The sequence goes on from NW_021703768.1 coordinate 162,843,223, forward strand.
TCCTAGAGTCAAATTTTAGGGTGCCCTGTCTTTGGTCTCTCCTCTCGAGTGAAGAGCTGTCCTTGACTCCTTTCTCCCCCACCCCCAATTTCCTCCGGAATTCTGTCCAATACCTCCCAAATCCATGGAGAATCCACACGGTCTGATTCCTTATCACCACTCCCCTAGGCTAGTGCAGTCACCATCACCTTGTTCTCCTAGCTTCACCCTCCACAGAGACCAGAGGCATCTGTAAACACGTAAGCCAGATTAAGTCCCTCCTCTGCCTAGAACGCTCCATGAACCCACTTCACTCAGAGCAAAAGAAAGTCCTCCCCTGGGCTCATAAGTCCCTGCCCCATCTGTCCCATTATCCCCCTGCCTTTGTTTCCTCCCACTCTCCCTCTCCATCCTCCGCTCCAGCCACATTGACATATGTGCTTTTCAGAGAACACACAGGCATATTCTAGGCTCAGGGCCTTTGCAGCCCCACCCTGAAATGATCTTCCTTCAGAAGTTCCCGGGACAGTCCATCTCACGTCACATGTTACCACCTCTGCAGAGAGGCATCCCCTGACCACCATCGCATCAGTGTATTGTCACTGGAATTATCTCCATACCTCTTCATTCCGTTATTGTCTGTGTCTGCCACCAGAACATCAATCCCACAAGGGAAGGGATTTTTGTCTGTTTTGTTCATTGCCGTGGGGTTTAGCGTCAATAAAATACATTCTCCTGCGTCTTTTCTGCCTCCACCATCTTCAGCTGCTTTTCCTATAAATTCCTTAATTTAGCAAGAAAGTCTGCGAAAGAGCTCTTAGGGAGGCCAGTGGCGGACCAAAGGGCGTCAGTCTGCGGCTGGAGGGGGTACCAGGGTCCAGGCGGCTGTGAGCGCGCCAGGGCTGCCTGTCGAGCCGCTGGTGTCCAGCCCGTCCCGCTGGGGTGACGAGCGCTCGGAATGGCTGGAGCTGCCATCCAGGCCAGGAGGCAGCCAGCGCTGCAGGCCGCCCGAAGCCCCAGGGGGGCTCCCCGACGGCTGGGAGGCACCCGGGCCTAGGCTGCAACAGCGGCGGCCGCAGCAGAGAAGGCGCAGGAGCGCTTGGCGCATGTCGCGGTTGGTGAACGTGTAGATGATGGGGTTCAGAAGCGAGTTGGCCATGGCCAGGCCCAGGAAGGGGTCCGCCTGCAGGAGCACAGGGCAGGCGCGCGCCGGGCACGCCACGTCCAGCAAGAGCAGCAGGAAGAGTGGTCCCCAACAAGCCACGAAGGCCAGGAGCACCACGCTGAGTGTGCGCAACAGAGCCAACGAGCGCGGCGTGCGGCGTGCGCGGGTCGAGGCGCCCTCGCCAGCCCCGGGGTGGGCCCCCAGGCGCCGCGCTTTGGAGCGCACTTGGCAGTAGATCCGCGCGTAGAGTGCGCAGATGGCAGCCAGGATGCCAACAAAGGCGAGCACGCAGAAGAGCACGTAGGCCTTAGCGTAGAGCGGCAGGACCGTGGAGCAGGCGTCCAGACGGCCGAGACAATTCCAGCCGAGCGCGGGCAGTAGCCCGAGGAGCAGCGACACGCCCCAGGCCGCGGCCGCCAGCGCCAGCGTGCGCCCCCGACGAGCTGAGGGAGCGGGTCCGGGTCCCCGGCGCTCCATGGTGAGGAGGCGCTCGAGCGCGATGGCCAAGAGGCTCAGCACGGACGCGGCGAGCGCCACGAAGACGCCACCCTCACGAGCGAACCAGAGCGCGGGCGACAGGCGCAGCGTGAGAGGCCCCGACAACAGGATGTTGGCTGCATAGGCGGCGCCCGCCAGCAGGTCGGACAGCGTGAGGCTACCCAGGAGCAGGAACATGGGCGCATGGAAGCGCGGGTGGCGTCCGAGCACGATCAGCACGGCCAAGTTCTCGAGTACGATGAGCGCGCACACGGCCAGGCACACGACGGCGTCGGCGCGCAGCCCCGCGCCGGGCTGGTAGCGCGCACCGCGGAGCTTCCCGGTGTAGTTGTAATGCAGGACGATGACGTCGCTCACTGGCGCTGGCCGCAGCAGCCCCGGCTCCATGGGCTGCCCGCCCCAAGACTGCAGAGAGGTTGGGTGCAATGTCAGGCCTGGCGCGCACCATCCCCGCGGCCTGCGGAGGCGGGCACGGGCGGGGCCTCACCTGCGAAGGGGGCCCTAACCCCCTACTCCCTACCCCACACGCACTACGGGGCCCAGAGGGAGTTTGGGATGGCAGGGGGGTGTCCATGGAGACAGGCCGACACAAAGACACACAAATAACATCACAAGGGGACAGGGTAACACAAGTCCCACAGGAAAGGTACACTAATAATTCACACACAAGCAAGGATGTCCAGAGGCGTATTAATCATAGACAGAAATAGCCACACACAGAAAGGGACACACAAATACAGCGACACACCGACAAGGACGTGTGCACAGGTAGTCACAAACTAGGGCAAAATGCGCAGTTACACCCCATCAGGGAAACACGAATGCCCGTTCACACATGGACAGAGAGACACAGGCAAAGATATACAGATTCCGCCACACGCAGACGGGATCTTATGCCTAGTCTCACAGGCCACAATTTCACAAACTCCACCCACACCAAGCCTGGAACCCAGAGCCCCACAATCTTCACACCTCGCTGCACACAGGGCTTTTTCCTGCGAACCCCCCTTCATCCGCCACAAAACCCCAGGGAGAAAGCTGAGCCTATCCACGCATTTTGCAGCGACAGAGCCTGAGGGCAGCAGACAGGATCCACATCTCACAGACTCTTGCAGAAGGGCATATATGTCATTAAACTATAATAATACCTCCCACCTGTGACTGCACGCTATAATCCCCTCGTCCCCAATTTACAGGCGAGGAAGCTGACGCTCAAAGTACCCTGCATAGAAGCAGGCACAAAGGTTTTCACGCTCCCACACAAACACATCCACGCAGAAACAGTTACACAATCACGGGAGTCCCACTTAACAGATGAGAAAACCAAGGCCTAGGGAGGGGAACGCACTTAGTTGGACATGGCAGGAACAAATGCACCCCAGACAGCTTCAGCTGCACACAGGGAACCAGGCGCAAATACGGACTCACAGGGAGTCACGGACTCAGCCACGCTGGGGGGGAAGGGGGCAGCAGATACACGCAGATACAGGTTACATTCGCTCTGCTGGGAACACTGCACAGAGGCTCACACCCTGTGCACCGCCTGCCTCGCCTCGTCTTGCCTGGAGGCAGGAGTGAGGTAGTGAAACTTGCAGTGGCGTGGCTGGGAGGGAGCAAGGCCAGGGGATTCCGGGCGCCCCACAAACACCCCCATCCCGGGTCCCGCATCCAGTCCCGAAGTCGCCGGTTTTCCTCTCCCGCGAGGCCTTCGGGAAAGGCCGAGGAACCCAAGCAAGGGGACAAGGGTAGTGACAAGGGCAACACCCTCTGGGCCAGGCCGAGCCCCGCGCGCGAAAGGACCCAGTGCTGTACACTCACCCCTGTGCCCAGGCGTTGTGCGCTCAGCCGTCGACCGGCCTGGAGCTGAGTGAGCTGCCTCTGTTCGGGGGGCGGGACTGGAGCTGACAGGCGAGGGGGCGGGCCCGCAAGGCCGAGTGCCGGCGGTCGCAAGCAGTTGCCCCCTCCCTTGGGGCCCGGGCTCCCAGCCCGTGTCTGCCAGCCTGTGCCACCCGCCGCGGCACCGGAACGCGCCCTGGTGGCGACTGGCACAGGCGAGCCCTCAGCTCCCCCCTCCGGGCCTGGGCTTCTCTCCCAGGGACGCTCCGTCGCGGTGGGAGGACCCGGAGACATGAGAAGGGGAGGGTTCTTCAGCCTCTCCCCCCGCCCACCCCACCCCCACCGAAGTAAAGGGGCCCTCTCTGTCCTCTGGGCACTGGTCCCTCCCTGTATTCCACCTACCTTCCAACTGAACCTCCTGGGCTGCACCCCAAGGACGTCCCGCCGGCGGAGGGACCCTGGCAACCCGGGTTAGGAGGGGTCTTCGGCAGCAGTAGCCTCAATCCCCTCCCCCCAGCAGCTAGGTCCCGTCGGCCTCCGGGCTCAGGCCCCACCCCATTTCCCCGCTCCCACCCCCCGTCTGGGGCGAGTGGGGGAGGGGCAGGCGCGGTCAAGATTCTGGTGGGAACCTTTTCCTCCCCAGATAAGGAGAGTCTGGCTCGTAAGTCCCCCTGGTTCTCCCGCTTCCCCCACCCCGTCTCTCTCACCCTTATCACTCCGGACAACGTGATTTACTCGGTTGTCATGTTTCTGGACTGTGTCCCTACCAGTCAGCCCCACAGGGGTAGGAATTTGCGTTCTGTCGTGGGCACTGCCTGGACACAGCCTGTGCCCAGTAAGCAGCCGCTGAGTGAATGAATGAATGACTGTCTCCCTCACTTTCTCTCTGTGTGTCTCTCTTCTGTTCTGTCAGGGTCTCTCCGTCTCTGTTTCTCCCCGTCTCTCTGTGTCTCTCTCAGTCGCTTCTCTTTCTCTGTTTGTGCCTCTCCCACGTCTCTCCCAGGCCTCCGCTCCTCCGACGGACCAGTCCCAACTGGCCCCGCAGCCCACACCCCCAGTTCCCAGGAGCCTCCAGGCTGGGAAGCTCCCTCCTACCAGAGGCCACAGCCGGGAAGGGGGGCTGGGCCTGGCTGCCACGACCTTCACCAGGACTGTGCCCTTTGCACCTGCTGCCTCAGGCTTTGCGGGTCACGGGTGGGGTGAGGGCGTCCCAGGGACCATGAGCCAGAGGTTGGGGATGGATCGGAAGGGTGCCGCCAGGGGAGGGACCGCGTGGGACACCCAGGCCAGGTCGCATCCCCGTGTAGCCTCTTAGGGAATCCCTGTGGCTCCAAATACAACCACTCCTGCCTGCTCCAACAGGTCCCACACAGGGACAGCGCAGCCAGTGGGGCCCACGAAAGGGGGGCGCCTTAAGGTTTGGGTGCCAGAGCTCCACAGCCTCCCGCGACCAAGCCCGCTGGGATGAGCCCTGAAGATTCCCCAGACGCGGCGGGGCCATGCCTGGCACACGTCATGTGATCCATAAATGACCCCATTCTGCAAAGGGGAAGCCACACCCCAGGGTGGGAAAGTGACTGCTTCTCACCTCCCAGGCGGCGATCTCACCTCCCACGGGCCCCGCAGGGTGGAGGGGGGCTCTTCCTGCCACGGGTCTCAGGCCCAGCACCCCCAACTCATGCCACCTCGTACACAAGATCCCACAAGATCACAGCCCTCTCCTGCTCTAGACCCTCCCATGGCTCCATATGTGGCTCAGAGTTAAAGTCCAAACCCTAATTACAAGGCCTTCAAAACCCACAAGGCCTTGCACAGTCTTTCCTCCTTACATCTCTGCTATTCCTCTGTCATACTCCCTTCCAGCCCCACTGGCTTCCCCCCAGTTCCTCACACACTTCAAGACCTTGGCACTTGGGGATCAGCCTGCCTGAAACATCCTTCTTCCAGCCCTTCCAGCCAGTCACCTCCACAGAGAGGCCTTCCCTGCTGCGTCCCCCTCCTCCCCAAGCTCACACGGCAGTTGGCACCATCTGAGATTACCTTGAATATTTACTTATTCATCTGGCATACTGTGGGTCTCTGCCCTAGACTCCCAGCTCCAGGAAGCCAGGGATCCTGTCTGTCCCTCTGCCCAGTCACTGAGTAAAGGTTAAGAGCTTGGAGTGTGGAGCTGGACTCAGCTACTTTGTAATCTAGGACTCTGGGCAAGTGACACCCACTCTGAGCCTTGGCGGCCTCTTTTGTAAAATGGATAATGACAGTCCCCACTCCGAGGGATGCTGTTGAGGAGGAAGGAGTGGAACAGAGCTGCGAGACACAGGTGAGAGTTCAGTAAATGTTAGCTCAGGTGCTATTGGTCACCACTGTATCCCAGAGGAGGAATTAGGAAGGGGTTCAACTCAGGCCCCATCAACCCCAGGCACCACCACCACCCCAACCTGCCTCCACCCCCTGCCCCCCAGCCATGCCTGGTCTCTTTCCCAGGGGAAGGGCACCACTGGCCTCCGAGCTCCTGCCACAGCCCGCTGCCTGATGCATGTCTGGGCCGGCACACCTGCCCGGCAGGTTCTACTGCCAGGGCCCTCACCCATAGGGGCCGCCCCACCCAATCTGTGCCCACTCTCACTGAGCTGTATCCTCATCTCTGAAAGAGCAAAATGCCTCCCACAGTACCCTCACACCTCCACCCATCCAGAGTCAGAGGGCTGCAGCAGGACTTCCCATTCCCCCCCTCTCCATCTCCCTCTGACCAGTCCTGAGGCATGAATGTGGCTGCAGGGAGGTGCAAACTGACAACTTTCCCACAGCCAGAGACCAGAGCATTCATGGTTTCGGTGGGGTGGGGTGGGGGGGATGGTGGGGGGTTGTCTCAAACTGGAGGTCGAAGGGCCAACTCCGGCTCACAACCTCAAGATTTGGTTGCTTGGCTCAAAGGTTTCCCATTCAAACATCTGTCTGAACTGTACAGAAACACTAGTCTGGTCGGTATATTTGTTTCTCACAGGGGTACGGGTTAATTTTGGAACTGCTATGTACTAGCACTGAACAAATAAGTACATATGTTGTAGATACTGACAACCAGTTTTCATACTGTTGGAGAATGAAGTTACAAATAAGCAGTGTGGTGCTGGATGGGGTTATCATTATGAAGTGTTTATTTTAACAGTTAGATATGAAAGTAAATATGGATGTGAGTGTACACATGGGTTAGTACACACACATTTCCCAGCTCTGTCTGCCGAGGGCTCAGAGCAATGACACCCCAGTAGCAATGAGTACACTCAGCACCCAGATCTTGGTTTCTAAATACCATTTTCCAGTATGAGGAACCAGGGCTTCTTGGAGAAACGACCACTCCTAGGGCTGGGGCAGAGAAAGAGCACAAGGGCCCTGGAGCATCTTCTAGACAGAGTGCTTTAAAAAAAAAAATGCCAAAAAGACACAAGAGCCAGTCTGAAAGAACTCCCACTGGCCAAAGCTAGAACAATTTGAACAAAATAAATAGCGATAGAATTGGATTATATGAATAGAATAAATAGAATAAATGTCCACAAATCCATACCGATTTAAATACATGGTTGAATCTATTTTAAAATGAGGGAGAAGGAACAAATCTTCCTGACAGAAGAATTCCAATTAATAAAAGTATAATGAGGGATTCCCTGGCAGTCCAGTGGTTAGGACTCTGCACTTCTACTGCAGGGGGAAAGAGTTCGATCCCTGGTCAGGGAACTAAGATCCCACAAGCTGCATGATGCAGCCAAAAAAAAAAAAAAAGTATAATGAATGATGAAAATAGAAAATCACTGTTAGAATACCACTGTGATAATTGTTGCAGGTAGAATCCACAGATTAATGAGAAAATTAATGGGTAAAACTTTAAGGAGAAAGACGACATTCGCATGGCCTCAAAGTTTCTCCTCCCAAATATTTATTAATCACCTAGGTGGCCTTAATCTTCGTCCAAAAATTCTTGGAAACTCCCTCTAAAGGGGAGAGCTAAGTTCCCCCCTCCTTGAGGGAAGGAGCTGGACTTTGAGACTTGCTTCTAAAGAATAGAGTGTTGTCCACACAAAAACCTGCACATGGATGTTACTAGCAGCTTTATCCATAATTGTCAAAACTTGGAAGCCACCAAGATGTCCTTCAGTAGGTGAATGGATAAATAAACTGGTACATCCAGACAATGGACTATTAGTCAGCTCAAAAAGAGATGAGCTATCAAGCCATGAAAAGACATGAAGGAAACTTAAATGCATATTCCTAAGTGAAAGAAGCCAATGTGGAAAGGCTACATGATGTATAGTTCCAACCATGTGACATTCTGGAAAAGGCAAAACTATGGGGACAGTAAAAAGATCAGTGATTGGCAGGGATTATGGAGGAGGGAGGGGTGAATAGGCAGAGAACAGGGGATTTTTAGGGCAGTGAAACTATTCTGTATGATACAGTAATGGTAGATACATGTCATTATACATTTGTCCAAACCCATAGAATGTGTAACACAGAGAGTGAACCTCAATGTAAAAAATCTATGGACTTTCGGGACTCCACGTGGTCCAGTGGTTAAGACCGTGCTTCCACTGCAGGGGGCACAGTTTCAATCCCTGGTCCGGAAAATAAGATCCTGGCATGCCTCGCAGCCTCGCAGTGCCGGGGAGGGAAGGGGTGGGGGTGGGGGAGCCACTATGGGCCTATGGACTTTGGGTGATAATGATGTGTTCATGTAGGTTCATCAGTGGTACTAAATACACTGCTGTGGTGTGGGGTGTCCATAGTGGGAGAGGTTGGGAGTGGGGCACGGGGAGTATATGGAACATCTCTGTACTTTCTGCTCAATTTGCTGTGAACCTAAAACTGCTCTAAAAAATAGAGTTTACTAATCAAAAAAAAGTGGGGGGAGGGATAAACTAGGAGTTTGGGATTAACATACACACACTACTCTGTGTAAAATAGATAATAAACAAGGACCTACTGTATAGCACAGGGAACTCTACTCAATATTCTGTAATAACCTATACGGGAAAAGAATCTGAAAAAGAGTAGATATATGTATATGTATTACTGATTCACTTTGCTGTACACCTGAAACTAACACCACATTGTAAATCAACTATACTCCAATATAAAATAAAAATTAGGGACTTCCCTGGTGGCGCAGTGGTTAAGAATCCGCCTGCCAATGCAGGGGACACAGGTTTGTTCCCTGGTCCAGGAAGATCCCACATGCCGCGGAGCAACTAAGCCCGTGCATCACAACTACTGAAGCCCGTGTGCCTAGAGCCCGTGCTCTGCAAGAAGAGAAGTCACCGTAATGAGAAGCCCACCCACCACAACGAAGAGTAGCCCCCTGCTCTCTGCAACTAGAGAAAGCCCGCAGGCAGCAACGAAGACCCAACACAGCCAAAAAATTAAATTAAATTTTTTTTAGAAAAGGCAATTTTACAGCCTGAGAGGTCCTCGAGAAGACATATACTCCCAGGCCACGCCACCAGGAGGCTTTGGACATTTCTATTGCCAGCCTGGCCTCTCACAGTATCTGAGCTTGAAATCTCTGGCTGCAGTGCCAGGAGCATGGATTTCAGAGGAGACAGGTGGCAGGGCGACTTTCAGTTTCTAAACTTCCCTGAACCTCCATTTCCTCATCTGAAAATGGGAACACCATGGTCCTCTGCCCATAAGATGCTCACATTTTTGTGGGGGACAAAAAAAAAATCATACACAAGTTATTAAGAGAATTCCATATAGTGACATGTACTATAAACAAATAAAATGTAATGTGTTACGGGAGTGAATGGGGAATTTATTTTATTTTTTTTGGCCGCGCAGCTTGTAGGCCCCAACCAGGGATTGAACCTGTGCCCTTGGCAGTGAAAGTGTGCACTGGACCGCCAGGGAATTCCGGGAATGGGGACCACTTTATTTTTTTTAATTTTTTTAATTATTTATTTATTTTTAAAATTTTATTTACTTATAGATTGATTTTTGGCTGCATTGGGTCTTCGTTGCTGTGCGCGGGCTTTCTTTAGTTGCGGCGAGCGGGGAATACTCTTCGTTGTGGTGCGCGGGCTTCTCCTTGCGGTGGCTTCTCTTGTTGCAGAGCACAGGCTCTAGGCGCGCAGGCTTCAGTAGTTGCAGCACGCAGGCTCAGTCTTTGTGGCACATGGGCTTAGTTGCTCCACGGCATGTGGGATCTTCCCGGACCAGGGATCGAACCTGTGTCCCCTCCATTGGCAGGCAGATTCTTAACCACTGCGCCACCAGGGAAGTCCTGGGGACCATTTTAGATCCAAGAGCAGGCAAGGCCTCTTTGTAGAGGTGAAGTGAGCTGAGGTCAGAATAACATGAAGGCAGAGGGGTGTTCCTGGAAGAGGAATCAGCATGAGCAAAGGCCTAGCTTACTGTACTTCCTTTTTTTTTTTTAATTGAGGGAGTTCCCTGGTGGTCTAGTGGTTAGGACTCAGAGCTTTTCTTTTTGTTTTTTTTTTTAACAAATTTATTTATTAATTTATTTTTGGCTGTGTTGGGTCTTCGTTGCTGTGTGTGGGCTTTCTGTAGTGGCGGCCAGCGGGGGCTACTCTTCATTGCAGTGGCTTCTCTTGTCACAGAGCACGGGCTGTAGGTACGTGGGCTTCTGTAGTTGTGGCACATGGGCTCAGTAGTTGTGGCTCGTGGGCTCTAGAGCGCAGGCTCAGTAGTTGTGGCGCATGGGCTTAGTTGCTCCGAGGCATGTGGCATCTTCCTGGATCAGGGCTTGAACCCATTTCCCCTGCATTGGTAGGCGGATGTTAACCACCGTGCCACCAGGAAAGTCCGAACTCAGCGCTTTCACCGCAGTGGCCTGGGCTCAATCCCTGATTAGGGAACTGAGATCCTGCAGGCTGCGCAGCGCAGCCAAAAAAAAAAAAAAAAAAGGAGGTGATAGTCACGTAACCTAAAATTAATCCTCTTAAAGGAACAATTCAGTAGCATTGAGGACATTCACAATGGTATTCAACCACCACCTCTATCTAGTTTCAAAACATTTTCATCACCCCAAAAGGAAACCCCACACCCATTAAACAGTTGTTCCCCATCGCCATCCCCCAGCCCAAGGCAACCACTGATCTGCACTCTGTCTCTATGGATTTCTCTATTCTGGATACGTCGTATAAATGGAATCATACAATATGTGGCCTTTTGCACCAGACTTCTTTCACTTAGCATAATGTTTTGAGGTTCTTCCAGGTTGTAGCAGGCAGCAGGACTTCATTTCTTTTTATGAGTGAATAATACTATTGTATTAATGTACTTATTAAAAATTCTAAAAGGCTCCGAGAAGAGGCTTTGAGTTGGGAGAGTGAGGGGCTTCGTGTGGGGGGGGGATCACCTCGTCCCCAGGTGCTGGGCAGAAATTGGGCAGAGCTATGCTTTTCTCCCCTGCTCACTCCGGGCCTGGTGAACTGCCCAGGGGAAAATCTGACCTCATCTTCCTGCACAGATGTCCCCAGATACAGCTTGGGTTAAACCCAGGCCAAGGGCTCCAAAAGCTGGAGACATGGTTGGCAGACCAAGTCCTCAGAAGGCAGAGGAGGCAGGCCCTGATCTTTCCCACCAAGCAGCCCTCTTGGTGCCCCCCTTCCTGCATCCCTCACTTCCAAGTGAGGTTTGGAAACTTGGAGTCAGATCCTCCTCTCTCTTCCTCTCTCTCTCTCTCTCTCTCTTCCCCCTCACACTTAGACATTCATTTCACAGACTAGATAGGGAGGGGAGGGGAAAGAACAATTGGGCAGAGATATTGAATCAGCACATGCAAAAGTGTGGCGGCTGGGCTTCCCTGGTGGCGCAGTGGTTGAGAGTCCGCCTGCCGATGCAGGGGACACGGGTTCGTGCCCCGGTCCGGGAGGATCCCACATGCCGCGGAGCAGCTGGGCCCATGAGCCATGGCCGCTGAGCCTGCGCATCCGGAGCCTGTGCTCCGCAACGGAAGAGGCCACAACAGTGAGAGGACCGCATATCGCAAAAACAAAAACAAAAACAAAAGTGTGGAGGCTGAAAAGAATGTGTGGGTAAAAGAAACAGAAATCAGGTCAGTAGGGCAGAGTTATGGCTTAGTGGGAGGAAAGAGCAGGAGTGGGAGGTGAAGCTGGGGGTGGGGCAAGGGCAGATCTGGTGGACCTCAAATATCAGGCCTGTGATATCTGTTCACCATCTTGCTGTGTGACTTACTTAACCTCTCTGACCTCAGCCTACTCATCTGTAAAATGAAGTCATGAAAGTCTTTTTCGTTCTCACAGTGATCTTGGGAGTATGAAGGCAATCATTGGTGTAAAGAGCTAACACATTGCTCGGCCCAGAGCTAACCACTTGATAAATGTCAGACTTTTTTTTTTTGGCCATGTCGTGCAGCATGTAGGATCTTAGTTCCTGACCAGGGATCGAACCCAGGCCCCTGCAGTGAAAGCACGAAGTCCTAACCACTGGACCATCAAGGAATTCTCAGACACTTGGCTTGTTTCTATTCTTTTTCTTCTTTTATTTTTGGCTACCTTGAAAAATGCTATGAACCTTTGTGTACAGGTTTGTTGTTGTTGTTGTTTTGTTTTTTGGTTGCACCGGGTCTTAGTTGCAGCAGGCGTGCTCCTTAGTTGTGGCATGCATGTGCGATCTAGTTTCCTGATCAGGGATCGAACCTGGGCCCCCTGCACTGGGAGCGTGGAGTCTTATCCACAGCACCACCAGGGAAGTCCCTGTATACAGGTTTTTTTATGTGGACATATATTTTCATTTCTATTGGGAATATATCTAGGAGTGGAACTGTGGTGTCATGTGGTAATTCTCTGCTGAACATCTTGAGGAACTGCCAAACTTTTCCAAAGTGATTGCCCTGTTTTACATTCCCACCAGCAATATATAGGGGTTCTGATTTCCCCACATCCTGCTAACACTTGTTATTTTCCGTCCTTTTTAAATTTTATTATTTATTTATTTATTTTTGGCTGTGTCGGGTCTTCGTTGCTGTGAGCGGGCTTTTCTCTAGTTGCAGGGAGCGAGGGCTCCTCTTTGTTGCGGTGCGCAGGCTTCTCATTGCGGTGGCTTCTCTTCTTGTGCAGCACAGGCTATAGGCACGCGGGCTTCAGTAGTTGTGGCGCACGGGCTCAGTAGTTGTGGCGCAAGAGCTTAGTTGCTCCGCGGTATGTGGGATCTTCCCGGACCAGGGATCGAACTCGTGTCCCCTGCAGGAGGATTCTTAACCACTGTGCTACCAGTGAAGTCCCTTCCGTCCTTTTTTATTACAGTCATCCTGGTGGGCGTGAAGTGGCATCTCATTGTGGTTTGATAGTTATTACTTTTTGTTATTATTTTTATTGATCCCAATGCCCACACTGCAGTGCATCCTTCCTCCTGTCCTTCCCCACTCACGACCCTCCTGTAACTCCTTGGAGCACTTTGAAGAAAGCTCAAGCAGAGGGGAGAAGGGATAAATTAGGAGTTTGGGATAAACATATCCACACTACTATATGTAGAATAAGTAACCAACAAGGACCTACTATATAGCACAGGGAACTAGACTCAAAATTTTGTAATAACCTATAAGAGAAAAGAATCTGGAAAGAAAAGATATATATGCATGTATAACCGAATCACTTTTCTGTATATCTGAAACAAACACAACATTGTAAATAAACTCTACTTCAATTAAAACAAATAATAAAAAAAGAAAGCAAGCTCAGGCAGCCCAGGCCTTTGCCAACTGGCTCTTCCCCTGCTCCCCACCCCCTACCATACCATACCTCTTGTCTCTAAATCTCCAAATCTGGCAACTGTTCCTCATGGTCAGAGAAGCAGGATTTGGGGTCAGAGAGACGTGGGTTGGAATTCTGGCTCTGATGATCTTGGGCAGATGGACTGACATCTGTGAGCCTCAGTTTCCTCATCAGTTAAATGGGAATCATAACTATTCCCCTCTCATACGGTTCAATGAGACTGGTCGTGTCAACTGTCTAGTGCAATGCCTGACATTGAGTAGGGGCTGTATTAATCAGGATGTGTTTAGTTGAAAGTTCTAGGAAAAAAAAATTAAGTCCAACTTAAAAACAACTCAAACTGGCGTGGGGGCAGTGGTTAGGAATGAATTGACTCCCGTAGCTGAAAATCTAGGGATCTAGGAGTTGGGTTAACTTCAGGCATACCTGGATCAGGAAGCTCCAGTGTCACCAGGAATCTAACTCTGTCTCTTGGCTCAGCTGGGCTTTCATCTCATCAAGCTCCCCTTTGGGTGGCAGAGATTCTTCCTGGCACTACAGATCCATTATTCCCACTCAGTAGCAACTTGGAAAAAGATATCCAGTCACCCCAGGGTTCCACCAGAAGTCCTAGTACTGAATTTCATTGGCCCAGCTAGGATCACATGTCATAACCAAACCAATCTCCTGGTCTGGGGAGTGGACTGCTCTGATTGGTCAGGTTGGAGAATGTGGGCGGAGTCAACCCAAAATTGGTCTGAGCATCTTCACGTGGGCCATTAGGAGTCCTCAAACTTTGGTGGGTTGCTTTTCAGGCATCTGAGATGAGAAGGGCATGGAACAGAAAGGGCAGAAGTTAAATTCAGGGAGTTCAGTTTAGGGCCAGTTGAGTTTGAGATGCCTCCCCGCCATCGGGTGGTGCCACTGAGTCATCAACTGAATATGAGACATGCATTCACCTGGTGTCTTGGTGGCTCACATTCTTTTTATTGATTTTATGAAAATGTAATTTCCTTTTGAAGGATACAATTAAGAAATGTAATTATTATGATGTATAATTTCTCCACCTGGAGTTAATTACCTTCTTTTTTTCTTTAGCTGTCTCTCTTAGAAGTTCTGGTAATTTATCTCAATCCAACTTTCCAAATGATAAAATTCATCAGATAATCTATAGGTAGCACTCTGTTTTCCTCCTGGGTTCTTTTTGCTGGGGTATTCCTCCTGCCGCCATCCCAGGAATTCTCTTCATCTCTTTCCTAAGCTGGAATCCCTGTTTCCTCAGTCTCATGTCTTCTTTTTTTCTTTGTTTACCCCTCTGTTTTTGTGGAGTGCATCCTGCAGTAAATTTCTGAGAACGTAAGAGCATCAAAGATAACATTTCTGAGTCCTTCCATGTTTTGAAATGTGTTTACTTGCTCCTCACACTTGATCAATATTTTGGCTGGAAATAGTTGTCTGGATTGAAAATCCTTTTCTGTCAGAATTTTGAATCCATATCCCCATTGTCTCTCTCTCTCTCTCTTTTTCTTTTTGATGTATTGGTATTTATTGGAAAGAAACATGCTCCTCTCACATACCTGAGGGCAGGAAGCAAAGGCAAGTTCTCAGCAGGAGTGGGACGGGGAACCTCTCTCTCTTTTTTAAATAGATTTATTTATTTATTTATTTATTTTTGACTGCGTTGGGTCTTCGTTGCCGCATGCGGGCTTTCTCTCATTGCGGCAAGCGGGGGCTACTCTTCGTTGTGGTGCACGGGCTTCTCATTGCAGTGGCTTCCCTTGTTGCAGAGCATGGCCTCTGGGCACAGGGGCTTCAGCAGTTGTGGCATGCAGGCTCAGTAGTTATGGCACATGGGCTTAGTTGCTCCATGGCATATGAGATCTTCCTGGACCAGGGATCGAACCCATGTCCCCTACACTGGCAAGCGGATTCTTAACCATTGCACCACCGGGGAAGCCCCCATTGTCTCTTTGTTTCCCATGTCTTTGAATGTGCTGTTCTACCAGGAAGGCACTTCCTTCCTTCCTCTCTTTTTCTCACTAATTCTCACTCATCCTTTAGATGCTACGATAAACATTTCTGGGGATCACTATCTATTGAATGAAAAACTACTTCAATTAGGTGACTCTCTTGACTAATTTTGGCCATTGAAATATGAGATGTATGCAATGACATACATCACTTCTGCATGTCAATCAATTCTGAGGAAGCATCAAAAAGCCCACACAAGGACTTCCCTGGTGGCAGAGTGGTTACGAATCTGCCTGCCAATGCAGGGGACACGGGTTTGATCCCTGGCCCAGGAAGATCCCACATGTCACGGAGCAACTAAGCCCGTGCACCACAACTACTGAGCCTGCACTCTAGAGCCCGAGAGCCACAACTACTGAGCTCGCGTGCCACAACTACTGAAGCCCCAGCGCCTAGAGCCCATGCTCTGCAACAAGAGCAGCCACCGCAATGAGAATCATGCGCACCGCAACAAAGAGTAGACCCCACTCACCGCAACTGGAGAAAGCCCATGCATAGCAACGAAGACCCAACGCAGTCCCAAAATAAACTAATTAATTAAATAATTCTTTTTTTTTTTGTTTTTTTTTTGCTGTACGTGGGCCTCTCACCGCTGCGGCCTCTCCCATTGCGGGGCACAGGCTCCGGACGCGCAGGCTCAGCGGCCATGGCTCACGGGTCCAGCCGCTCCGCGGCATGTGGGATCCTCCCAGACCGGGGCACGAACCCGTGTCCCCTGCATCGGCAGGCGGACTCTCAACCACTGTGCCACCAAGGAAGCCCTTAAATAAATAATTTTAAAAAAACAACAAAAAAAAGCTCACACAAGCTTCTCCAGTCTCTCTCTTGTTCCTTTGTGGCAACTGAGGCAGTGAGTTCCTGATGGTACAGCCACAAGGTGGTACGTACCTGGTCAGCTTGGACCCCTTCATGACTGTGTAGAGCTGAGCCTCTGCCAGCTCATGTAGGATGAGTAACATGAGGGGGGAATAAACTTTGGTTGTGTTAAACCATTGGACTTTGGTCTTGTTTGCTATTGCAGGGAAACTTGACCTATTCAGACTAATACAGAGCCCAACTTAAATGTGGCTTCCTCGGAAGTCCTCCTGGATCACAGCCCCCAAACTAGGTTACTTCCTGTTATTGTAAGCTTGCATTTTCCTATGTGACCCTTATTGCAATCATAACTATGTAATTATTTGTGTAATGAATTCAACATTTATCTCCTTTATCCTACCTCAAAGACCCCAAGAGGAGACCGTGGTATTTGTCCTCTTTCTATAGCACTGTGCCCAGCATAGAGCTTGGCACATAGTAGATGCCCAGGATAAATTTGTGGGGTTTTGTTTGTTTGGCTGGTTGGCTTTTAGTAGTATTGTTTTAACTTTAAAAAATTTTTATTGAGGGACTTCCCTGGTGGTCCAGCGGTTAAGACTCTGTGCTCCCAATGCAGGGGATGAGGGTTAGATCGCTGGTCGGGGAAATAAGATCCCACATGCCATGCAGTGCAGCCAAAAAAAAAAAAAATTTATTGAAATATAGTTGATTTACAATGTTGTGCTAGTTTAAGGTGTACAGCAAAGTGATTCAGTTATATATCTATATCTATCTATACTTTATCTATCTATTAGATTCTTTTTCGTTATAGGTTATTACAAGACATTGAATATAGTTTCCTGTGCTATACAGTAGGTCCTTGTTGGTTATCTATTTTATGTAAAGTAGTGTGTATATTTTAATCCCAAACTCCTAATCTATCCCTACGCCCAGGATACATTTGTTGAATGAAAGAAGAGTTTGGCATCCTTTCAGCCAAAAAGGCAGTCATAATGTGAGTTCATTTCTAGAGCATTCTCTCACACAACTCTGGGTGCAATAAAGGCATGAGAGGTAGGACAAGGGGGCTCTAAGGAAGCAAGGAAGTTTGACTAGGAGAGTGATCTATGTGAGAAAGCATCTTTATACATATTTGTGTTTCCTTCAAGAGTGTGTAATTTAGTCAGCTCAGCCTAGGAGGGATGATTTCACTAAGGAGCATGGGAACTGGGTGGAGAAGCACAAAACATTCTTGAAATTGCTGAGAGACCCAGGATGAAATTCAGGCACTGACGCCAAAATACAATCACCAGAATACAGTCACCAATCCTACCTCACTGGATTCCACTCAAATGGAATTTTGTGTCCGTGTCCTAATGTTACCATACTGATTTGTTTTGCCTAGTTTATTGGGGTGTCATTGACATACAACAAAATGCATGCCCTTTAAATGTTTGGTTCCTCTATATCTTCACCTTGGTAGAGTCAGTCTTTTTTTTTTTTTTTTTTTTTGGTACCTGGGCCTCTCACTGTTGTGGCCTCTCCCGTTGCGGAGCACAGGCTCCGGACACGCAGGCCCAGTGGCCATGGTTCACGGGCCCAGCTGCTCCGCGGCATGTGGGATGTTCCCGGACCGGGTCACGAACCCGTGTCCCCTGCATCGGCAGGCGGACTCTCAACCACTGCGCCACCAGGGAAGCCCCAGGGTCAGTCTTTTTCATTTTAGCTGTTCTGGTGGGTTGGTGGTGGTATCTGATTGTCATGTTATTTTGCATTTTCCTGATGGCTTTTGATAAGAATCTTTTCATGTGCTTATTTGGCATCCATTTGTCTTTTGTGAAGAGACTGTATAGATCTTTTGCCTGTGCTTTTATTGGGTTGCTTTCTGAGTTTTAAATGTATGACGACTATGAAGATGACCACTGGGAATAACAGTAGTTCGCCCACTGTATGACCTCTATTTCTGATACTTTATTTCCTCATCTGTAAAATGGGTTTAAAAATCGTATCTAGGGACTTCCCTGGTGGTGCAGTGGTTAAGAATACTCCTGCCAAGGGGCTTCCCTGGTGGCGCAGTGGTTGAGAGTCCACCTGCCGATGCAGGGGACACGGGTTCGTGCCCCGGTCTGGGAGGATCCCACATGCCGCGGAGCGGCTGGACCCGTGAGCCATGGCCGCTGAGCCTGCGCGTCCAGAGCCTGTGCCCCGCAATGGGAGAGGCCGCAGCGGTGAGAGGCCCACGTACAGCAAAAAAACAACAACAAAAAAAGAATACTCCTGCCAATGCAGGGGACACGGGTTCGATCCCTCGTCCGGGAAGATCCCACAGGCCGTGGAGCAACTAAGCCCGTGAGCTACAACTACTGAGCCCGCATGCCACAGCTACTGAAGCCCACGTGCCTAGAGCCTGTGCTCCGCCACAAGAGAAGCCACTGCAATGAGAAGCCCTCGCACCGCAACAAAGAGTAGCCCCTGCTCTCCACAACTAGAGAAAGCCCGTGTGCTGCAACGAAGACCCAATGCAGCCAATAAATAAATTAAAAAATTTATTTAAAAAATAATTAGATCTAACTTCTAGGGTTGTACTGAGGGTTAAATGACTTAAGACAGGTAAAGCCAGTAGGGCAAGTCTTGAGGGAATTGATCTTGAACCCTGGAGAAGTCAGCTGAGGAGATTCAGAAAGAGCTGGGGATGCTAATTATTAGAGAAATGCAAGTCAAAACTACAGTGAGGTACCACCTCACACTGGTCAGAATGGCCATCAATAAAACTCTACAAATAACAAATGCTAGAGAGGGTGTGGAGAAAAGGGAACCCTCCTACACTGTTGGTAAGAATGTAAATTGGAGGAGCCACGTTGGAAAACAGTATGGAGTTTCCTCAGAAAACTAAAAATAGAATTACCATATGATAATCTCACTCCTGTGCATATATCCAGACAAAACTCTAATTCAAAAAGATACATGCACCCCTATGTTCATAGCAGCACTATTCACAATAGCCAAGATATGGAAACCACCTAAATGTCCATCGACATGCGCATGGATAATGAAGATGTGGTACATGTATACAGTAGAATACTACTCAGCCATAGAAAAGAATGAAATAATGCCATTTGCAGCAACATGGATGGACCTAGAGATTGAAGTGAAGTAAGTCAGAAAGAGACAAATACCGTATGATATCACTTATATGTGGAATCCAAAATATGACACAAATGAACCTATCTATGAAATAGAAACAGACTCACAGACATAGAGAACAAACTTGAGGTTGCCAAGGCGGAGGGGGTGTGGGGGAGGGATGGAGTGGTTTGGGGTTAGCAGATAGAAGCTTTTATGTATAGAATGGATAAACAACAAGGTCCTGGGACTTCCCTGGTGGTCCAGTGGTTAAGAATCCGCCTTCCAGTGCAGGGGACACGGGTTCTATTCCTGGCCGGGGAACTAAGATCCCACATGCATTCTGCAACTAAGAGGCCTGCATGCTGCAACTAAGAAGTCTGCATGCTGCCACGAAGAGCCCGCGTGGCGCAACTAAGACCTGGTGCAGCCAAAATAAATAATAAATAAATATTGTTTAAAAATCATTATAGGGCTTCCTTAGTGGCACAGTGGTTAACAATCTGCCTGCCAATGCAGGGGACTCGGGTTCGAGCCCTGGTCCAGGAAGATCCCACATGCCGTGGAGCAAAAAAGCCCGTGCTCCACAGCCACTGAGCCTGCTTTCTAGAGCCCGTGAGCCACAACTACTGAAACCTACGTGCCTAGAGCCCGTGCTGCACAATAAGAGAAGCCACTGCAATGAGAAGCCCGCGCACAACAACGAAGACCCAATGCAGCCAAAAATAAATAAATTAAATAAATAAATTTATTTAAAAAATCATTATAAAATTTTTTAAGGTTTTATATAAATGTATAACTGAATCACTTTGCTGTAAACAGAAATTAACACGCCATTGTAAATCAACTCTACTTAAATTTAAAAAGCTGGGAGGAGGCTCTTAGGACAGCTAAGTTCCTTAATCATTCATTTAGTCATTTAAAAAACAATTACTGTGTGTCTGTCATGTAACAACACAAGAGGCACCAGAGAGCCGGGACGGCTGGTTTTCTCTCCTTGTCATCGCTGGCCCGGTGCAGGACACTGAGAGTGACCATGGATGTTCTTCTTTTTTTTAACTGAAGTAAAGTTCACTTAAAATATTCTATTAGGGACTTCCCTGGTGGAGCAGTAGTTAAGAATCCACCTGCCAATGCAGGGGACACAGGTTCGAGCCCTGGTCCAGGAAGATCCCACATGACGCAGAGCAACTAAGCCCGTGCACCACAACTACTGAGCCTGCACTCTAGAGCCCGCGAGCCACAACTACTGAGCCCACGTGCCACAACTACTGAAGCCCGTGCACCTAGAGCCCGTGCTCCGCAACAAGAGAAGCCACCACAACGAAAAGCCCGCATGCCACAATGAAGACCCAACGCAGCCAAAAATAAATAAATAAAATAAATAAATTTATTTAAGAAAATAATAATAATATAAAAATAAAATATTCTATTAGTTTAAGCTGTACAATGTAGTGAATTGATATTTTTGTAGATTATACTCCATTTTAAGTCATTATAAAGTATTGGCTATATTCCCCGTGTGGTACAATGTAGCCTGTAGCTTATTTATTTTATACATAGTAGTTTCTACCTTTTAATCTCCTCCCCCTATGTTGCCCCTTCCCTCCTTCCTCAGCCCACTGGTAACTTTTAGTTTGTTCTCTGTATCTGTGAGTTTGTTTCTGTTTTGTTATATTCACTTATTTGTATTATTTTTGGATTCCACGTAAGTCAACATACAGTATTTGTCTTTGTCTGACTTATTTATTTTTTAAAAAAATATTAATTAATTAATTTATTTGCTTGTGCCGGGTCTTAGTTGCGACAGGCAGGCTCCTTAGTTGTGGCGTGCGAACTCTTAGTTGCGGCATGTATGTGGGATCTAGGGAAGTCCCACAGTCGCCACCAGGGAAGTCCCTGTCTGACTTATTTCACTGAGCATAATGCCCCCGAGGCCCATCCATGGTGTTGCAAATAGCAGAATTTCATTCTTTTTGAGAATTCCCTGGCAGTCCAGTGATTAAGACTCTGCGCTTCCGCTGCAGGGGGCACAGGCTCGATCCCTGGTTGGGGAACTAAGATCCCACAAGCCACGTGGTGCAGCCAAAAAAAAAAAAAAAGTAATTCATTCTTTACCGTGGATGCTCTTGAAGGAATAATGGAGTTAGGAGTGTTGTGGCTCTTCTCTTCGTGGGGCTTTTACTCTCACAGGGGACACTGGGATTAACAAGCAATGACACCATTGTAAAGATGTAATAATTCATTTGTGGTCAGGAGGAGCCTGAGAATAAAGAGAGCCTGGCCCAAGCTGGAGGTCAGGGCAGGCCTCTTAGAGCAGGTGATTGGCAAGCCAAGACCTGAAGAAGAGAAGGGATAAACAGGCTGCACTCATTTCCTAAGGCTGCTGCAATAAATTACTGCAGAGCGGGTGCCTTGAGACAGAAATGGATTCTCTCTCAGTGCTGGAAGTTAAAAGTCCAACATCAAGGTATCAGCAGAGCTATGCTCTCTCTGAAGGCTCTAGGGGAGAGGGGAGAATCATGCCTTGTCTCTTTCCTAGCTTCTGGTGGTTACTGGTCTTCTTTGTTGTTTGTTTTTTTGTTTTTTTTTTTTGCGGTACACGGGCCTGTCACTGTTGTGGCCTCTCCCGTTGCAGAGCACAGGCTCCGGACGCGCAGGCTCAGCGGCCATGGCTCACGGGCCTAGCCGCTCTGCAGCACGTGGGATCTTCCCGGACCGGGGCACGAACCCGTGTCCCCTGCATCGGCAGGCGGACTCTCAACCGCTGCGCCACCAGGGAAGCCCTGGCCTTCTTGGTTTTGCACAAAGCTGCATCACCCCAATCTTGGCCTCCATGGTCACATGACTTTCTTCCTCTGTGTCTGTCTGCATCTCTCTTCTCTAAAGACATCAGTCATATTGGATTCAGGACCCACCCTAATTCAGTATGATCTCATCTTAACTAATTACATCTGCAAAGTACCCTATTTCCAAATAAGGTCACAACCTCAAGGACCTGGGGTTTGGATTTCAACATATCTTTTGTGGAGAAACAATACAGCCCACAAGGCAGGACAGCCCGTGACAGTCATTGTTATTTGGAATCTGAGGTGGTGGCCCCAGGCCAATCCAGACAAGCCTGGGGTGGCCCTGTGGGGGTGCCTGGCATCTGGTTTGTTTAAGGTAGTGGGACCTTGCAGGAGGAGGAGGGAAGAGAGGAGAAGGGGTTCAAAGAGCAGAGTCAGTACCTTTGGAGATACAGACTGGGCTCCAGCCCTACACCAGGCTCCAAGGAGTCCGCCGCAATTCAGGCAGAGACTATCTGGGAACATGGAGCAAAGGACCCAGGGTTCCAGCTGCATCTGGGATGTCTCCTGTCTTCACCTGGGCAATGGTTACATTGCCTGCACTAATACAGTAGCCACTGGCCACATGTGGCTCTTGAAATGTGTCCAATTCAAATTGAGGCGTTCTATGGTTGTAAAAAAAACACATGAACTATATCAGATTTTGAGAACAGTACCCCCCAAAAAGGTAAAATAGCTCATTAATAATTTTTTATACTTGTTACATGATCGTATTTTGTGTATAGTGGGTTAAGTACAAAGTATTATTAAAATTAGTCACCTATTTCTTGTAATTTTTTTATGGAGATAGAATTGACATATAACATTGTATTCATTTTAAGTATACAACAGAATGATTTGCTGTATGTATATGCTCTGAAATGTTCGCCACAATCAGTTTATTTAACATCCATCACCACACATAGTTCGATTTATTTTTCTTGTGATGAGAATTTTCAAGATCTGCTCTCTTAGCAACATTCACATGCAAAATACAGTATTATTAACTATAATCACCGTGCTGTACATGACATTCCCATGACTTATTTGTCTTATAATTGGAAGTTTGTACCTTTGACTCTGTTCACTGATTTCATCCACCACTCACCGTCTCTGGCAACCATCTACCTGTTCTCTGTATCTGCAAGTTTGTTTTTTTTAAGATTCCACATATAAGTGAGATCCTGCAGTATCTGTCTCTGTCTGACTTAGTTCCTTCTTTTTGTGGTTGAGTAACGTTTATATATATATATAACGTTTATATATATATATATATACACACACACACACACACACTTTTTTTTTTTTTGCCACGCCACTTGGCATGCACGATCTTAGTTCCCCCACCAGGGCTCGAACCCGTGCCCCCTGCGGTGGAGGCACAGAGTCCTAACCACTGGACCACCAGGGAATTCCCCTATATCACATTTTCTTTATCCATTCATCCACTGGTAGACATTTAGGTTGCTTGCTTCCACATCCTGGCTATTGTAAGTAACCCTGTAATAAACATGGGAGTGCACATATCTTTTTGAGATAGTGATATCATTTCCTTCAGATAAATACCCAGAAGTAGAATTGCTGGATAAATGATAGTCCTGTTTTTAATTCTTTGAAGAACCACCATACAGTTTTCCATAGTGGCTGCACCGGTTTT
Organism: Monodon monoceros; assembly: GCF_005190385.1. Lineage (NCBI taxonomy): Eukaryota > Metazoa > Chordata > Mammalia > Artiodactyla > Monodontidae > Monodon > Monodon monoceros. The sequence goes on from NW_021703768.1 coordinate 162,866,860, forward strand.
ACATTCCCACCAACAGTGTTGAAGGGTTCCCTTTTCTCCACACCCTCACCAACACTTGTTATCTCTTGTCTTTTTGATAATAGTCGTTCTAACACCTGTTAGAACGACTATTATCATAGTCACTGTGGTTTTGATTTGCATTTCTCTGATGATTAGTGATGTCAAGCACCTTTTCATGTACCAGTTGGCCATCTGTATGTCTTCTTTGGAAGAATATCTATTCAGATCCTCTGCCTGTTACCAGAAAACCCGCCTCTTTGTGGGTGTCAAGCCAAAAGACACAACCAAGCCGAAGATAAGATAAGATCGAGTGAAGGAAGGATTTATTACTTGCAGCAAGTAAGGAGAACCCCGGGGATCTCTCCCAAAGCAGTATCTCCCCAGGCAGTAAAATTGGGGACGTTTTAAGCTAAGATTATATGCATATCCATGAAGGGGTTTGAGCAGAGGAGAATTCAGCATAGAATTTGGACAAAGGTTGACAGAGTCCAAGCTTAAGTTGATGAAATCAAGAGGGTCAGAAAAGGTCAACATCATCATTCCTTAGGTTCTAGTTGATCTGGTGACTGAGCACTTGAGGGGAGTTTGAATTGTGCAAAACAGCTCAAGGGAGTGCTTCAAGCTACTCTTTACCACTGAAACAGAACTGGAAGTCTTTACAACGGATTTATTATCTTTGCTACTGTTACTTCTCTTGCCTGATAACAGTGGTTCATTCCTGCATTCTTTTGTTCCCTTAAGATCATTAATTACTGAGACTCATTCAAGCGCAAGCCCTGGGGCCGGCCTTAGATCACAAAATGGCTTAGGTAAAAAATGGCTTCTCTTATGTCAAAAAGGTATATCTGGTTCTTTTCTTCCAGGGACCCTTACCCTATCTGCTTACATGCCCACTTTTTAAAAAAAATTTATTTATTTATTTGGCTGCGTCAGGTCTTAGTTGCGGCACACGGCGTCTTCGTTTTGGCACGTGGGCTCTTCCTTACGCGCACAGGCTTCTCTCTAGTTGTGGCACACAGGCTCTAGAGCGTGGGCTCAGTAGTTGTGCACAGGCTTTGTTGCCCCACAGCGTGTGGGATCTTAGTTCCCCGACCAGGGATTGAACCCACGTCCCCTGCACTGGAAGGCAGATTCTTAACCACTGGACCACCAGGAAAGTCCCCCATGCCCACTTTTTTTTTTTTTTTTTTTTTGCTGTATGTGGGCCTCTCACCATTGTGGCTTCTCCCGTTGCGGGGCACAGGCTCCGGACGCGCAGGCTCAGCGGCCATGGCTTACGGGCCCAGCCACTCTGCGGCACGTGGGATCCTCCCGGACCGGGGCACGAACCCGTGTCCCCTGCATCGGCAGGCGGACTCTCAACCACTGCGCCACCAGGGAAGCCCCCCCATGCCCACTTTTTAATTGAACTAGCTGTATTTTTTTTTTACATGGCTACTAGAATATTGAAAAATGTACCTCATGTTATGTTTCTATTAAACAGTGCTGCTCTAGATTTTTTTGTGTGTGCTGGAAATGTTCATGAAAATAATTTTATAAATAGGTTCTTCCAGCTGTTGTGTGGATTTGAGGGGTCAGAGATGGCATTCAGGAGGCCAGGAAGGATGCAACAGTGGTGGTGGGGGCCAGACCTCAGAGGGCAGTGGTGGGAATAAGAAAGACAATGGCAGTAACAATTCAAAGTGAAGTGGTGGTTGCTGTGTTTTAAACATTTTGCATATTCCTTTAATTCTTCTCCCAAACCCTAGGAACTAGGCACTATTACTATCCCATTTGGCAGATGAAGAAACTGAGGTATAGAGAAGCAAGGTCACCTGTCTAAGACACCTGGCTGCAGCATCTGCCCATAACTATTGTGCTCCGTTGGGGACATGAGGACAATTGGGGACAGATTAGTAAGTGGACTGACAGACCCCCAGGAAGGAAGGCAATGAAGGCTGGGTGGGGAGAAGCCGAGGGCATGGGAGGAAAAGCCAGTGGGGGTGAAAAACCAAAACTGGGGAAACTGGGGGACATCCCAGGGGGGATACAGGTGGCAGCTGGATGCTGGGTGGGGACAGAGACCCAGGTGGGGAGCTGACATTGTGGCTGTACTTGTATGGAAGGCGAGTGAAGGGAAGAAATTGAAGGTCACACTGTGAATCACTGCCCTCCTCCAGGAAGGAGCTGTTGCAGGAAGGGGGACCCCTTCCAGTGCCTGAGAGTGGGCTCTTGTCTAACACGGAAATGAATTGTCCTAGGGGACACACGTACTGACAAAGCAAAAGACTTTATTGGAAAGGGGCGCCCAGGTGGAGAGCAGCAGGGTAAGGGAACCCAGGAGAACTGCTCTGCCACGTGGCTCGCAGTCTTAGGTTTTATGGTAATGGAGTTAGTTTCCGGGTTGTCTCTGGCCAGTCATCTTGCTTGGCCCATATATAGTCTGACTCAGGGTCCTTTCTGGTGGTGCGTGCATCTCAGCCAAGACGGACCCTAGCGCGAAGGATCCTGGGAGGTCTGTAGGAAAATATTATGGGCTGGCATCTCCTCCCTCCTTTTGGCCCCTCCCAAATTCTCCCAGTTAGTTTCGGCGGCAGCACCATATTCTTTATTGGGAGCTCCTGTTGTGAGACAACTCATGCAAGTGGTTAGCGTCCTGCCTGACCAAGGCGGGGGATTTCGGTCAACAGCTGTGACCATGGTTGGGGCGGGGTTCAGCCAGCAAATCAAACAGAAGGGGTCACCTGGGGCCACCCCAGTCCATCTGTCCCCTGTGAAGCTATCAGCTCTCCTCCCACTCCACAAGTTGTTTGACAACTACCATATGCCAGGCCCCACGTTGAGTGTTGAGGAGGCAGCAGTGACCAAGATGGACAGAGATGCCTGCTCTAGTGATGTGGTGGGGACAGAGGTGATAAACATAAAAATTATACATATAAATATAAGATCAGTGCTGTGGTCTGAACATTTGTGTCCCCCCCCCAAAAATTCACAGGTTGAAATCAAACCCGCTAGTGTGATGGTATTAGGAGGAGGGGCCTTTGGGAGGTGATTAGGTTTAGATGAGGATATGAGGGTGGAGCCCCCCCAATGGGATTAAAAAGAGGGAAGAGACACGAGATCTCTCTCTCTCTGTATAATGCACCAAGGAAAGGCCATGTGAGGACTTCGCTAGGAATAGGGCCCTCACCATGCACTAATGTTATAGCAGTCCAAGCTGACTCAGACAATCAGGTTATGGTAACTGCTCTGGAAAAAAAAAAAAAAGCAGGGAAGGGGGAAGGATCCCAAGGGTAGGGGTGGGGTGGAATTTTGAAGGTGGTCACACTGCAGGGGTGACATTTGAATAGTCCTGAAAGAGGTTGAGGGACAGCCATGCAGATATCTCAGGGAAGAGAGGTCTAGGCAGAGGCAACAGCAAGTGCAAAGGTGAGGTGGATTGGTACCTGTTGAATTTGAGGAAGGAGGCAGGTGTGTGGTTGAAGGGAAGTGAATGAGGGGAGAACCCAAGGTGAGAAAGTCAGGGAGGTGACTGTACTTTTGTGTCTTCTTCACATTGCATGCCCTCGTCTAAAGCCTTCATCCAACTTCCTTCTGCCTGCTGAGGACAGAGCCCGTGGGCTGGCCACTAGAGGGCACCCTCTCTGTGGTTCCCAGGGCACTCATCCTGCCTTTGAGGTCATGATTGGCTTTCTCTGAGCCCTAACTGTGCCTCAAATGCCTCGCTAAGCGCTTTACCAGAATGAACTCAGCTCGTCCTCCTAACATTCCCCTGAGTTAGATGCACTGAAAAATTTTTACAGCTTTCTTGACGTATAACTGACATAGAACAAACCACACGCTTTTAATGTGTACAATCCGTTGAGCTTTCACATGCTGGAAACCATCACCACAATCAAGATACTTAACACATCCCAAGCCCTTTTTTATCCCTCGCTCCCACCTCTCCCCCCCCCACCCCCAGGCAACCACTGATCTGCTTTCTATGACTATAGATGAGGTTGCATTTTCTGGAGTTTAAATAAATGGAACCAGCGAGTATATACTCTTCTTTTTTGTCTGGCTTCTTTCCCTCAGCAAAATTAGGAAGATTCGTGTATGTTGTTGCGTGTACTTGAGCCCTTCTGCTCCTGGGGAAACTAAAGCACGTAGGGGTGTGGCTTGAAGGGGGAGTTTGGGGGAGTGGGTGTCACGCACAGGTCGGGCCCCCGACCGAGGCAGGTCTCGGGTGCGCAGCCCGCAGAGCAGCGCTCTGATCCTGTGGCGGACGTGGGCAAGTGCAAACCGCGTAGGGGTCCCGCCTGGGGGTCAGTCCCCCTGCGCACGGAGGGGGCGGGGCCGGGAGGGGCGGGGCCGGAACCGGCGAGGGGCGGGGCCTGGCGCGGGCTTCCCGGCTCTGGGGCCTCCGATAAGGACCTCTAGGGGCTCGGCCGCGCCTGGCTCTGCGATAAGGCGGGCGGTGGAGGGGGTCGCGGGGCGCCGCAGGGAGGCGCGGCGTCAGGAGGTCACAGCGCAGCCACACGGGACTGGGGCTGGGGACCCAGGCTGGGGGCCGGGCTTGGGCGGGGCGTCCGGCTGTGTCACGCCCGCCTCCCTCCCGGGGCCAGGGCCGCTAAAATGGCGGCGGCGGCGGCGGTGACACCGTCCCGCACAGGGCCCGGGGGCCTAGTCGCCGTGTTGGGGGCCCACTAGCGCCTTCTTGGGCGCCCGCGTCCTGGCCGCGTCCTGGCCCCTGGGGCGCTCGAGCGCGGCCCCTGTGGCCCTCAGTCAGCCCTCCCGGCAGGCCCATGAACTCCGTGTCGCCGGCCGCAGCTCAGTACCGGAGCGGCAGCCAGGAGGACGCGCGCAGCCCCGAGGGCCGCAGGCCACGGCGCCCCCGAACCCCGGACCCCAACGGCCTGGGACCCTCCGGAGCCAGCGGCCCCGCTCTTGCGTCGTCCGGGACCGGCCCGGGGGAGCCGGACGAAGTGGACAAGTTTAAAGCGAAGTTCCTGACAGCCTGGAACAACGTCAAGTACGGTGAGGAGGGGGCGGGCCCCGGGGTTGGGTTCTGAGGTGGGAGCGAGCTGAGGGTTCAGGCGGGCTGGGTGGGGACTTGGAGGTCGGTGGGAGTCAAGGAGAACCAGACCCTGCGCCTGTCAAGTATTCCACCCTTTGTTCCCCTCCCGTGAGTCACCTGTGGGTAGGTCCCCCGCCCTGCCCTGCCCAGAGCGGGCCGCTGGCTGGCAGGTCCAAAGGGGAATGTGTTTACAAGCCTCAGTCGATTCCCCGTGTGACCTTGGGCAAGGTTTTCTGTTTCCCTGTGCCTCCATTTTCCTTCTCTGTAAAATGGGTACAGTAATCAGACGTGCTTTGATTCATCCCGAATTAACGGCAGACATGAATGTGGCTGTTACTAGGGGCTCCGCCTCCATCCAGGAGAAGTGTAGCACGGATTCCCCGGAGCCTTCCCTGAGATAGGAACTAGGATACCCCCATCACACAGATGGGAGAATTTAAGCGCTGTTGCTGCCCTGTTAGGTTGCGTGTCTGCCAAGCAAGTGCTTCATCTTGCTGGACACTGCCCCATGTCTCCCCAGGTTGGGCAGTCAAAAGCCGGACCAGCTTTAGCAAGATCTCTAGCGTCCATCTCTGTGGCCGCCGCTACCGCTTCGAGGGCGAGGGTGAGCTGGTGGCCCCTGGCTAGGGTTGGAGGAGTCGCCCAGGGGTGTTTCTGGTGGCAACTGACAAGCCTGCTCTTGTAGGTGACATCCAGCGTTTCCAGCGGGACTTTGTATCTCGCCTATGGTTTACGTACCGCCGGGACTTCCCACCGCTCGCCGGGGGCTGCCTGACCTCCGACTGTGGCTGGGGATGCATGTTACGGAGCGGGCAGATGATGCTAGCTCAGGGGCTGCTGCTGCACTTCCTGCCCAGAGGTGAGCGGTGGAGGGGGAGGGGCACGGTAGGAGCATAGCGCCCACCGCAGGTCAGCAGGGTTAGAACTGTTTGTAAACAAAGAGTTTAAAGTCGTGTTAGAATTGTGTGTAAAGTAAGCTTGTGGGGGGGGGCGGGGAGTGAGAGTTGTTTAGAAAATAAGTTGAAGGAATGTGAAAATTGTAGTTAAACACGGCATCTCTGGAGCAGTAGAGTTGTGTGTAAATCATGGATAGTGGGAACTGTGCCCCACCCCCCTACACCATTGCCATTTGACTCTTAACTCCATCCCTACCAGATTGGACGTGGTCCCTGGGCGCAGGCCTGGGTCCCCCTGAGCCATCGAGGTTGGCCTCTCCCAACCGGTATCGTGGGCCTGCCCACTGGATGCCTCCGCGCTGGGCCCAGGCTGCCCCTGAGCCGGAGCAGGAGCGCCGGCACCGGCAGATTGTATCCTGGTTCGCTGACCATCCCCGGGCCCCCTTCGGCCTACACCGGCTGGTGGAGCTTGGGCAGAGCTCGGGCAAGAAGGCGGGTGACTGGTATGGGCCGTCCCTGGTGGCGCACATACTCAGGTGAGGACCGCTGCAGGGGACACGGGAGCTACTGGGTACCCCCAGGAGCTCAGGCCTTTCCTCCCACCCCCAGGAAAGCTGTGGAGAGCTGCTCAGAGGTCACCCGCCTGGTGGTGTACGTTTCTCAGGACTGCACAGGTAAGGGGCTGGGAGCCGAGGTCACAGGGTTCTCACCCTGAGCCAGTCACTACCTCAGCTGCCTCTTAGGACCCACATTCCTCAGATGCTGAAACAAGTTCTGCGGCAGAGGGACCCTTGGAAAGGATTTGAGGCCCACACTGGGTCGGGGTGCTCAGGATTCCTTCCCTCCCTCTGGAACCAGGAGAGGAGACTTCAGGGGCTTCTCCCTGAGTGATAGAATAAAAGACATAAGGAATTCCTCTCGCAGGTCCAACTCGCTCTTACTGTGTAAACAGGTCCAACATGTACGAAAGTTGGGTCTCTGCCTCACAGGGTTGTCATGAGGATTAAGTGAGTCAGTGATAAAAGTAAAACCCTTAGGATAGCGCTTCTCACTTAGTAAGTATTCACTAAATCTTAGCTATTCTTGTTATTATTCCCTCGAAAACAGTTCAGGAGAGCCTTTTTCTTAGTCTGTTAGGGCTGCTGTAACAAAAATACCATAGACCAGGGACTTCCCTGGCGGTCCAGTGGTTAGGACTCGGCGCTTTCACTGCCGGGGCCCTGGTCGATCCCCGGTCAGGGACTACTATCCCACAAGCTGCGCGGCATGGCCAGAAAACCAAAACAGCACACAAAAAACCATAGACTGGGTGGCTTGTGAACAACAGGAATTTATTTTTCATAATTCTGGAGGCTGGGAAGTCCAAGAACAAGGCACTGGCAGTTTTCGTGTCTGTTGGGAGCCCACTTCCTGGTTCATTTTGCTGTGTCTTCAGGTAGCAAAAGGGGCAAGCGAGCTCTCTGGGGTCCCTTTTATAAGGGCAGTGATTTCACTCCTGACCTAATCCCCTCCCAAAGGCCCCACTTCCTAATTCCATCACCTTGCGGGGTAAGATTTCAACATAAGAATTTAGAGGGGGGCACAAGCATTCAGACCGTAGCAGCTGCCTCCGGAAAGGGAGGCACTTTTCTGGGAGCCAGGAGGGGGCTCACATAGCCACAAGGGAGGAGGCGGGAGAGGAGAAACCAGCAGACGGGACTTGAGGAGGGACACACAGGAACTTGCAGCTGACTGGCGGATTGCTCAGCGCTCCCATTTCCATCTTAGAAACCCAGGCGCCGAGTCGGGGAGGACTAGAGGCACTCTGGGCTGCGGGGAAGGCTCTCCAACTCCTCCTAGCTTTACACTATTTGTCTCAGTCTCAGGACGTCAGTTGCCCTCTCTGTAAAATGGGGATTCCACACCTGCCTGGAGGCCCAGGGATTGTCTGAGGGAGCTTGGGGTGGGGGGACACGGGAAAGGTGTTTTTCTGCCGATGACAGGAGTGTCATCCCAAGAGGTTGCTCAGGCAGGGTTGGTCCCCTGAGGATGGAGGACCATACTCTGAGGCTCGAAGGGCCGGAGAGAATGTGACCTGCTACCCTGTCCTTCCAGTGTACAAGGCGGATGTGGCACGCCTGGTGGCCAGGCCAGACCCCACAGCTGAGTGGAAATCCGTGGTCATCCTGGTGCCAGTGCGGCTGGGTGGTGAGACTCTCAACCCCGTGTACGTGCCCTGCATGAAGGTAGGTTCTACCAGATTCTACCATGCCTCCCCCCAGGAGCCCTGCAGACTTTTTCAGCTTGGGTTAGGTGTTTATGCTTCCTTCATCTCTTCATCGGTTTATCCAGTAGTTACGGAGCGCCAATTATGTGCCAAGAACTGTCCCAGCTGCTGGGGATTCAGAGGTGAACAGGCAACAACTGATGCCCTCTGGGAACAGACTTTCTAATGGGGGAATAACAGGCAGTGTATGTGGAACCAAATTGACAGCTGTGGTGTTACAACTCGGACTCTAAAGGAACCAGAATTAACACGATGAGGGGCAGATGCGGGTGGCTGCACAGCCTAGGAAAGCCCCTCTCTAGCCAGAAGCAAGAGAGAAGCCAGAGGAGTGTTCTGGGCAAAAGGAACAGCAAGGCTGGAAAGACCCTGATGTGTTTATACCCGGAATAAAGGCCAAAGATCCCTTCACAGCCCACAGGGCCCTGTACCATCTGCCCACACTCTCCAACTCACTTCATTCTGCTCCAGCCACACAGGCCTCTTCACTGTTCTCAGAAGACACCTGCCTCAGAGCCTTTGCACTTGCTGTTCCCATCACTTGGAGCACTCTTTCCCAAGATGCACTTTTTTTTTTTTTTTTAACATCTCTATTGGAGTATAATTGCTTTACAATGGTGTTAGTTTCTGGTCTATAACAAAGTGAATCAGCTATACGTATCCCAAGATGCACTCTTAACTCTCTTAACTCTTTGCTAAAACATCATCTCTCAGTGAGGCCTTTTCCTGATTCCCCTGTTTAAAATTGCAAAGCCTTCTTCCCGCCTTTATTCTTTCTCCAGTGTTACCGCCTTGTGGCACGTGACGTAACTTGCTCATCTTGTTCCTTGTTCTCCCGCACTAGATCAGCTGCATAAGGGCAGGGTTTTGTCTGTCTTGGTCACTGCTACCCCCCAGGGCCCAGCACAGGCTTGGGTTTGCACACATTGGGCCTTTGCTATGCATTTGTTGACAGTGCTTACAGTGCTCACTGACAGCACCTGCTGTGGGTCCTTACCTTCACCCGCTTTCTTCCCTGCAGGAGCTCCTGCGTTCAGAGCTGTGCCTTGGCATCATGGGGGGCAAGCCACGCCACTCGCTGTACTTCATTGGCTATCAGGGTAGGCCCACCCCATCCTGCTTCATCCCATCCCACCTTACCCTCTTCTACCCCTGCTCACGCTTCCTCCCCTGCAGATGACTTCCTCCTCTACCTGGACCCTCACTACTGCCAGCCCACTGTGGATGTCAGCCAGGCCGACTTCCCCCTAGAGGTGAGCTGGGATCCCCAGGGTGGGGTTGGAGGCCTGTGGAGGGTTCCCCCCGAGCCTCCCTTGTTTGTCTGCCCCAGTCCTTCCATTGCACCTCACCCCGCAAGATGGCCTTTGCCAAGATGGACCCGAGCTGTACTGTGGGGTTCTATGCTGGAGACAGGAAGGAGTTTGAGACGCTCTGCTCAGAGCTGACCAGGGTGAGCAAGGCATGCTGGAGGGTGGGAGGCAAAGGGCAGGGCGAGGGTAGAAGAGGAACAGAGGCTTTGAGGCCAGCAGACCTGGCAAGGCCACGTCCAGGCTATGTTGTTAAGATTATTATCCTGACCACAAGCTGCAAAAGCCCAGCTCTAATTAGAGCAAAAAGAGGCATGAAATGAAAAATTTAAGGGGACAGCTGCTTCCAGGGGGTCAAGTGGTAGGACCCTGCCATGTGCTCATCACTGAGCCAATCACTATAGCCAGGGCACAGAAGGTGCTGATTGGCTGGCCTGCATCACTGCCCTGGAGGGATGGGAGTTGAGTTCAGGAAGCACCTGATAAATATACCTGTTAAGATAATTATACCTACTAGGATAATTAACATGGCTTGGGGGCTGAGCTCTTCTCTCTCCTCCCACCAGGTCCTCAGCTCCTCCTCAGCCACAGAGCGATACCCCATGTTCACCCTGGTTGAGGGCCATGCTCAGGACCACAGCCTGGACGACCTCTGCTCCCAGCCCTCCCAACCCACACTGCGGCTTCCTCGCACAGGCCGGCTCCTCAAGGCTAAACGCCCAAGCTCTGAGGACTTTGTGTTTTTATAAAGGGAGGGGATGAGGGAGAAGACACGACCCTATTTATTTTTTTATTTATGTCACTCTGGGTGTGGGAGCTTGAACTCCCCTCCCTGACAAGTGCAGCTGAGAGCAGTCCAGGAAGCCTCCGGGCCAGGGCCATTCAGCCAGGAACAGAGCCCGCACACCTGCCTCCCACCAGCTGGGCCCTCCTCACCGGGCAGGGAGGGAGGGCCCCCGGGCACCCACTCAGGGCCTGACTCAGTACTGTAGTTTGCACTGGACCGTCCATGCCCCTCACCGGTCCCAACGCCCCCATCCTGCCAAGGGCTGGTGGGAGGGAGGCGGGGCTGTGACCAATGGGGGCTAATAAAGCCGTTTGACTTGACCTTGGCTATGGCTGGGCCCAGCATTTGAGGGATGGGGCTCAGGGTATGTCTCGAGGTGAGGTTCCAAGTCATCCGGGGACGCTTACTGAGTAGGCCTCAGCTTTCACATCTCTTAAGATGGGAAGACTCCCTTGCCCACAGGTAGATGTGAGGGTCTATACAGTCGATAAGAGGGGGCTTGATTGAAGGGGAGGAGCCCCAAGGCCCCTGCAGGCTCCCTTGAGCTCAGGGGTGGCTCTTAGGCCCCTGCCGCTTCCTCCGTTGCCGGCCCAGCTGGCGGAAGTGCAGCCGTTTGGGGTTGAGGCCAAAGGCCTGCAGTCTCTGGCGGCTGAACTCGCATCCACCAAGTGTTACTGTGGGGCCCAGGAGACGTGCCTTCTTGCCCCTCCTCTGCCTCTGGGGGGCCGGTTTCTTGGTGGGTGTCGCAGGGGCTGCCTCTTCCTGTACTGGGGGGCTCTCAGGCTGGGGCCACTTCCCACAGGCCCCATCGGGTGCCAGCAGCTGCCCCTGCGGGCCAGCTTTGTCTCTCTGTGGCTTCCCTGTGGCTTCTGTGGGCATCTCTGTCCTGGAGGAGGAAGGTGCGGCTCAGCCCAGGCCAGTCACAGTTAGGCTTTCCATCCCCCATTTTTACAGATGTGAAAAGGAGAGGCTCAGAATTCGGGGGCCTGGACTTCCTTGGCGGTCCAGTGGTTAAGACTCCGTGCCTCCACTGCAGGGGGCAGGGGTTCAGTCCCTCGTCGGGGAACTGAGATCCCACATGCCGCGTGGCGCGGCCAAAAATTAAAAAAAATAAAACAATTCAGGGGCCTGCCTGGGACTCAAATGTGGGTCTAATGCAATACCAAGCTGGGATTTTTCTACAGAACTCTGAGGCTGGATTGTGTCACTGATAATTTTGAATGTTGAGCCTGGGCCTGCACTAAGCTCTTCACACAAATTAACTCATTTTAGCTTTCCATCAGCTCCGTGAGCTTTTATCACTCCTCATTTATAGATCAGGAAATAACAGGCATAATAACAAGAGCTAATACCTATCTAGAACTTATTGTTTTAAGCACTGTGTGTGAATTAATTCACTTAATCCTCAAAAAAAAAAAGAAAAACCCAACAAGAAGTGAGCCATCTTTATCCCCGTTTTATAAATAAGGAAGCAGGCCCAGAGAGGGAAAGTGACTTGCCCAATGTCACACAGCTACAGCCCAGCCAGGACTTGACACCCAGGTATCAGAGAAGGGAAACCCCATTCCCAAGGTCATGTGACAGATGGCTGACAGAGCATGACTCAAACCTGGGCCTGGCAGGCTCCCAAGCCCACCCACCCCCTACAACCAACAATACTTACTCCTCTGGGCAGAGTGACTTGAAGATCTGCCTCTTTTTCCATACGTTCTGGGCCTTCTGGCTGTACGCCCTCCTGTCCTGCAGCTCCTCCTGCTCCGACCTGCAGGCCGCTGGGTGCTCTGGGAGTTGCCCATGCTTGCCTTCAGCCTGCCCGCCCCCCCCCCCCCGGGGCACCTGGCCCAGCCCCACCCCGTCACCTGTACATGCAGGTCTTCTTCAGGGAGCACCATCGGTTCAGCTCCTTGTCATCGGCAGTGAGGATCTGCAAGGGCAGGGAGAGTGGGGTCCTGCTCGTGAGCCCCAGGGGGCCCTGACTCTTAAGCCTTAGTCACCTCATGGGTCAAAGCAGGGTAATGCCAGTTCCACGCAGCAGAAATGTCATGATGGTGAGAAAGAACTGATTTCTGCAGAGGCTAATTGATTTTTTTGTTGTTGGGGGCATCAGATGGGGAAACTGAGGCTCAGAGAGGGGATCCTTGCCCCAAGTCACATGGCCAGGAAGTGGCTACTCTCAGATTACAATTTGGGCCCTTGAGCCCTGACCCCATGCACTGTGGTCCCAGCAGCCTCAGACCAGGGCAGGGGTCTCCATGCCACTGACTGGGTTTGCTAATTACAGATGAGGCCCAGGTTCCTCACTTATGAGTTGGGCACCCCCTTAGAACCTACTGGAAGGTCATCAGGAAGATGAAGTGAATGCAGATGTTATAAGCTCAATAAACATCGTCTATTTTTGCTGTCAAGCATCCATAGCCATTGTGGCTAAGGCGCAAGTGACATTCAAAGCATATTTTTTTCACATCCACATCCATGAGGTGGGGCTGCTATGAGGCCCATTTTACAGACGGGGAAACCCAGGCACAGAGGCTCTAGTCACATGTCCAAGGTTATACAACTGGTGAACGGCTGAGCCAGGATTTGAACCTGTGTCAAGTCTTAAGGGTCACCCTGCTGCCGATATACGGTAACAGAATTAAAACTAATATTTACTGGGGCCTGCCGTGGGCAAAGCACTGTTTGAGCCCCGGCCTCACAGAAACCCTTTGAGGCAGGTAATGTTATTAGTACTGTCATTAGCACTATTATTCCTGTTGTTTTCGAGATGAGAAAACAGGCCACGCCACAGCACAGATGGCTCCAGGCTCCCCCTTGCCTAGCGGGTGCCCCCAGGGTCCCACCTCCTCGGTGCTGAGCCCGAAGTCACAGGGCACCACCATGCGGTACTTGAAGCGACAGGGCAGGTCATCGATGATGTCCTCGTAGTCCAGCTGGTAATACTCGTCCAGGTACTCCTCGAATGTCTTGTCCCCTGAGCGGGGACAGAGCCAGGCTGCCGGGGTGTGCCGGGCCCTGTGGAGCCCCTGCCTGCCCACGGCCGCCCACCCGGGCCTCACCAGGGTCAAACACAGGCTTCTCCTGCTCCACGGCTGTGGCGAAGGGCGACTTTCGCTTCTTCTTGCCCAACGAAGGAGCCTTGCGCTGCTTCTTCTGAGGCTGGCTGGGGTCATAGTCGGCATCCATCTGCCGGGATGCGCAGGTCAGGCCTGCCCTTGCGGTCCTCGGGACCCTCTGAGGACCCCCAGATCCCCGCGCCCAGGGCACCTACATTGAAGTCGGGGTCCTCGCAGTGCGGCTCCTGCTGGCTCCAAGCTCCACCCTGCTCCGGCCCAGCCCACGTGTCCCAGTTCCAGTCGTCTGATTCCAGAGGACAGGCAGGCAGGGATGGGCCGGGGGGTCATGTCAGGCCAAGCAGCCCCCACCCCCAGCCCACTGCCCCAAGTGACCTCACCTTCAAGCCCTTCCTCTTCCTCAAACTGGGGCTTCTCCTCCTCCATGGTTCCGTAGTACTTGTCCCCGAAGCACTTCTGCAGGGTCGGGGCCGGGAGGGTGAGCAGGGCCCACTCCCCCCAGATGGCAGCACTCCTGCACCTTAAATGGCCTCGCAGCACCCCCCTCAGCTCCTAATGTCGGGGGAACCCTGTGTGTCTGGGCTCCTCCACACCCACTTTTGGCTCATCTTGCCCCCTTGACCCCCCTGCTCTCTGCCCCCTGTTCCACTGGCTGGCAAAGGCAGATATTGCTAACCGTGCCATTTATAAGCACCTACTGCATGCTGGACGCTGGGCTGCATCTCACTGTGTTCTCACAAGCTCCCCAAGAGACAGAAACTACTGCCAAATATTGAGAAGCTGAAGCTCAGGACTGAGAAGCTTCTAGAAAGTGAAGGCTGAACGCTGACCACACAGCACCCACCCACTCCAGTTTTCACCTGGCCCACCTATGCATCCTTAGTCTCCTTCCTTGACCTCCCAGGCTTAGTCAGGGGCAGCTTTGCGGTGCCCGTGGTCCCCACTGTTCTCCCATCCAGCCCTCATCGCCTGTTCCAGTGGCCTGAAGCTGTGTTTCCCCAAATACAACAATAAACACTAACGGCTCAATAAATGAGTTTAAAGGAAATACCAGGACCCACAGTTCCTTGAGCATTTACCAAGTTAATTAACATTTAGTATTCCTCTCAGGCTATCTTTACAACAGCCCTGACATAAATGCTGCAGTTAGACCCACTTTATAGACAGAGACACAGGGTCAGAGAGGTCAAGTCACTTTTCTGAGGCCACACAGCCAGGAAGGGACTGCTGATTCCAGAGCCACGCTCTGAGCACTTGGCTGCACAGCCGGGCTGGGGCTCTGGGGCCACACCTGCATGAGCTGGTCATGCTGGGCGGGGTCAAAGTCGTCCTCGAGGTCCTGCTCCTCAAAGCCCAGTGTCTCGTTGCCTGTGACCTGCCGCAGCCTCTCCAGCTTGGCCAGAATCTCCTTCCTCTTCAGGTTCTTCAGCTGCTTGAGTTCCTCCTGCTTCCTCGCTTTCTCCTGCAGGCGGCAGCTCACAGGAGAGGGAGGGTATGGGCTCCCCCCTGCCCCCTGCAGGCTGGGCCCCGCCTCCTCACAGCGCACCGCCCCAACAGACACTCACCCTCCTCTTCCGCTCCCGCGTCTCTTCCCTCCTCTCCTTCCTGCGCTCGTCCTTTTGGCGCACGGAGGATGTGATGTTCCGAGGATAGGTCTTGACCTGTGGGCAGCAGAGATGATTCCAGGCTCTCCCGGCCTGGACCCTGCGGGCCAGGTCCTCCCTGGAGCTGGCACTGGCCACCCACCGAGGCAGAGTCTGGCTCCTCGAAGCGGAAGTTGTACTTGTGCTCAAAGTCCTCCTGTTTCTTCAGAAACAGCTCACCCTCGTCTGAGGAGTCGTCCACGGCCAGCTGGACTGGGGGGCCAGGGACCCTGAGGGATGAGATGGGATGGGACTGGGGGCGTCAGCCGAGCTCCTGCACTCCTGTGTACCAGCATATTAACTCATTTAATCCTCACAAGAACCCTCTGCTAGGGTGCCACCGTTACCCCCACTTACAGATGGGAAAACCGAGGCATGGAAATCCAGTGGCAGGGCCCCCTGGCTCCAGAGCCCACACTCTGCAGCTTTTCCTCAAGAAAGGCTAACTCTAGGGAATTCCCTAGTGGTCCAGTAGTTAAGACTCACACTTCCACTGCAGGGGCCACAGGTTCAATCCCTGGTTGGGGAACTAAGATCCTGCATGCCACACAGCGCAGCCAAAAAGAAAAATAAAAGGGCTTCCCTGGTGGCGCAGTGGTTGAGAGTCCGCCTGCCGATGCACGGGACACGGGTTCGTGCCCCGGTCCGGGAAGATCCCACATGCCGCAGAGCGGCTGGGCCCGTAAGCCATGGCCGCTGAGCCTGCGCGTCCGGAGCCTGTGCTCCGCAACAGGAGAGGCCACAACAGTGAGAGGTCCGCGTACCGCAAAAAAAAAAAAAGAAAAAAAAAAGAAAAGAAAAAGGCTAACTCTGCTACCATCTATGTGAAAAAGTGTAAACGCCTGGTGCCTTTTCCTTTCTGGCCAGTGCTGGCTCCAGGCCCCTGGGGGACATGGCTACTCACCCTTCTTCTCCTTCCTCCTCTTCCTCCTCATCTCCTTCCTCCTCGTAGCGTTTGTTGAGGATGTAATCCCGCAGGAAGCGCTCCCCCTCATCTAGCTCTGGGTTGTTCCAATATTCCTTGAGGTGAGTCTAGGGGTGAAGGGGGGGTAACAGGACCCGGATCAGCGACAGGGAAGGAGCACAGATGTGGGCACCCAGTGGATTTGGTGACTGCAGCTTCACGGCCAGCCTAGGAAGTAGGTGGGCTAATCCTCATCTTATAGATGTAGAAGCTGAGGCCCAGAGGGGGACACACCCCATCTTTAGAGAATGTGCTCCTGGCTACCGTCTCAAGGGCCGGTTTCCAGGGAAAGGTTGGATGGAAGCAGACCAGGTAGTTTAGTGGGTCAGTGACCGTGAATGCGAACTCACCAGTTCTTTCAGGGTGTCGGGGTTCTGAATCTCCTTCTGCCCCTTCAGCCACTCGATGTAACCAGCATCCTCCTGGGCCTGGGGGGAAGCCAGCGCTGAGGGTCTGTGGGAGCCCTGGGGCCCTCTCTGCCACCAGCCCCCATCTAGCTGGGCCCCAGCACCCACCTTCTCCTCTCTGCTTTTAGCACGTTTCTGCAGCAACCCGGAGCTACCTTCGCCGGCACTGTCCTCGTCCTCACTGTCCTCCACAAATGCCCGGAAGCTGCCCGTGCGAGAGAACAAGCCTCAGGACGGGTGGGCTGGCCCTGCCCGCTGCCCCAAGACAAGCCCCGTCTACTAATCCCTGAGCTCGTCCTGACAAGCCCAGAGCTGTGCTGTGACATAGAGCCCATGACCAACCCCGTGTCACAGATGCAGAAACTGAGGCCCGGAGCTAGCAAGCGATGTGCCCAAGGGCACACAGCCATTAAGTGACAGAGCTGGATTTGAACCCAGGCCCGCCCAACCTCAGAGCCTCAACTCCTTTCCATCTGGCCACTCAGCCAGCCCCAGGGCTCACCTTTCCTTCAGCTGTTTCTGTTCTTCCACATAACTTTTCAATGAGGTCTGCTGCAGAGAGAGTGACATGGGCCTCAGGCCCAGCCCTGAGGCTTCAAGCGCCCCCAAGCCCCCCACCCAGCCTCCACCCCACTCACCTGAAGTCTCTGATTGGAGGCCTCCCCATCTGAATTCTCCTCATCAATATATTTGCTGTGTGAAGAAGGAAGAAGGCTTCAGAATAGACTCCCCATGGCCTGTCTGTCCCCATGGGGTAGGGGGCTGTTAAGAGCAACAGCTGGTGGAGGGGGCAGTGGGGTGCAGGCAGGCTCCTGCTCTCCAGGGTTCCCTCAACTCTGGTGAGTCACTGGCTTCTTCCCACCCCTGCCCCTAAGTGCCTGATGTGTCCACCTGCCCTGGGAAGGTGGGAGCAGAGGAGTCAGGCTTTCTCCTTACCCTCCCTTCTCCAAGATAACCTTCCTCTCGTAGTCCTTCAGGTACATGGGCTGCACCTTCTTTTGTTTCTCTTCAGCTGCTGGCTCCTCCTTACTGTCTGAGGACGATGCTGCGGGGACACCAGAAGACACCTGCCATCATCCACATCCACAAACCCCTTCCTCCCGCAGGCAGAGAGTAAGACTATGCTGGGCCAGAGTCAGACCGAGGTTTCAAATCCCCGAGCCACTAGTTCCCAGCTATCAAAGAGGCATCACACTTGCTACTACCTGGAAGTACCTGGCAGTGATCATTCAGTGAATAATTCACACTCAGAACAGGGCCAAGCACACAGCCGTTATTAATGACAACAGGTCTTAACCTAAGACACTCTGCTAAGCGGTGTTTTGGTTTTGGTTTTTTTGCCTTGCCGCGTGGCATGCCGGATCTTAGTTTCCCCCAGCAGGGATTGAACCCGTGCCCCCTGCGGTAGAAGAATGGAGTCTTAACCACTGGACTGCCAGGGAAGTCCCTTTGCTAATCAGTTTTGATGTGTGTGGAGATCCATTAAACAGTCACAACCGCCTATAAAGCAATGAGGAATCTGGGCCTCAGTAGAAGTAGCCCCAGACCTGTTCTCTGATAGAAGGTGGCATCTTTCTGATAGATGCGCGGATCCTTCTTCTTCAGTAAGGAGAGGGTCCTGTAAAAGTCACGCTCCTGCTGAGTGTCAAATTCCTAGGGCAGGAAAAGGGGTGGGGACAGACTTCAGAAAGGGGCTGTGATGGGGGCAGTAAGCAACAGGGGCAGGTGGGCTGAGAGTGTGTGGGAATTAGTGTGCATAGAGGGGTATATGTTAGGAGGAAGGAAGCGGGGGAATCCGGCTGGGTAGAGGCAGGTGGGGGTGGAGAGCTGGATCTGAATTGGGGGGAGTGGTCAATTAGGTGGAGGAAGGAGAGGGGCCCTCTTGGGGGTGGGCCACACATAGGTACGGGATATGAGACAGAGGAAGGTAGCAGGCAAGGGGGTGGGTGGTACTTTCTGGTATCAACAAGGGATGGACAACCTAGGGGCAAGTGGGCAGAGGGCACATCAGAACAGAGAGGAAGGGCTGGACCGCTCAGTGAGGCTGGGAAGATCAGGGCTGATATGGGGAAAAGCTGGGTGCCGCATGTGGCAGAGGGATGCCCCACTCTGGGGACAGAGGCAGACACGGAGAAACGGTTAAACTGTTAGGGACGAAAATGTGGACAGAGGGTTCACACCTCACAGATCAAGATGGGCAGGTAGATCCGAGGTAGGGGAGAGGAAGTAGGGGAGATCTGCCCACTCCCTGGGGATGGGAAGGGCGCTGTCTGTCCCTCATGGAAATGGGGGGTGGGAGATGGGCGCTCCCGTACGGCGCGATGGGGTTGGAGGTTAGCCGCCCCCTATAAGTCGGGGCCGGGATATGGTGTGGGGCTTGGACACCTCCTGCAAGTCCGGGAGGGAGGCGGGGAAGCTCACCACGCGCTCGTCGCCGGAGTCAGACTCGGAGCTGGAGTCGCCGCAGCTGTCCCTATCCCCATAGCGATCTTTCACTGTGGGGCACAGATGGGATCAGATCAACCCCCACTTCCCGACCGCCCTGCACGCGCCGGCGCCCAGCGCACATGCGCCCCGCACTCACGCCGCTGCAGCTCCTCGCGCTCCCGGTAGCGGCCGTACCGCGCGGCGAACGCCGCGTTCACCCGCAGGGGTGACGACCCGCGCGGCTCCGACATGGCGGCTCTACGATCCACTGCGCACGCGTGTGAAGAGGCTCCACCCCCCCCAAGGAGGCGGGGCTACTCACTAGCGACCTTTAAATGGGGCGGAACCTCATGGGCCGCACCTAATCCGCCCCCGGTCCTTCCGGGATCCCTAGCCCTGTGACCGCAGTCCCCGCCCATGGGCCACGCCTCTGCGGGGAAGGCTGCAGCCACCGCCCACCCGACTCCCCCACCCGCCGGGGCTCCCGGCACCCAGCTGACATCTGGGGGCCCTTTCTCCACTCGCGGTTTCCTGCCTCCCTTCCGTTCCGACAGCGCAAACCGCTGCCCCACCCAGCTCACTCACCGTGGCGCCCTGGGAATTACCACTCTCTCCCCTCCCCCAAAGCATCCAGGATCCGCGACCCCGGTGCCCACCCCCACAAACATCCTGAACACGCGACTTTCCATCGCAGCCTCAAAAATCAGAAGCCACCGGCGCTGTGATCATGCACAAGTCTTAATTTAATGGGTAAAAACATTAAATTACACACACAACAATTTCTTCCATAAATCATAATAAATAGACTTTTTTTTTTCTTTAACGCTGTACAAGGGACTGGAAACCAAGCTTTCAACAAAATATGAATGAACTCATACTACCCTTTTATTGATTTGGAACACTCCCCCCTCCCCCATGCCGGAAAGCAGTGTGCACACTTGAGGTCTCTCTCTGGGTACAGCCAGCCAAGGTCGACAGGTTCCAGGAGCCTTGGAAGCGATGACCTCACTCTAGGGCTGGGGCTTTAAACGCTCTGCCCTTGGGACTCGTCTGTAGCCCCAGCAGTCGGGGCGTGGAGGAAACCGAACCGTTTAGGTGGCTGTTGCCTGCAGGAGCCCTTCTCTGCCCAACACACCAAAAGGGGTGAGAAAAAAAAATGAGAAATGTACCTCAAACACACACACCCCAGAAACAAACACCAACAAGCCACAAACTGGTGCCCCTCGGCAGTGGGCAGGAGGAAGAAAGGGAGAAAGTGTTTCTTCCCTCCTCTTCTGACACAGAACCCAGCCGGGTACTGCTGCCGGAGTGGGTGGCCCCAGGTCACAGTGGTGCCACCGTATGCCACTGCAGTATGTCCATGAGATCCTTAGCGCCTCTCCCCCTTGCCAGCTCCAGAGGTGTGAGCCCCCTGACGTCCCTGTGTTGAAGATCGGACTCGGCAGCCAGGAAGCCGACCACAGCCGTGTGGCCCTCTCTCACTGCCAGATGGATGGGGAGGGCCCCGGTGCCATCAGGTGCATTGACATCAGCGCCATGCTCCACCAACACTTTCAGGGTGTCAAGGAATCCAGTGCGTGCTGCATCATGGGCTGGAGTGGTGCCGGAGGCATCCTGGACGTTGGGGCTGGCACCTTGCTTCAGGAGCTCCAGGGCGACGGTGGGGCTGCCAAACATCATGACCTGTTCGGGGGGTAGAGGGTCAGGGGGTCTCCGAAGGAGGAGGTCCAGGAAAATGGGTGACTGCAGAGAGGGGCATTCAGGAGTACAGAATGCCAGAGACGAGGTCCTCTAGCGAACGAGAAACTTCAGGGAACATAAACTCCCAGGCAGCTGTTGAGACCCCATAGAAGATGATCTGGGAATAAGGACCCTCAAAAAACTGGCCACCCCCCCCCCCCCCAAGGATAATACACTCCCCCTAGGGTATAGCCCCATGGAAACTTTCAAGGAACCTGAGACCCTCCCCCAAGGAACCAGAGACACTTCTCTCCACAGATGGGAAATCATCAGGAAATATGAAACCCCCGCCAGGAAACAGACCTCAGAGAACAGCCCCCTCAAGGGAAAGGAGATGGCCAGGGAATTTGAAACTCCATCTCCAAGGAATTTCCCCCTCCCATATAGTGAGGATGCTCCCAAAGGTACCTGACCCTCTCAAGAAATGGGGTTCCCCTTTTGTAAATGTCCCCAAGGGAAGAGGGACTCCCATGCAATCTGTAACTATTCCCTTATTGGGATCCCCCCAATAATATGCCAATATGAAAATCCCGCGGGAATGGAGATTCCCCGACCCCCCAGAAACTGGATGCCTCTCAGAGAAACCCTCCAGAAAATGGGGACACCCTGGAAACATGAATCCTTTTTTCCTGCGGTCGGATCCTCCATGCAAGCTCCAAGAAACCGGAGCCGTCCTCATGAAACCGGGATCCAAAGAAGCTGAACCCTCACCCAAGGAATACGAACTTCTCCAGGGAAACTGAATCCTCCGCAATCATAGAACGAGGAATACTCCCAAGATGGAAAGTTCTCCCCTCCCCCAACCTAACCCCATCCACCACCCACCTAAGAAAGGGGACATCAGGGAGCCAAGTCTGCCCAGCGATGGAGGAACAGACCCCAGTCGGCTACCAACGGGAACAAGGAGAGAAGAGGGAAGGTATCTGGGGTCCCGATCCTCGCCCCGCTCCCCGCCTCGCCCTCGCTGCGGGAGGGCCGGGCCTCACCTGCAGCGCCGTCTTGCCAAAGCGGTTCAGGGCGTCGGGGTGCACCAGCTCGCGGTGCAGAAGGCGGCGCACCTCCTGCACGTCTCCCCGGGCCGCCGCCCCGCTCAGCCGGTCGCCGGCGCGGACCTCCTCCAGCAGCATGTCGATATTTGCGGCCTGCGAAGCCCCCCGCCCCACCCCGACGCGGTCAGTGCGGGGGAGCCCACCGGCGCTGGCCCGAACAACCCTCCCACAGCGTCCCCGGCCTGCGCGAGGCTCCTGGTCCGACTCGCCAGTCCGGGGCTCCTGCGCGACCCCCGCCCTCCCGGCCGGCTCCTCCCCCTGTCGGCCGGTGGGCCCGGGCCCAACCCTCCGAGGCCCACAGCGCCCGGCCCGGCGCCCGCCCCTTGGGGGCCGGGTCTCCCCCAACTCACCCTCCCTCCTCCTCGACGGGCGGGGTCTATTCTGAGCAGACGCCGACGCCGCAGCCGAGCCGGCCGCCAGGGGGCGGAGCCAACGCGCTCAGGGGCCCGCCCCCGAACGCCGCGGATTCGTTTTCTTAAGAACTAGCTAGGTTGTAGCCCAGCTGCATTGCCCGGCTCTGGACCCTATAGTGCCCCGCCCACTCGGCCAGCGCAGCCAATGGCCACGCGTCGCCAGGGAGGCTGTGCACACGGGCGTGGGCGGGTCCGCTTCTGATTGGGCGAACTGCGGCGACCGGTAGACCGCCGGCAATGGCGGGGTTTTCGGTTTTTCAAATGCGCCGGGCGGGCGGGAAAGAGGGCCGGTTTAACTGACCCAGGGGAGAAAGGTCAGGAGCAGAGCAGCACGGGCCGCTCCGGGACCTCGGCACCTCCGAGGGAAAGGGAGGCAGGGCTGGGGCCGCCCTGTTCGGAGTTCTACCGTGCGATAAGTATTTATTAGCTCTTACTGTGCTGAGCGCTTTGATTCATTCACTCTCTGTGTGCAGGAACCGTTCTCTGTGTGCAGGAACCCGGCGCTGGGGAGCGCACATTCAAGCAACTAAATAATTTTAGATAGTCTTAAGCACGGTGAAGAAAATAAAACGTGGAAATGGGGTGGATGAGGAAGGAATCACATTCGGCTCAGATGGGGCCAGCCGGGGCACAGCAAGTGCAAGGGCGTGGAGGAAAGTTCACGCTGCAGGTGCCACGTGGGTAAGCCTGGGAGGCGAGAGTCGCGGTCGGAGGCTCTTAACAGAGACCTTCAAACATTTACGGAGCACCTACTGTGTACTAGGCGGCCAAGTGGAGAGCAAGCTGGGTGCCTCCTGCTGCAGGACGCCTACCGTTTAGGGCTGGAGAAGACAATAATTACATATTTTCAGAATGGTATACACTGTGGAGCTGACAAATCGGGATAAGTAATAGTCTCTTGGGAAAAGAAGGCCGTTGAAAGAGAGAGGTCAGAGAGGGCCACCCTGAGGAGGTGACATTTGATTTGAGACCTGAAGGTGAGGGAAGGAGCCATGTGGGATCTCTGGGGGAAAGCATACCAGGTGAAGACGCTGCAGATGTAAAGGCCCTAAGGTAGGGGCACGCCTAGTAAGTCCAGGAAGAGTGAGGGAGAGAGGGAGAGAGGGGGCAGGAGGTGAGGGCAGGTAGGGGACGGGGAGGGGTAATGTTGATCAGGCCTGTGGGCTGCTGTGAGCGCTTGACTTTTACTTTTTAAAAAGAATGGAGCTATGATCTGATTTAGGAGTTAACGGGCGCCCTCTGGCGGCTATGATGGTAACTGGCTGTCGTGGGGGAGGGAAGCCCAGAGCCCCGGGAACCAAAGTGGGGGCAACTGCGAGGGCCCAGATGAGTGGCAATCGGGATGAGAAATGGATATGTGTTGCTCACGCTTATCCCAGCACTTCAGGGGACAGCCCTGGCACTCCCCAGCCGCCAGCCAAGAAACACATAACAGCAGCTAGATTCATTTTTAATGCCATCCTAAAACTCAGAATGGGCCAGCGGGGTCTCTGGGCTCCGCACACCTCCTAAGGCAGGTCACTGCAAGAAGGCACTCATGAGGGGGACTTCAAGCCCCTTTTCTATTTCTTCATATAAAATGGGAGGGGGGAGGGGCGGGAGCCTGGAGACAGGGAGACCATCCCTCCCAGCCTATGGGTAAAGGAAAAGGCTGGGAGCCAGCCAGCCCTTAAGAAACTGCTAATTCAGGGACTGCCGTCCCACACACACACACGCATCCCATCTTCCCTCTCTCTCTCTAGAGTTCGCAGTCGGGGCCTGGGGAGAGGACGGCCTATGTTCAAGCCCCCACTTCTTCTCCCTTCTAGCTGGTACGAAGTTGATAATCTGCAGGGAAACAATGAGCAGGGACCATCTCAGAACTGGGGAAAGGAGACAAAGGGACAGGCCCCCCACCCAAGTCCAGCCCCTTCCCCAGCGCTCATGGTCAACCCTACAGGTATGTAACAAGGTTAAGGACTGGCTCAAACATGGGGACCGTAACCACAGCAACAAGCCTGCTTCCAGGCAGTAGATGAGGGTGCTATGTGTTCGGCCCCTCATCCAAACCCCACCACCACTAACCTGGAACTGGCAACTGTCCCCACTTTAAAGATAAGCAGACCGAGGCCCAGGGTGGCACACTGACAAAGACAGGGTAGACTTGGGGCCAGGCCTGTTGAGTTTTGGAGCCCTCTGAGACAGGATGTATTAAAGCCCTAAGACCATCCCCTTTCATCTCCTTGTCTCCGTCATCCCAGGGAGCTGGGCTGCCTTACCGCCACTCTGGGTGATATAGCGGACCCAGGGCAGGGCCTGGTAACCACTCTTCTCGATGATCTTCATGTATCGGACCTGAAAAGGGATGAAAGGAGGTGGCCCAGGCTAGGGGGAGAGAGCTGGCTGGGGCCAGGGGAAAATATATAACACAACTTCGGGGAATAAGAAATCACAGGCTTGGGGACTTCCCTGGTGGCACAGTGGTTAAGACTCTGAGCTCCCAATGCAGGGGACCCAGGGTTCGATCCCTGGTCAGGGAACTTGATCCCACATGCATGCTGCAACTAAGAGTTCGCATGCCACAACTAAGGAGCCCGCCTGCCGCAACTAAGACCCAGTGCAACCAAATAAATAAATAAATATTAAAAAAAAAAAAAAAAAAAAAGCACAGGCTGGGAGAAATGAAGTAACATGGCTCAGGGCAAAGATATGGCAAGGACAGTGTGGGGGGGTGGTTAGGGGAGAGGTGGTCCAGGACAGTGGGAAAGATGGCTCAGTATAAGGGAATAGACACAACACAGTTTAGGCACAGGGCAAAGTAAGAGGGGGAGGGGGAGGGGACCCAGGCTGAGAGCAGAAAAGGCAACACTGTTCCAGGAAAAGACAAGGATGATTGCAAAGGAGAGATATGCCAGGCCAGGGAACGGAGGTGATCCAAGCTAAGAGATAGGAGAGCAGGGAACCCACTGAGGTCAAGGAGAGGAGCCACTCTGCCCACTTCTCTCACCTGGATCCCGGAGACGGTGAAATAGGGGATCTCAAACTTGACTCCGATGGGGGGCCGGCCCTCTACCTCCTCCTTCTCCACGCTGGGGAGGCCAAAGTGGGCGCGCATCAGGTACTCCTTGCCCCCCTGAGGGCACATGGAGGTATCAGACACATTGAGGGGCCCCTCTATACCCCAGACAATCCTCATGGCAGCCCCTAGGTGT
This sequence comes from Monodon monoceros, assembly GCF_005190385.1. Classification (NCBI taxonomy): domain Eukaryota; kingdom Metazoa; phylum Chordata; class Mammalia; order Artiodactyla; family Monodontidae; genus Monodon; species Monodon monoceros. The sequence continues at coordinate 162,892,056 of NW_021703768.1, forward strand.
AGGCTCTGCTCTCAGCCTGTTTTACAGACCAGAAAGTAAAGGCTCCTGGCCAAGACTCACAGCCAAAGCTTCTGACTGCAAAGCCTGGTCAGGGACCTTCTAATGATCACCTCCCATTTTCCAGGCCCTGATGAACAGCCCCACCAATATCCCAGGGACAGACCAATCCTCCCTCCAGCAGCCCAAGGATGTGGGTAACATGATATTGCCTATTTTACAGATGGGCAAACTGAGGCTCCATGAGAGGAAGTGGGATTCCCAAGGCTGTCTGGGATTGGGAGAATTTAACTATTATGCTGGTCTGGTTTCCAGCTTTATCATCCCTGAAGGATAGCCGTGTGCACACGTAGGTGGCTCTCTGATTTATTCTCTGCCTTGCCCTCAAGAAGCAGGGGTAGGTCCCCCAGATCCCCCGCCCATCCCCGGTGCTCACCGGGAAAGACTTGATACTCCAGATAACGACGTTCTTCTCTGGCATGTACTTGGCACTGCCCACGCTGGTCTTGAAGCGTGGGGAGTCGGCATCGCTGGGTACCGGCACAGATATCTCCACGCTGTTGGCCACCGACTGCTTCTTAAACTGCCCCTTAGCCTGTCAGTGGAGAGAACATGGGGCATGAGGAATTCAGGCAAATATTCACCAAGGCCTTTTCATGTGCCAGCTCATCAAAAGCCCTGAAGTGGGGACCATAATCCAGCCTATTTTCCAGATGAGGAAACAGGCACAGAGAAGTTAAAGCATTTGCCTGGAGACACACAGCCAACAAGTGGCAGAGCCGGGGTCCACACCCAGGAGAGACTCCAGAGGTCCTGATTTTGTTTTTTTGTTTTGTTTTTTGGCTGTATGCAGAGCATGCAAGATCTTAGTTCCCCGACCAGGGATGGAACCCACGCCCCCTGCAGTGGAAGCGCAAAGTCTTAACCACTGGACTGCCAGGGAGGTCCCCCAGAGGCCCTGCTTTTGGTGCCTTCCGTTTGGAAAGTGTCATACACCTTTGTCTGGTTCAAAAGATCCCTCATTTGAGCAGCCCCTAAGGCAGGTTCTGCTCTCAGCCCACTTTACAGACAAGAAAGTAAAGGCTCCTGGCCAAGACTCACAGCCGAAGATTCTGACTGCAAAGCCTGAAGGGTCCTCAGCCCGTCACAGAGTTTTCATTTGAAAGCTGAAATTTACTGACCCCCTACCATGTTCTGGGCCCTGTGCCAAGCAGTTAGCCCTCTCACTAATTCTCTAAAGTAGGAGCCATTCCTAAGGTCCATTTTACAGATGAGGAGACTGAGGCCCAGAGAGAAAGAGCATTTTGCCCGAGTCACGTAGTTGATAACCGGCACAGCAGGGATTTGACCCAAGCCTGTGTTCTCAATCCTCACATGTTCTCCTTACAGATAAGTTACAACATTATAGCCAGATCTTTTTTAAGATCTGGCTTTTAACACAAGGACTCTAAGTGTCCATGTGCAGTAGCTAGCATTATGATGACTGCTCTTATTTATGAATTTGGTGGTGGGGGGGAATATATGAGAGGTGGGATTGGGGGCAGAGGACCTGGAGGTAAAACAAGGCAGGGGGTGTGCTGTCTGGAAGGCACCAGCTTTAAGGCCCTTTCCACTTTCCCTGCCTGTAGAGACGGGGACACTGGGGATGTCAACACCCCCGCCCCGTGACCGTCCACTCCACAACCCAGCTCCCCGAAGACTCTAAGACTGGGGAACAAAGTTAAATCTGAGAACACAGACTCTTGAGCCAGGCAGACCCAAGTTCAACGTGCCCCCTCCCTTCCTAGATGAATGACATCTTAATTCTTCTGGGCCTCAGTTTCCCCATCTGTAAATGGGGCTAACTATATGCTCTGGAGAAGCTCTTGCTTGGGGCACCGGGAGACAAGCACAGGGGTATTCATGGTAAGGTGAACCAGAGTAGCCAGGAACTGAAAACAACCCATGCAAGAGATGGGACAGAAGATTCTCACGGTGGAATATTCTACAGCCACAGAAATGGATGCACTAAGCTCTGGCTGCTGGGATTCCTCTTAAAAATCCACGTTACCTGAACAAAGCAAATTATACAGAAAGTCATACAGCTCCAGTCCATGGATATAAAGGTCAGAAACCAGAAGAATGAAATATTTGTGGTTATAAATGCAGGTGGCAAAACTATAAAGGAAAGCAAAGAAATTATTTACAGGAAATTCAAAATTGTGGCTACCTGCAGGCAAAAGAGGAGCAGTAATTGGGGGAGGGGCAGGTGGGGGTTCAGAAGAGCTGGTGGAGCCAGACACGTTCAGATAAGCTGTGTGGCTTATTATTAATCTTTAAACCATATAAATACACTATATGGTTTATATACGTGTATGAAAGTAAATAAGTAAAACAGATCATGTGTCAGATGGTGGTAAGTAATAAGGGAAAAACTACAGCAAAGAAGGGAGGTGGGAAAATCAGGGAGGGCTTCTCTGAGGAGGTGACATTTAAGCAAAGAACTGAAGGAGGTGAAGGAGCAAGCTATGTGTATATATGGGTGGCTGGGGGCAGAATGATCCAGGGGACAGCCGGGGACCATGCCTGGCGTGTTTGAGAACCAGCCAGAAGACTCAGGTGGCTGGAAGGAAGTGAGGGGCAGGGAGGGAGGTAGGAGATGAGGTTACACTGATGGGGGAGGGGGGGCGGGTATGAAGGGGCGGATCCAGCATTGTGAGTAATTATTCCCCAGGGCCCACCTTGACCATGATCTCCACGCGGCTGTGGGAGAATTTCTCAATGACAGATTCAATCCAGATCAGCGGCTTGACCTACAGACAGAGGAAGAGGGAGTTCTCCGAGGCTCTGGGGTCAACTCTTAACCCTTGCCAGGGGCTTGACCCTGCCTTACCTGGGTGCTGAGGCGGTAGGACATGAGCTCGAAGTCACCGTCGGGCGGAATGAAGGAGATGGTACGGTCGTTGTCGAAGCGAGACAGCCGCACACACTGGTGGAATTTCACATCCTCCAGTTCCACGGACTTGTTCTTACTCCCTGAAACTCGGAGCCGAGTTAGCAGCGTGATCCTGAAGCCTGGGGCGACCCTGGAGCCCGGGGCATGGTCCCTATCCTTGTCTTCCCTTTCTACCGCTACGATCACCCCCATTTAACAGATGAGGAAACTGAGGCCCGGAGTGGATGAGTAACTTGCCCAGGGTCACCCAGCTGGCCAGGAGCGGAGCTAGGATCTGAACTCCGGGAATCAGGCTCTTGCTGCCAGGTTGTTAAATATGATGCTGTTCTGTCCCCTACTCCCGCTAGAATGTCAGACCCATGAGGGCAGGGATTTTTTTCTTCACTGCGGTCTCCTTGAGCCTGGCACTCAATAATGAAGCAGTTGTTTGCTCAAGGAACCAGCAAATGCAGTACTGGGCACAACCAGAAGAGGGCGGGCGAGTGCTATTTCAGAACTGACTGCAAGTCTCTCGGTACCATCCACCCCTGATGGGACGAAGTCTCAGGCTCCCGCTTGCGTCCCCTTCCAGAAACTTACGGCCAGTGAGCTCGAAGAGCACGCGGTCATTGAGGCCCAGCCTCAGCTCCGGCATTCCTGACAGAAACACCTTGAGCTTGATGGTGCCCACGATCTCACTCAGCAGGACACTGCCGTTGGCGTTGACCTGAGGATGGACACACGGGGCGGGGGGGGGGGGGGGTTCAACAGGCATAGGGCCCACTCTCCTGCCCTAAGGCCATGGCAGGGGTGGGGCAGAGGTATGGGGGCTCACCAGCAGGTTGACGGACTCTATGACATCGATGAAGACTTCGTTCTTCTTGTATTTGATGCCCTCCGAGCGCCAGGACACAGCATTGGTGACAGTGGGTGGCACTCGTGACTTGCCCGTCTCCAGCTTGTTGCCCTGCTGCGTGATGTATCTGGCAGGGCAGGGAGATGAGCAGGTAGGCCCAGGGACACTTCCCCAGCCCTCCCCAACTTTCTTCTACCCATGGCCCACCCTGTGGTTGACCCAGGGCCCACTCACTCCTGCAGGATTTTGCTGTCCGTGGTCTGTGGGAAGCCGAAGTCCATGAGCTCATCCAGCAGCTCGTAGACGATGACAAAGTTGTCTCGAATGCTTTCCTCCTCCAGCTCCTTGAAGTATTCAGAGAATACCTGCGGGTGCAGGGAGACCGACATCCACAGAGGTGTGGCTGGTGTAGCTGTGGGCTGAGTCCCCACTCACCCAGCCAGCCACCCAACAAGCAACTACTGTTAGTTGCTTATATATACTGACAATATACTGTCAGTATATTAATGGTGAACAAAGCCAACAGGGTCTCTGCCCTCCTGGAATGGACCCACCTCAGAACAAGGTTTGTAAATGCATGAAATAAAATACACAAGATGGGAATTCCCTGGTGGTCCAGTGGTTAGGACTCTGCACTTTCACTGCCAAGGGCCCAGGTTTCATCCCTGGTTAGGGAACTAAGATCTCACAAGCCAAGATGCAACGCGCAGCAAAAAACAAAAAAAACAAACAAAAAGAAACACAAGATGGCAAAGGAAAACTGTTACACAGGAATACGTCTCAGTTTATGGACTCCCTGAATTCTATCCAGGGGCCCTTGGGACTTGGGGGACCCCAAGATGGGAGTCCCTGGGATTAATAGGTATCACCACAGCAGAGAACCTGTCAGTCACCCAGCATTGGAAACCTCATCCTTCATCCTGCTCCAGCCTCTCTGGCCTTTTTTCTGTTCCCATCTCAGGGCCTTTGCACATGCTATGCCCACTGCTTAGGACACTCTCCTCACGGCAGCCTCCTTGTGACAGGCCTCAGCTCCTCAGTGAAGCCACCACTATCCCTTGACCCCTGTGAGTATCAGGGTGAGACTAGCACCCCAGTGACTGGTTATCACAATGTCCCTTTGAATCTCCTTCTTGCCCTTTATTTTTTTATATACATATTTATTTATTTTTTGGGGGGGGGTCTTTGTTGCTGCACATGGGCTTTCTCCAGTTGCGGCGAGTAGGAGCGGGGGCTATTCTTTGTTGTGGTGCATGGGCTTCTCTTTGTAGTGGCTTCTCTTGTTGCGGAGCATGGGCCCTAGAACGTGAGGGCTTCAGTAGTTGTGGCGCACAGCCTTAGTTGCTCTGTGGCATGTGGGATATTCCCGGACCAGGGCTTGAACCTGTGTCCCCTGCATTGGCAGGCAGATTCTTAACCACTGCGCCACCAGGGAAGTCCCTCCTTCTTGCTCTTTAACTCCTCAGCATAGGCAGGGACAGTGCCTGTCTTATGCACAGCTGTGTCCCCACCTCTGCCTGGCAGAGAGGAGACAAATCAATACAGATCTCTTGTTTGTCGAAGTATAGTATATTTACTAGGAATTTTTTTTGGCTGCACCGTGCGGTATGCAGGATCTTAGGTCCCTGACCAGGGATCGAACCCGTGTGCCCTGCAGTGGAAGCATGGAGTCTTAACCACTGGATGGCCAGGGAAGTCCAGGACTCTGTGCTTTCACTGCTGAGGGTGTGGGTTTGATCCCTGGTCGGGAACTAAGATCCCATAAGCCACACGGCGGCCAAAGGAAAAAAAAAAGTATTTACTGAGCACTTTCTCAGTCATTGAGAATGGCATATAGTAAGGGCTCAATAAATTACCATATGATAGTATGATACAACATTAGTGGTAATGCTAACAATAATACCAACCCTTTATTGAGCACTTACTGTATACTGAGCACTGTTTTAGGCACTTTAGAGGTACAAATTTGATTAATTTGTACAACAACCCTGCGGCAGGACTAAACCCAGTTGAGAGGCACAGAGAGAAGTGACTTGTTCAAGGTCACACAGCCGGGAAGTGGGGGAGCTGGGTCTGGAACCCAGTTCCCTCTGGTTCAGTTTTGAGCACCGGAGACCTCCTTGGTTCCTACCCTATAGGGAGAGATGATCCCACAGCAGCTAATGAGAACACAGAGCGATGGGGCTTTGATGGTGACACCCCCAGGGAAATCTTCCTAGGAGAGATGGATTCCGAAAGAGGTGGGCAAGACAGGTAGACAGACAGACCAGCCGGCCAATGGAAGGCCAGGACCTACCTCCACTGTCTTGTAGAGGAACGAGTACACGAGGGAGGCGTTGGCGTTCTTCAGTGTGGTGGCCACCACTGCAGGCAGCGAGGTTAAGGAAAATGTGCCGTTTTGAAGGGTTCCAATGGAGCACAGACCCTGAACCCTCACCCTCCAGCCTGAGCCACTGCTGTCTTGTGCACCTCTTGTCCCTGCCCACCACTCCGGGCCCCCAGGGATCCTCCCGTGGCCCCGGATACAGTAGAGGTTGCTGTATTTGATCCACAGGAAGTGGACCCGGCCGTGACTCATCAGTGGGGCCAGGGCGCCCTCCTCCTCCCGCTGCATGAGCAGAGGCATGAAGTGCTCAATCTCACTCATGGCCACATCGCCCTTGTAGTTGCGGCTGATCAAGGGCTAAGGGTGGGAAGAGAAGGTCTGGTCACTGCTGGGATCCAGGGACTGTCCGCCCGGGGGCATCAGAGTGCCGAGCTCTGACCCTACTTGCTGGCTGAGGGGGCATGGGCAAGGCTCTGCCTCTCTGCATCTCAGTTTCCTCCTCTGCAAAATGGGCACGGGATAATGACAGCTAGAGCGTCTAGAGCCCTCACTGACATCTACTAAAGCCTGGTTGTTTGCTAATTTATTCTGCTGTCACCACAACCCTATGAGGTAGGTGGTATCTCCATTTTACAGATGAGGAAACTGAGGTATGAACCACGCCCATAGTCAGTGAGGAAGCTGGGAATTGAACGAAGATGCCCCAGCTCCAGAATTCCTGCTCTCAAGCCAGGCTCCATAGGTACCAAATCGGTGAGGTAGGGACGATGAAAGGAAAGAAAGAGAGAAAAAAAGAAAAGAAACAATTATATCCATATATCTCTCATACATCTCTCATAGTCCATATAGCTCTGCCTGGCAAGCAGCAATAACAATACCTACTTGGTGAGGTTGTTTAGTCCAGTGTTTAGAACAGAGAGGGCACCCGCAGGTCCTCACACACCTTAGCTCCCACTATGATTATTATCAGAAATATTATTTTCACCGCCACTGTTATTATGGCTACCGAATGACAAGATGAATGGGAGGGGGCACCAGAAAGGGACAAGACAGCCCCAAAGGGGAATTAGGCTCTCCGGCCCCTGCTGTCTTTCCCAAATATTAGTACTGTGGATGATGATGGCGACAGAAATAATAATTTCAATTGGCTGAACGCCTAATGTTTGCAGCAGGGCTACTGCGCTAGGTGGTATACACGCATAAGGTTGTATTCGTTCTTCTTGGGTGGGGACTTCTGTTATTCCCATTTGTACGGACAGGGAGACTGAGGCTCAGAGAGGAGAAGCCCCTTGCCTCAGACACGCGGCTAGTGAACAGTGGAGGTGGGATTCGACGCGGGACTCCCAGGGATTGGGGGAGGGGTGTCCCCACGCCCCCAGAGCTTTCCGGGGCCTCGCTGCCTGCAAGGAGGGGCCGCCTCGGGGTCCGGGAGGGTGCAGCCTCACCTGTCCGTTCCCCACTCCCTGCGCCCAGACTCACCTTGCCCTTGACATCGAGGATGAAGACAGCTGAGGCGGACATGGTGGCGGCCGGCGGACCTGGCTGGTGGGGAGGGAGGGCCGGGAGGCGACGGTGGCGCCGCTTCCTTCTTCCTGCGGAAGCGCCCGCGCGCAGGTGAGCACCCAGGTGAGCGCGTCTTAAAGGGGAGGCCACCAGGTGAGCGGCGCAGTCTGCCGACGAGAAGACGCTGCGGGGGCGGGGAGGGGCGGAGCTTCGGATGGGACAGCTGCCCCGCCTCACTTTCCCTTTGCGCCCTGGAGGGCTGATGGGTGGGGACCCCAGACCAACCAACTATGCATCCAACCAACCATCCACCCATCCATTCATCCATCTATTCATCTATCCATCCAACCAATCAACCATTCATCCATCCACCCATCCACTCATCTTTTTTTTTAATTAATTGATTAATTTTTAATTTTATTTTATTGTTTTGGCTGCGTTGAGTCTTCGTTCGTTGCTGTGCGCAAGCTTTCTCTAGTTGCGGTGAGCAGGGGCTACTCTTCAGTGCGGTGCACGGGCTTCTCGTTGCGGTGGCTTCTCTTGTTGCGGAGCATGGGCTCTAGGCGCGTGGGCTTCAGTAGTTGTGGCACGCGGGCTCTCGAGTGCAGGCTCAGTAGTTGTGGCGCACGGGCTTAGTTGCTCCGCGGCATGTGGGATCTTCCTGGACCAGGGCTCTGAACCCATGTCCCCTGCACTGGCAGGCGGATTCTTGACCATTGTGCCACCAGGGAAGTCCCCATCCACTCATCTTGTTTCTTTTGTCACTTCCACATGCATGTGCACCCGAATAGAGCAGGGACTTTGTCCTTTTCATGTCTGTGTCCCCAGGGCCCAGTGCTGGGTGCTCAATATGTGTCTAATTAATTAATTATTACCATAAATATTTACTAAATAATTTATTCTTTCACTCAGTGACAGGAACTATGAGTTACACTCTTAGCAGGACAAATGTAGCTGCCTTTTTTTTTTTTTTTTTTGGCCACAGCCATGTGGGATCTTACTTCCCCGACCAGGGATCAAACAAGTGTGGCCCCTGCCGTGGAAGCTCAGAGTCTTTTTTTTTTTAAATTTATTTTATTTTTATTTATTTTTGGCTGCGTTGGGTCTTTGTTGCTGCGCGCGGGCTTTCTCTAGTTGTGGTGAGCGGGGGCTACTCTTGAAGCGCAGAGCCTTAATCACTGGACCACCAGGGAATTCCCCAAGTAGCTGCTTTTATTGTTATTCCTAATGTTACTCTTTCAATTTTTTTTAATTAAAAAATTTTTTGTACCGTTTTTAAAGGTCACACTCCATTGGCAATTGTTACAAAATATTGGCTATATTCCCCGTGTTGTACAATACATGCTGTAGCCTATCTGACACCTAATAGTTTGTGCCTCACCCCCCATCCCTATATTGCCCCTCCCCCTGCCACTGGTAACCATTAGTTTATCCTCTATATCTGTGAGTCTGGTTCTTTTTTGTTGTGTTCACTGGTTTGTCGTAATTTTTAGATTCCACATATAAGTGATATAATACAGTATTTGTCATTCTCTGTCTGACTTATTTCACTTAACATAATGCCCTCCAAGTCCATCCATGTTGCTGCAAATAGCAAAATTTTGTTCTTTTTTACAGCTGAGTAGTATTCCATTGTGTATATATACTACATCTTCTTTATCCATTCATCTGTTGACCAACACTCTAATGTTACTCTTTTTTTTTTTTAATTTATTTTATTAGGGAATTCCCTGGAAGTCCAGTGGTTAAGACTCCATGCTTTCACTGCCAAGGGTGTGGGTTCGATCCTTAGTCAGGGAACTAAGATCCCACAAGTCACAGGGCGTGGCCAAAAATAAATAAATACATAAATAAAATAAAATTTATTTTATTGAAGTATAGTTGATTTACAATGTGTTAATTTCTGCTGTACAGCAAAGTGATTCAGTTATACATATATATACATTCTTTTTCATATTCTTTTCCATTATGGGTTTATCACAGGATATTGAATATAGTTCCCTGTGCTATACAGTAGGACCTTGGTTTTCTTTAATTAATTAATTGTATTTTTGGCTGCATTGGGTCTTCATTGCTGGGCGCAGGCTTTCTCTAGTTGCAGTGAGCCAGGGCTACTCTTCGTTGCGGTGCGTGGGCTTCTCATTGCGGTGGCTTCTCTTGTTGCAGAACTTGGGCTCTAGGCGCGCAGGCTTCAGTAGTTGTGGCTTACGGGCTCTAGAGCGCAGCCTCAGTAGTTGTGGCACATGGGCTTAGTTGCTTCGCGGCATGTGGGATCTTCCTGGACCAGGGCTCTGAACCCATGTCCCCTGCATTGGCAGGCAGATTCTTAACCACTGCACCACCAGGGAAGGCCAGGACCTTGTTGTTTATCCATACTATATATAATAGTTTGCTTCTGCTAATCCCAAACTCCCAGTCCATCCCTCTCCCACCCCCCTTCCCCTTGCAACCACAAGTCTGTTCTATGTGTCTGTGAGTCTGTTTCTGTTTTGTAGATAAATTCATTTGTGTCATATTTTAGATTCCACATGTGATATCATATGATATTTGTCTTTGTCTGACTTATTTCACTTAGTATGATAATCTCTAGATTCATCCATGTTGCTGCAAATGGCATTATTTCATTCTTTTTTTATAGCTGAGTGGTATTCCATTGCATATATGTACCACATCTTTATCCCCTAATGTTAGCTCTTTTTTTTTGTTTTTTTTGGCTGCGCCACGCAGCTTGTGGGATCTTAGTTCCCTGACCAGGGATCGAATCCGGGCCCTCAGCAGTGACAGTGTGGAGTCCTAACCACTGGACCACCAGGGAATTCCCTCCCCTGATGTTACTCTTATTCATTCCCAACGTATTTATAAGGTCCTACTATGTGACATTAGGATGTTGATAGAATGTTGAAAAGATAAATGGTCATCATTAGTATGACTATAATTATTATATTATTCACTCAACCAACACTTATTGAGCACTTACTGTGTGCTAGACTGGATATATGGAAGCCGTTTTCATTATGGTGATGATGGTTCATTCAGTGAGTGAATATTTATTGAGCGCTCCTGGGACACTATGGATGGTGACGCAGACAAAGCCACTCCACTGCTCTCCTCCTAGGGAGGGCGAGAGGTATGCAACTTGAAAACCAAAAAAAATAAGGTGACCCTTGAGAATTCCCTGGCGGTCCAGTGGTTAGGACTCCACGCTTTCACTGCTGAGGGCCCAGGTTCCATCCTTGGTCAGGGAACTAGGATCCCACAAGCTGTGAGGCGTGTGTGTGTGTGTGTGTGTGTGTGTGTGTGTGTGTGTGTGTGTTGGAGAATAAATGGGGGGCTGTGAGGCAGGGAGATCAGAGAAGGAGCTGACATTTGAGAAAGTCCTGAGTGTAAATGGTAATGTGATGAGATCCCATTACTGCCAGGGACTATTTGCCGATCCCTTAACTGTGCTGAGGTTCATGGGCTTCCCATCCCTGAATTTCCACCATGATCTTCAGAGCAGGGGCAACCCAAGGGAAAGTCCCACTGCAGAGCCTGGCACAAAGCTGGTAACAGTATTGTTTCTGTTGTTGTTCGTGTGTGTGCTGGTTGAGTGCATGGGCTCTGGACCCTACGGCTTGGGCTCAAGTCCTGGGTATGCAAGCAGCCAGCTGGATGGCCTTGGGCACCTGGCTTCCCCTCCCTGGATCTCGGTTTGCACATCTATGAGATACAGTTAAAACTGCACTTTACTATAACCAACAAGGACCTACTGTATAACACAGAGAATATATTCAATATTATGTAGTAACCTATAAGGGAAAAGAATCTGAAGAATAATGTGTGTGTGTGTGTGTGTGTGTGTATATATATATCATAACTGAACCACTGTGCTGTACACCTTAAACTAATATGATATTGTAAATCAACTATACTTCAATTAAAACACACACACAAATAAAATAAAAAGAAATAGGGGGGCTTCCCTGGTGGCGCAGTGGTTGAGAGTCCGCCTGCCGATGCAGGGGACACGGGTTCATGTCCCGGTCTGGGAGGATCCCACATGCCGCGGAGCGGCTGGGCCCGTGAGCCATGGCCGCTGAGCCTGCGCGTCCGGAGCCTGTGCTCCGCAACGGGAGAGGGCACGACAGTGAGAGGCCCGTGTACCGCAAAAAAAAAAAAAAAAAAAAAATAGGGAGGGATCAATCAGGAACTTGGGATTACATACACACACTACTATATATAATAAGGTAGATAACCAACAAGGACCTACTGTATAGCACAGGGAACTCTACTCAATATTCTGTGATAACCTGTATGAGAAATGAATCTGAAAAAGAATGAATGTATGCATATGTATAACTGAATCACTTTGCTGTACACCTGAAACTAACACAACATTGTAAATCAACTATACTCCAATAAATTTTTTTAAAAAACCTTGCAAAATGAAAAAAGAAAAGAGGAAAAAAAAGGAAAAAAACCCAGAACAAAATAAAAACAAACACAGTAAAAAAATCCACTGCTCTTTCCTAATTAGGTTACAGCGCAGCTCAACTGAGTTATGACATGCAACACGATGCTTGGAACTGTGCCTGGGATGGAGCCTCCCAGCTCATCAGCTACCGTGGACCCTGGGTTACACCCCAAGATTGTTGGCAGGGAAGTTTGTGGTGGGGAGGGGAAAGGAAAGGGAAAATAAATCTCAGCCTGCCTGAGAATGATCGTGCTCCACAGAGGGAGGGAGGGTCCTGCAGGGCCTCTAGGGGGAGACACTCAGCTCTCCCATGCTTAGTCCCTCCTTCACCAAACCCAGCCCCAGGTCTTTATCAGCCTCTGAAGGGGGGATGGGCATCCCCACAGGGGACCTGAGGAAGGAAGGAGAGAGTACAGCATCTATCAGAACCACCCACTGCTTCTAATATCATTCGCTGAGCACTTACCTTCATGTCCTCTTACAGAGAAAGAAACAGAAGCACAGAGAGGTGAAGCCACTTGCCCAAGACCACACAGCAATTGAGCCAGAATTTGAACCTGAGTTGTGGAGTTTGAGAGCTAGGTCCCAGCCCTCTTCTGTCTCATTGCAGGATACAAGCATTACTATTACTAACAATAGCTAACCCCTATTTGGTGCTCACTACACTCAGGGGCTCCCCTAAAAGTCTCCAATGTGGGAGACAATGTTCTGAGTTAGGAAACCTGTTATCTCCATTTGACAGATAGGAAAACTGAGGCTCAGAAAGAGTGAATGATTTGTACAAAAATCACCCAGCCAGCGGAGGCAGAGCTGGAAATTCTAGCCCTGCAAAGCCTAAGGTTTTAGGTTGCCTCTGCCCAAAAGAGGGGTGTCCTTCGTGCCTCGACCAGCCCCTTGCTCAGAAGGTAAACTGGGTGGATTGAGGACACTGCCAGTCCCTCGCCCCAGCCCCAGCATCATTGAACATTGCAAGGGCCCTTCTCCTGGGGCCCTCATGTTTTCAGGCAGTAAACAGAACCTAAAAGCCTGGGCCCAGCGCCCTGGAATCTGAAACTCAAGGTCTGTTTGGCTGAAAAATTCATGAGCCCAAAAGCTTCAGTGGGATCAGAGAACAGAGCAGCTCTGTGTGCCCAGCTGCCCTACTGCAGCTGCAACCTCCCCCGTCCCTAGAGGCTGAGGCCCTGCCCCAGTTCCTCCTAGATGCCTACAGGGACCTTGCCTCTAGACACCCCCCTTAATCTCTTCTCCACACCACTAAAGGCATCTCCCTGAAACTCACAGTCCTATGGCCCTCCCTCACCCTCACATAGCCCAGGGCTCCCCAATGCCCTCAAGCTGCCCTGCTTGACAAAGTTTGACCCCTGATGACCTCTCCCAGGAGGCACGCTTGAACCCATTGACTCAGACACACTGACTCCACCTGGTTCTCACTCAGCTCTCAGGCCTCCTCTTCAGAAGTCCTTTCTGACCTCCCACCCCCTGTCTTGGTCAGATCCCTCCTCTTTGCTTTCCCAAGTCTCCTGTGCCCCCATCACAACTGTGTTGCACCGTATTTTTAAAAAGCTATTTTAAAAACTTTTATTGTGCTAATATATATTTACCACATAAAATCTGCCATTTTATCCATTTTAAGTGCCAGTCCAGTAGCATTAAGTACATTCGCATTGTTGCACAACCAACACTGCCACCCATTTCCTGAACTCTTTTTCTCTTTTGAAACGGAAACTCTGTCCCCAGTAAGCAATAACTCCCCATCCCGCTCCCTCCATCCCCCGCGGCATGCGGGGTCTTAGTTCTCCAACCAGGGATCGAAACTTCACCCCCTGCAGTGCAAAGGCAGAGTCCTCACCGCTGGACCGCCAGGGAATTTCCACGGAATCTATTTTTTGCTTTTTTTAATTTAATTTTATTTATCTATTTTTGGCTGCGTTGGGTCTTTGTTGCTGTGTGCGGGCTTTCTCTAGTTGCGGTGAGCGGGCTTCTCATTGCGGTGGCTTCTCTTGTTGCGGAGCACGGGCTCTAGGCGCCCAGGCTTCAGCAGTTGTGGCTCGCGGGCTCTAGAGCGCAGGCTCAGTAGTTGTGGCGCACGGGCTTAGTTGCTCCGCGGCATGTGGGATCTTCCCGGACCAGGGCTCGAACTCGTGCCCCCTGCATTGGCAGGTAGATTCTTAACCACTGGGCCACCAGGTAAGCCCCAGAATCTGTTTTTGTTTGTTTTTGCGGTACGCGGGCCTCTCACTGTTGTGGCCTCTCCCGTTGCGGAGCACAGGCTCTGGATGCGCAGGCTCAGCGGCCATGGCTCACGGGCCCAGCCGCTCCGCGGCACGTGGGATCTTCCCGGACCAGGGCACGAACTCGTGTCCCCTGCATCGGCAGGCAGACTCTCAACCACTGCGCCACCAGGGAAGCCCCCTGGAATCTATTTTTTGAAATAGAGTTTTCATTACCCAAGAAACGCATGAATACTTTCTTCCACTAAAGAGACAGAGAGAAAGATCGATAGAACATGATAGATTAGGAAAAAGTCCCCTTTGCCTCCCCTCCCCCAACCTGGTCCTTCTGACATCCCCTATAAAGTTGAAATCTTTTTCTGTTGTTATGTGCAGATGTGTGCCTGTGTGTCTGTTTGATGTATCTCTCTTTCTTTCTCTTTCTCATACCAAAGGTAACCGACTAAAAACAACTTGCTATAATTACTCACCAATAGGACCTGAAAGCCTAGCTGAGCTACTCTGCAGGGTTATGGCTGAGGGGTGTGGAATGTATGTGGAATGTGAAGTTAGCCTTCACGTGTTCAAATTCTTGTTCAGCTCAGTGCTCACTAACTGTGTGTTTGTGGGTAAATTAGTCACCCTCTCTGTGTCACTTTCTGCAGCTGGAAAATGGTTGCAAGGAGTAACACAAAATACTTAATAAATTGCTTAATCTCCCTGTGTCATTTTCCCCAATGGGAAACAGGTGATAAAGATTTAATGAAAAGCACTTAATACCTCACCTGATGCTGACTAATCTCCCTAAACATTTACTCTTGCACTAACCTGCAGGGCCACCTCCTTCTTTCTTAAACTATTGAGATATTTCCCACTATTAAAATGTAACACATATTAAGAAAGGGCAGAAGTCAAGTAACTGTGACAAACTGAACCCATCTGTTTAACCACATCCCCTGTTTCTGTTTCTGCCCCCGCAGGAAGTCACCCTATGGCCTTTCCTGCCAATCACTACCAACAGCAAAGGCCACCTCTGCTCCATGTTCCATGGGTTGATTAGCTATGCCTGTTCTAGAACTTCATATCAAAGTCTCTGGCCTTTTTCACTGGGCATAATGTCTTTTTTTTTTTTTTTTAGATTCATCCATGCTGTGGCAGTTACCAATAATAGTTCATTCCTTCTTCTTGCCGAGGAGTATTCCATGGTATGGATGGACCATAGTTTGACGAACCATTCACCCGTTGATGGACACTGGACACTTGGGTTGCTTCAAGCTAGGAGCCATTATGAATAAAGCTATTACAGAGCTGCTATGAACATTTGCATACACATTTTGCGGGTTTCTTTTCTATTCTTTCTTTTTTTAGTGGTTTTGGTTTTATTTTTCTTGGGTAAATAGGAGTAGAATGTCTGGGTCATATGGTTGATGCCCGTTTATAAGAAACTACCAGATCTTTTTTCCAAGTAGTTGTACCATTTTACATTCCCACCAGCAGTGTAGGAGAGCCCCATTTGGTCCAGATACTAACACTCGGTACCCTCAGTATTTTGAGTTTTAGCTATTCCAATGAGTATGTAGTGGTGTTATTATCAAGTTTTAATTTGCATTTCCCTAATGATTTCATTCTATTCATCCATTGTATGGTGTTCTCTTGTTGTGTTGTGTTGTATGCACCCCTCAATTGGTGGACATACATGTTCTCCACCATTTTTTACAAGAACTCCCAAAACTGCAGGTAACACCTTTTGGCACGTACTCGCCGTGCATATGGTTTCTCCAGGATCAGTGGCAGAGAGGAATCGTATAGGGTGAACACGGTTTGGATTTAATCTTTCTGTCAGAGAACATCCTGACCCACAGCATCAGCTCACCCCGCTTGATGTTACCAAACTCTAAAATTCTTGCCAATCTGATGAATGAAAAATAGCATCTTTTTGTCTGTTCACTCGCACACAGTCGACACTCAATATCTATCTAGCGAATGAGTGGATGGATAGACTGAATGAATGACGACTGCTCCTTGCCCACTAAACGAACCTAGAGGGTCTCTCGAGAACCCAGATAGGAAACAAAGGTTGGGGCTCCACCCCTTCCCGAGCTCGACCCCGCCCATGGGTCCCGCCCCCACCCGCTCGGGACTCCCATTGGTGGGGTCGCGAGGGGATGACCAGGTGCGAGGGGCGGGCCCGGACCCGGGGCGGGGCGCTGCAGCCCGCGGAGCCTCTCGCCCTGCCGGGCTGGGGTCGCGCTGGCTCAGACTCCCCTCCCCGCCCGCCGCGGCCATGGTGGACGAGCGGAAGGACGGAGCCTACGGTAGGAGCCGCCTCTGGCCCGCGGCCGCCTCTGCTGAGTTCGGGGGCCTTGGTGGGGGGAGACATCCGAGATCTTAAACAGCCGCGCTGCAGCTGGGGGCCTCCTGCTTCCCGGCCTTGCATCCTGCTCTGCGCCGAGCCCACACCCACCTGCTCCCGCCAGGTCGCCCTGCATCCCCTCTCGGGAGCCCCTGCTCCCCCTCCAGCTGATGGGCCGGGACACACGGCGCATGCTCCGCCCGGGGAGGTCCCGTTATCTGGGCAGCTCGATGCAGGGTGGGGGAGGGGAGGCACGGCGACCGGGGCTCGGAAAAGGACCAGGGCCCCAACCTCCCCAAATCCTCCTCTTCCAATTCCCTTTATCCACTTCTTCCTCCTGCTCACACTCCCTTAGAAGTAGCCGTTCCGGGCTTTCGGCCACATGGGGAAACTGAGGCAAGACTAGGCAGACCCAGTGCTGGGGTGGGAGGCGATCGGGTCTCGCCCGCCGTCTGGGAAGGGCGGAAACAAGGGCGCCACCGGCGAAGGGACAGGAAGGAAACAGGAAACAATTGAGAAACTTTCCCCGCCCTGTGCAAGGAGCCGGGGGCGCTCGCTCCCATTTCGAGGGGTCCCAGCGACGGGACCCCCTCCCGCGAACCTCTGAGGGCGGCCTCTGGGCCTATGGGATGGGGCAAAGATGAGGCTTCCTCCCCACCCACGCCCTGCAGAGCTTCCCTTCCCAGGGTTCCACGGAGGGGTGTGCGGTCCTCAGTTTCTCTTTTCTCCTCCATTTTGGGTCCCCAGGGCTCAGGTGGGCACACGGCCCACGTGGCACTGCCTTGAGCTAAAGGCGCTCTGCCACCCCTCCTTGTGTGTCTGAAACTTCCTGGAAACTGTGAGACCGAAGGGCCTTGGGGAGGGGGCCGGAAACCGCTCAAAAATAATCAAGAAAAACGAGCTGGTTAGAGCTGTGCCTCCCTCCCCCCAGGGACTGTGGCCTTCAGAGGCTGCAAAGAGAGACAGATAGGGGAGGCTGGGTTCTCCCTGCCCAGCCCAGCCAAGGGCCTGGCAACTGCACAGTCTCTCCCCTCTCTGCTTGAAGCTGCCAGCCCAGACCTCCTGAGGGAACCCCCTTGCTCTTGGTTTTGGCCCAAGCCCCAGACCCTGTGGCTGCCCGTGCTGTGCGTCCCTTCGGTGTGGCTGGCTGTCTCTGATCTGGGATTCTCTGCCTGGGGTCCTCCCTGCCTGTGGGCAGCACCTGAGGGATCTTTGGTCTCCCTGAGGCAAGCCTGGGGGCAGAGTGGACAATGATATGATTCACCCAGCCTTGAATTTGGCCAGAGGGAGCCAGCCATGCATGGTCTTGCCAGGAACACACAGGAGGCAGGGGACCTATGTGCCCAACAGACCTTGTGCTGGGCACTAGAAGCACATTCCATCGACAAATATGTATTGAGCATCCTTCAGGTAGTGTCTAGACACGGAGAACACAGCAGTCAACAGAGTGGAAAAATTCTTGACTAAATACGTAATTTTAGGTAGGAGTGTGTGTGTATGTGTGGTGGGGGGAGGATCATCTGGGATTATTTTAGGTGACCAAGGGCTGGAGGTTGAGCCAGCCATGGGAAGATTTAAGCAAAATGTGGCAGAGGGAACAGCAAACAAACCACACAGTTGCTTAATTATTTCTCTCTGTGAGGCTGGAGAGTGTGAGATGGAGACTTCAGCTGGGTCTTGCAGCCAGGCCCTCACCTCCTCCAGAGGGGCCACATGGCTTGAATCCTCAGAGTGGGCGGGGGGTGATGGTGTCTTGCTTAGTTTGTAAGTAGTCCATTCTCATTAGAACCAAAAACCTAGGGCCCTTGCTCTGCCCTGTGAAATCAGATAACAAGATTTCCTTTGGGAACAGTGTGGTTTGGAAAGAGTGGCTCACAAATCCTCCCCTGTACCCCAGTGCCTTCCCATCAGTCATTGTGAATTTAGTGGGTGATATCAGACAGACATAGGCTCAAATCCTGGTTGGTTCTGATACATACAAGCTGTGTGGCCATGTGTGAGTTGGTGACCTCTCTGAGACTCTGTATCCTCATCTGTAGGGCTGGGCAGACTGTACTGGCTGGTGGGAAGTGTTTTGCACAGTGCCTGGTAAGCTGTATGTGCTCAGGAGGGCTCTGGGACTGGTGATACTGGGGACATGGATTTTTCCATGAGCTGCTGGAGAAGCAGCCCTATCTGTTGAGGCACATACTTGGACAAGACTGGGCAGGACAGAAAGCTCCTTCCCTATCAGACACCATATCTAGAGGAAGGCAGCGTCTCTGAGGAAGCCAGGAAATGGCTCCCGGCCCCGACGGATGTCAGCAAGGGGCACTGCCATCCTTCCCAGCCCACTCTTGGCATGAGCAGTATGGAAAAAGATTCTAGAACCTAAAACAATAGACTCTGATGGGGTTCGGGGACTGGGAAAAAAGTCATGGTGCTTGTTTTAAAAGCAGATTCCATGGCTCATTCGCTAGAGAGTTCAACTCAGCCAGCAGTAGGGCTCTGGCATCTGAATTGTTAAAAATATTGTGGAAGAGGGTATTGTTAATTGTAACTTTTGCAGGGGAAGAGATAATACATTCACATGCTTCAAAAAACAAAAGATAACAAGCTTTATCATGAAAACTCTCCCTCTTGCTCCCTCTCCCAACATCACACTTCATTCTTGGGATGCATCAGTATTACAACATCTTGTGTTTTCTTCCAAAGTCTAGGCCTTAGACCTTTGCATGCAATTATATACATATTCTTTATTTAGTGGCTTTTTTCCCCTTTTACAAAAATGTCAGCAAATCCCTAGAGTACTAGCTTCATGAGGCAAGAAGGCATGTCTGTTTGGTTTGAAGGTGTATCCACAGTGCCTGGCACATAGCACATAGTAGGTGCTCAACAAATGTTTGTTGAATGAAAAGGTGTTTCACATCATGTTGCTTTTTTTTTCCTTTTTCTTAATATATGTCAGAGATGATCCCTTTCTCACATCAGCACCTGGAAACCCTCCTCAATCTTTGCTGATGGTTGCATTAAGCTGTGCATTTGTGGGTGGACCCTCTTATATTGAACCAATCAAGCGGAATATTTTAAACATTTTTTTTAAGATGAAATTTCATTTTATTTATTTAATATATTTTGGCCCTGCCGTGTAGCTTGCAGGATCTCAGTTCCCCGACCAGGGATCAAATCTGGGCCATAGCAGTGACAGCACCAAATCCTAACCACTAGGCCACCAGAGAACTCCCTAAAGTTTTTATTGAAGTAGAAAATTCATACGTAAAAGGGTATAGATTCTAAATGTATGAGGTAACCAGCATCTAGATCAGGTAAAAAATATTACCAGCTTCCTGAATCCCCTCATGCCCAAGGAGGGCCTATCATTATTTTTTTTTTATTTTTTTAATTTTATTTTTGGCTGCATACGGTATTTGTTTTTCTCTTTTTGGCTGCGTTTGGTCTTCGTTGCTGCACTCGGGCTTTCTTTAGTTGTAGCGAGCGGGGGCTACTCTTCCTTGCAGTGCATGGGCTTCTCATTGCGGTGGCTTTTCTTGTTGCGGAGCACGGGCTCTAGGCATGCAGGTTCAGTAGTTGTGGCTCGCAGGCTCTAGAGTGCAGGCTCAGTAGTTGTGGCGCACGGGCTTCATTGCTCAGCGGCATGTGGGATCTTACCCGACCAGGGCTCGAACCCGTATCTCCTGCATTGGCAGGCGGATTCTTAACCACTGTGCCACCAGGGAAGCCCGAGCGCCTATCGTTATTAATATATTTTTTTAAATTTTTGTGGTAAAATACATAACATAAAATTTACCATCTAAACCATTTTTAAGGGTATAGCTCAGTAGTATAAGGTATTGTTATTACATTGTTGCACTGTGGCCTGTTTTTGTAAAGCCAATGGACTAAGAATGGCTCTTGTATTTTTAAAGCGTTCTTAGAAGAATATGTGATAGAGATGACATTTGAACCAGAAAGCTTAAAATTTTTGATACCTGGCCCTTAGAAAAAATTTGTAGATCTGTTGTAAGAACCTTCTCATCACTCCAGAAAGTTCCCTCCTGCCCCTTCCCAGTCAATCCCCAATGGGAGAATAATAATAATAATTATAATTATTATTATTATTTTGACCACACCACGCAGCTTGCGGGATCTTAGTTCCCCCACCAGGGATTGAACCTGGGCCACGGCAGTGAAAGTGCCAAGTCCTAACCACTGGACAACCAGGGATTTCCCAGGGAGGATTATTTTAAAACAGGATTTGAAGTTCTTTTATAACAAAAGTAATATATTCTCTCTGCTGGGCTGGGGGTAAGGGCTGAAAATTAAAAATAAGCCCTCAACCGCATAGATTTTAGCTTTCCAAGTGAAAGAACCCTTCACATACCCTCAGCTAGCTGTCCTCACCCCAGAGGTAAGACAGCCAAGAAGACTCTTTCCAGAGCTTAGACTATTTATTTCTGTGTGTATGTGTGGCATCTGTATCTTTTTAAAGCTCCTCAGGCTGGTTTAATGAGAAAGGGTACTGTTCCTAGGGTGGGCTACTATGTTCCCTTGTGAGATGAAGAGCCTTGCAGTTGCAAAACAATGTCTAATTATGTTAGTTTGTGAAATAGCAAAGTGAGGAACAGGTAACAAAACAGGGGGGATGAGGGATAAACATCTAGAAATCTGCTTAGGTATGTGCCCTGTGGACAGTGTCTAGAAGGGAAACCAGTGAGAGGAACTGCCCCCAGGGAGAGGAAGTGAGGGCTCTGGGCCAGGGGTGAGAGGGAGAGGAATTTTTCTTAGTCCAAAGGCTTGTTCTGCCTGAAGTTTTTTTTTGTTTTAGTCTTGATAAGCATACAGTTTACTTAACATAAGCAAGTTCATTCATAACTTCCTTCAGCAAACATTTATTGTGCAGGTACCATGTGCCAGGTTCTGTCCTAGACCCTGGAGATCCAGCACTTGTCAAGCTGAAATTGTAGAAAGGAACCCAGACAAGATACTAAGATGAATGGGGAAGATTCTCACAATGTCAGAGAAGGTGCTCTGGAGAAAAGTTTAGCAGCAGGGAGGGATAGGCGTGATCTATAGGGCCTGGAAGCAGGGTTTAAAATTTCAAACAGGATCAGAGAAGGTCATCCTGAGGTGACCAGAGGAGTGAGAGAGGGAGCTGGATAGAATGTTTCAGGCAGTGGGCAAGGCATGTGCAAAGGCCCTGGGGCTGGAGCGTGTCTGGTGTGTTTGAGGAGCAGCCAAGAGGCGCGTGTGGCTGGAGTGGAGAGATCAAGGGGGTAGAATGGGAGGAGGCGGGGGCGGAGAGGGGATGGGCAGAGTGTACAGGGCTTTGTGGATCATGGGAGGACTTGGGCTTCTGTTCTTTTTTTTTTTTGGCCGTGCCACGTGGCTTACAGAATCTTTGTTCCCCCACCAGGGATTGAACCTGGGCAGTGAAAGCGCAAAGTCCTAACCACTGGACCACTGGACTGCCAGGGAATTCCCTGGGCTTCCGTTCTGAGAGAGGTGGGAGTCATCGAGTTCTGAGCAGAGGAGGGACCTAGCCTGACTCAGGGGTTCACAGGTACCCCCTGGCCTTTCTGGGGTGCAATGGCAGAAGCCAGGAAACCAGACCAGAGGTGATAGCGCTAGTCAAGGGACATGAATCGCCTTGTAGCAAGGTGCTAAATAAATGAACACATCTACAAAAAAGTTAAGCAGAGTTCTGACTCTCAGCCAGGTCCTGGAACCCAGGATTGGCTCCGTTCCAGTCCCAGCTCCGTTCTTCTAGCTCTGTACTTGCAGAGACCTTTAGTATCCCTGAACCTTTCATATCTGTACCTTTTGCATATCTGAGCCTCAATTTCTCCATCCAGAAAATGGGGTTAATGACAGTATCAGCTCCCTCTCGGGGCTGCCTCAAGGGTTCAGTGAACTCATGTGGGTATAGCACTTAGCTCAGAGCTGGGTCTACAGTAAATGCTTAGTTAATCGGAGTTATTCACAGAGCACACATTTCAAGAGCATGGTATAGATAACCAACAAGGAACTCTGCTCAATACTGTGTAATAACCTAAATGGGAAAAGAATTTGAAAAAGAATAGATAGGTGTATATGTATAATGGAATCATTCCGCTGTACACCTGAAACTAACACAACATTGTTAATCAACTATACTCCAATATAAAATAAAAATTGAGAGAATTCCCTGGCAGTCCAGTGGTTAGGACTCTGCGCTTTCACTGCCAAGGGAGGGCCTGGGTTCGATCCCTGGTCAGGGAACTAAGATCCCACAAGCCTCGCAGTGCGACCAAAAACAATTGAAAAAATTTTTGGAAAAAAAAAAAAAAAAAAGAGCATGGTGTCAGGACCAGAGTTCAAAATCTCAGCTCCTGCCAGCTGTGTGATTTCAGACAAGTCACAAAGCATCTCTGTGCCTCCATTTCTTCATTGTGCCATCTGTCCTCAGAGCCTCGTTGAAAGGATAAAATGGATTCCTAGAAGGAAATAACTGCTTTGGTGCCCGGCACACAGCAGGTGCTCTATCTTTGGTCCTATCATGGTGGCCAGTAGAATCACTTCTAGCTTTCCTACCCCAACCTTTTGTCAAAGGGATTTTTCTGGGCAGCTGGGATGCCTATTACCCAGGCAGAGATTTCTGGGAAGGCAGTGGTGAGCTGGCCTGGCTGCATGGGCGAGGCCTTTGGCTGTTGTAGGCTTTGGGGACTTGGCCTGTATCCAGAAGCCTCAGACTGGGTGGCACTTGATGTCCTGGCACGAGCATTGTGACTGGGTAGCTTGTATCTGTTTCCTTATCTCCTACACCCACTGAACCCGGTGGGCCGGCCTTCGTACTCAGCAAGGCTGGGACCCAACGGCCGCCTCCCCTCCCCGATCCTGGTCTAACGGTCCGACTTTCCCATGCCTTCTCCCCCACCACTGTCACATCTTCAGCTCTGCCTCTGCCAGTATCTGCCCACAAAAGGCCTGGGTTGGAGCCAGAGGGACCTTGGTTTGATTCAGAGCTCCATCCCTCACCAGCTATGTGGTCTGAGCACGTGGCCTCAGTTTGCCCCCTCTGTCAAATGGTACCGTGCTCCTGGTTAGCATTTCTTTTTTCTTATTTTTTTGTTTTCTTTTGGCTGTGCCGTGGCTTGCGGGATCTTAGTTCCCTGACCAGGGATCAAACCCGAGCCCTCGGCAGTGAAAGCGAGTCCCAACCACTGGACCACCAGGGAATTCCCCTGGTTACCATTCCTTAAAGCCTTGTACCCCAGACCTGTGCTAAGTGCTTTTTGAGCACCAAGCCCTGGCAACAGCTACCAGTAAATGCAAGGATGAGTCCCATTCTCCACACAGGAAAACGTTAGCCTGGAGAGGGAAAGGGCTTGTCAATTTCCCCACCCACATTACCGGGAATGGATGACATGCCTTTACCACTGCCGGTTGTTATAAGCAGAGCACATGAAACATGCTGGCACAGACTTGGGCTCAACACGTGTGGGTTGATGGCTTAGAGACCAGGGGGCAGCGAACTTCTGTAAAGGGCCAGAGAGTCAATATTTTCACATACAATCTATGCCTGCTACTCGAGTCTGCCATAGACCACAGACAACATGAAAGCAAGCAGCCGTCAACAATACGAAAACGGGGACTTCCCTGGTGGTGCAGTGGTTAAGAATCCGCCTGCCAATGCAGGGGACACGGGTTCGAGCCCTGGTCTGAGAAGATCCCACAAACCACGGAGCAACTAAACCCGTGCGCCACAACCATTGAGCCTGCTCTCTAGAGCCCGCGAGCCACAATTACTGAGCCCTCGTGCCACAGCTACTGAAGCCCGCGTGCTTAGAGCCCGTGCTCTGCAACAAGAGAAGCCACCGCAATGAGAAGCACGTGCACGGCAATGAAGAGTAGCCCCTGCTTGCCACAATTAGAGAAAGCCCGGGCACAGCAATGAAGACCCAATGCAGCCAAAAATAAACAAAATAAATTTGTTAAAAAAAAAAAACAATATGAAAACGAATGAGCTGGCTGTGTGCCAAGCAAGCTTGATTTATAGCCACTGACATTTGAGTTTCACATGACAAAATAGTCTTCCTTTGATGTTTTTCAGCCACTTAATGGAAAGACCATTCCTAGTGCTGAGCCATATGAAAGCATGGTGGATGGATTTGCCCCACAGGGGACGGATGGTTTGTCAACCCCTGGCCTAAATGGTTAAGACACCGTGGTAGGGACTTCCCTGGCTGTCCAGTGGTTAAGACTTCACCTTCCAGTGCAGGGGGTGTGGGTTCGATCCCTGGTCGGGGAGCTAAGATCCCACATGCTTTGCAGCCAGAAAACCAAAACATAAAACAGAAGCAATATTGTAACAAGTTCAATAAAGACTTTAAAAATGGTCCACGTCAAAAGAAAAAAAAAATCTTAAAAAAAAAAGACGCTGTGGTAGGCAGGATAATGGTCCCCCCAAAAGACGTCCATGTCCTAGTTCCTGGAACCTATGAATATGTTACCATACACGCATAAGGCACTTTGCAGATGGGACTAAATTTAGGATCATGAGGTGGGGAGATTATTCTGGATTATCCAGGTGGCCCCAAGGACAAGGGTCCTTATAAAGAAAAGAGGGGGACTTCCCTGGCTGTCCAGTGGTTAAGTCTCTGCGCTTCCACTGCAGGGGGCGTGTGTTCGATCCTTGGTCAGGGAACTAAGATCCTGCATGCCACGCGGTGTGGCCACAAAGAAGAAAAGAGGGAGGCAGGGGAGTCAGGAGAAGATGTAGCAATGGAAGCGGATGTGGGCTTAATGAGAATGCTGGCTTTGAGGATGGAGGAGGAGGCCACGAGCCGAGGAATGAGGGAGGCTTCTAGAAGCTGGAATAGGCAAGGAAACGCAGCCCGGCCAGCACCCTGATTTTAGCCTAGTGAGATTCACTTTGGACATCTGATCTCTAGAACCATAAGATAATAAATTTGTGTTTTGAACCACCAAGTTGGTGTTAATTACTTACAGCAGCCATAGAAAACACTAACTCAGGAGCTGGGTGGCCCAGCTCTGTTGCTCACCATCTTTGTGGCCACCAGCATGTGTTTCTCTCTGGGCCTCAGTTTCTGCATCTGTCAAATGGGGGTAATGATGGGATCAACCTCACAAAGTTGCTATAAGGGTGAGCTGAGGTAAACCGTGTAACGTTTTAGAAAAGTGCCTGGCACACAGTAAACGGGTCAGAAATATGGAGGCACTGGGGCATTCCACTGTTATTATTTTGCAGCATTTTTGCAAAGATTCAGCAAGTTTCCATCCTCAGGCTCAATTATCAAACCATTAGTATTTGCCTTGCCCCTCCCTCCGTCCCCACTTGGCTAATGTTAAAATGAGTTAATGGAACCCATCAGATGACAGTACCATTGTTCCCTCTTATATTTCCTGAGCCACCCACAAGGCAATGCCCTGAGCCAAGGCTACACCAGGTGCCTCTCTGCTTCTTTAGTTCCATCTCAAAGAGGGATAACTCAAGTTCACACAGGAAGGCCATAGCCCATCTGTCCCATCCACGGCCACCAATTTCCCTGAGAGCTGTCTGAAACTTCCCCATGTGTCTTCCCCTCCCCAGCCCGGCCTCATCATGCTCCTGTTCAGACACCCTCAGTGGCTCCCACTAATTCATCAAAACTGGAGTAGGGACTGACCACTTGTTGCTTGGTGACTGGGGGAGCCACTTCCTCTCCGTGAGCCTCGGTTTCCTCCGCTGTAAAATTGATGTGTTTTGGCTGCACCGTGCGGCTTGTGGGATCTTAGATCCCCGACCAGGGATTGAACCTGGACCCTCGGCAGTGAAAGCGCTGAGTCCTAACCACTGGACCGCCAGGCAATTCCCTAAAATGGGTTGTTGATAGGATCACCTGTATTGTAAAGAGCTCGGCGCCGGTGTCTGAAAGATATTCCTTGGTTCTTAACCGCTGGACTGCCAGGGAAGTCCCAGCCCCAGCTGTTCTTATCTGATGGTTCCCACTGCCAGTTTGGCCGACGTAAGAAACTTCCGGCACTCCTTTCTCTCTTCCCCCACCCACCTTATCTGTCTCACCTGCTATCAGATGGTAGAAATATGCTCTTGTGTTTTCCCATCCTACTTGTCATAGTTTTGAGTTTTATATATTTGCATGATTAATCCACGTGGAATTTGTTTTGCTATGTGGTGGGAGTGGAGTTAACTTTATCTTCTTCCAAATGAACAGTGAAGGCTACTGACTGATTTATCCTTTCCCTGCCAACTGGAAATTCCACATTTATCATGTATTCAATTCTTATATGTATAAAATTCGAAAATTAATTTTTTAAATACGTGCACCTGGAAAACTCAAAGCTGCATTTTTATTTTCAGTTTTAGCTGTATTATACATGGATTATATATCATGGTTATTCATTTAACAAACTCTGACTGAGTGCCTGTCTTGTGCCAGATGCTATGCTGGGCGCTGGGGGCAAAGTTATGAACAAAACAGACATAAATCCCTGCCCTTGTGCAGCAAACAGACATGGGGGCAGACAATAGTCAATGTGTAAATGAGTCAGAAACAAAATAAAATAGGGTAACAGGAGAGAAGGGGGAAAGGGTGCTGTTTTATTTTATTTTTTAAAATTATTTATTTTATTTATTTTTATTTTTGCCTGCACTGGGTCTTCGCTGCTGTGCGCAGGCTTTCTCTAGTTGCGGCGAGCGGGGGCTACTCTTTGTTGTGGTGCGCAGGCTTCTTATTGTGGTGGCTTCTCTCGTTGCCGAGCACGGGCTCCAGGCTTGCGGGCTCAGTAGTTGTAGCTCGCGGGCTCAGTAGATGTGGCACATGGGCTCTAGAGCACAGGCTCAGTAGTTGTAGCGCACGGGCTTAGTTGCTCCACAGCATGTGGGATCTTCCCAGACCAGGGCTCGAGCCCGTGTCCCTTCATTGGCAGGAGGATTCTTAACCTCTTCCCCTCAAGGGTGCTGTTTTAGACAGGATGGTCAGAGAAAGCCTCTCTGAGGAGGTGATGTTTGAGCTTGCAGGAGGTGGAGCCAAGTGGCTGTCTCAGGGAAGAGCTTTCCGGGGAGAGGGAACAGCCAGAGCAAAGGTCCTGAGGTGAGACTGTGTCTGGTGAGTTTATAGTCTAATCAGGGGGGACATGGGCCGGTGGTGGCCTGGGTGAGGGCAAGTCCACCATCCTCCTGGGCAACAGATGCCCATTGAAGGAGACCCAGCCCAAACTCCCCCGATTTTTTTGCTGGAATATTTTGGGGGTTGAAATAAATATATATATGCATCATTCTTTTCTCAAAAAATTTAAAAAGTTTTCCACGTTAAAACAGTCACTATACTAGTGTTTGTCCCCTATTTAGAAGTAGATGGTTAGATGGCAAATAGAATTTCTTGACATTTTATGAAGCCCTCATGGTCAAAACCTTTAATAAATGTGAAAAAGTTTAAAAAACAGTATACAGTGTAACCAGTATAACCTACAGTATAACCAGGGTGCCAGTGAGGCTGGAACAGAGCAAGGAAAGGGGAGAGTGGGAGGCGTGAAGGCAGGGAGGAGGGGACAGGGTAGAGCAGGCAGGGCCTTGTGGGAATGGTGAGGATTTGGGCTTATGGGAGCCATAGAGTGTTCGGGGCAGAGGAGGGAGTGCCCTGACTCAGGTGTCCACAGGCTCCTCTGGTCCCTGTGGGGGAGTGGACAGTGGGGGACAAGTGTGGGAGCTGAGACACCAGGGTGGAGGCACCTGCACTGTCCAGGCAGGAGACGACAGCTGTGTGACAAGGGTGGGAGCCAAATGGGGTGAGAGTGGTTGGATCCTGAATAGATTCTGAAGGCAAAGCTGATGTGAAGCAAAGAGAGACGTGTCCCAGGTTTCCAGCCTGAGCACTCAGGAGGACAGAGCAGCTTGGGGGGACAATGGGGTCATGCTGAGTGGGAGGTGCCCATGAGACCCCCATGTAGGGTGCTGGGGGGCAGGTGTCACAGGGTCGAGCTGCTCAGGAGTGAGGCCCTCCCCAGGGACCCATATTTGAGCATCATCAGGGCGGAGCTGGTGGCTGAAGGCCGGAGTTTGCAAGAGTGTTCCCAGGGGACCTAGCGTATCTGGGAAGAGAGAGGCTGTGGCCTGGGCACTGCTTGCACTGGGCGGGGTGGGACCAGCCAGCCTTTGGGCTGGCAGGGACTGTGACAACTACAGGGCTACTTTGGGAGGCCTGGTCACCCAAGGGCATGGCTTGGAGCCTTGGGCCTCGCCTGTTTGCTGAAGCCTGTGGGCCAGGGGGTAGGTGGGGCCTCCACAGCTAGACGCCACTGTGGGGGTGGTGTGACATTTCTCTAGGCACAAGCTGAGTTGGTGACCAGAGTCCCATCAGGGGGTGCCTGACTCTGAGGCAGCAGGTACGAGTCTTGAGCACCAACTGTTCTCTTATAACCCCATGCTGGCTGTATGCTTCACACTGGATATCTCTTCCTGCTGACTACACCCTGACACCGACTGTATCATGCCATGTCACCTGTAGAGCTGGTTGTACTATGAAGTATACAACTGGCCCCAAGGGCTGTTGGGAGATAGCAGTTTGAACAGGCACGTGATCAAGAGAGTATACAGCTGGCGCAGGGGTGGATGGTTGGTGTAGGGGGTGTAGCCAGCTGACTGGGAATGCTATGCTGTGTACCCTCACACCAGCTGTATACCGCTACCCCTACTGTACACCCCACACTGATTAAACACCCCGAATTGTATACCTCCATGTGGGCCATATACCCCATGCTGGCAGTACCCCCATACCTACTGTATACATCCATATCAACTGAGTATTTCTACACTGACAATATACTGCATCCATGCCAACTGTATACTTCTTGGTATCCCATGCCTGGTCTTTGGCTGGTTTTGGTTTTATGCTTTAGACCCATTTCACAGTTGAGGAAGCCGAGGCTCAGAGAAGGTAAGGCCCTGGCCTGAGTATCCTCAGGCTCAGATGGGGCAGGAACATTCAAATCCAGGGCCACCTGGTAGGATATCAGCTCCACAAGAGCAGACCCACAAGACTGGGTCTCTCACATGCCACTGTACCCAATAGGCGCTCAATAAATACGTGTTCTTCAAAACAGTGGCTTCAGGATTATCTACAGTGAAAGTGTGCAAGGGTGGTGAGCTGAGGTGTGTAGCCTTGGGGGCCACAAAGGGACCAGCTGGGGGCAATGCCAGAAAGGGATGTGGCACTGGGGGCTGTCAGTCCTAATTTGGCAGTTTTCCAGAGACAGGGATGTGGATTTTTATATGGACTGTCCCAATATTTAACTGTTGGCATTTACTTTTTAAAAAAATGCATCCACGGGTTGGAGAGTTTTCAGCCCAAATACTCTGTCATTGGTTGTTCGGGTTAAGCCAGCTGCCCGTTTTGCTGTGCCTGGCTAGACACTGACCTCCCTATGCCTCCGTTTCCATACCTGGAGAATGGGACAGTAATTAGACGCTTTCCAGGGTTGAGAGATGTTCTAGGGCGGTGTCGCCTGGTTGGGGGCAGGGGGCTAGCCCAGGCCGCAGGGTGAAGCCACAGAGTGAAGCCACAGAGTTCCCCGGGTGGGGGCTGGGCGGCGTGGGGGGGGGTGCGGAGAGGGCTAAATCGGGCTGCGGGTGAGTGACTGGAGCAGCTGCCGCCCCGCCCCGTCCTCTCCTCCCTCCCTCCGTTCCGTGGTCCAGTCCGTCCGAGGCAGCAGCTCTGCTAGGGCCGGTCTGACCGGTTTGGGCCGCCCCGCCTGGCTCTGCTGGGAGGGGCCGCCGTCCGTCGGTCCCTCGGTCCCTCCCTCGGGACTCCTGCGCGTCTGGACCCGAGGGCAGAGAGGGAGCGCGAGCCGTCAGTGGGTCGTCGGGGCAGGGCGCCCGCAGGGATGGGGGGCGAGCGGCAGCATTACTACGGGAAGCACGGTAGGCAGTGCCCCGCTCCCGCGCCCGGGCCTGGCAACTTGGAGGGGGAGGGGGCAGCGGGAGGACCCGGGATGGGGGGATGAGGGAGGAGCGGAATTGCAGATCTCTGCCTGTACCCCCCCAACCCCCCATCGTCACCTGGCAGCACCCTTCACCCCAACGCCCGCCCAGAGGTCCCTCCAAACTCCCTCATCCGAAGGGTCTGTCCTCGCAGCCTCCCCAGGACTCCTGTGAGAACCATCTCCAGATCCCACCTTGGACTCTCCCCTCTCCACCGGGCTCGCTGGTAGCCTTTTTTCCAGCCCCCTCCCAGTGAGTGGTCGTCAGGTGATAAATCGGGCTGTTCACAGAAAATCCTCAGGATCTCTGAATCTTACTTCTCCGTGGCCAAGACACCCCTAGGAACATCTGGGGAAGGGTGGCCTGCCACCCTCATCTTGGATCACTCAGCTCAATCTTGCTGAATTTCAGGAACACCACAGAAGTATGACCCCACCTTCAAAGGACCCATTTACAACAGGTAAGCCGTCTGGGTTCCTGAGAGGGGAGGGGTCTCTACTAACACTGCCTCCACCCCTGTTTCTTTACACACCTCCACATTTGTACTCCAACAACCTGGTGATAAATATTTGCAACTTAACGATAAAAGAACTTAAAAGAATGATAAAAGAACGATAAAGGAATTTCCTTAATATACAAAGTCTTTACAAATGAATTTTTAAAATTCAGGCAAAAGACTGGAACAGATCATTTATAGAACAAGAAATACTGTAAACAGTGGAGTTATGGAGAAATGCTCAAACTCACTGGAAAGTAAAGGAATGTAATTTAAAACAGTAACCAAACAGAATTTCCCCATCACAGATTGGCAGAGGCTAAAAAGATTGACACACTAGGGTATACAGAAGTAGAAATATAATGTTGTACACATGAAACTTACATAATGTTATAAATCAATGTTACCTCAATTTAAAAAAAAAAGATTGACACATATTCTGCTCTGAAACTAATTGATACAGTCTTTTTTGAAGGGAATTTGGAAATACGACTTTTTCTTTTTTTTTGATGTACCGTTGTTTGTTCCAGAGATTAAAATTCTATGAAAAAAATTCTCCCAGTACACCGTGCATAGATGGGCAAAATTGTATGATAATGCTGCCTTTTTGAAAATGGCAAAAACCAACAATCTGAGTTGCATCTCTTGGAACTAGTTAGATACATTACAGTGCATCCTTAGGTTATTTTATTACACAGCTGTTAAAATGTACAAGAGCCTTTATAAATAGTCACTTGGATCCCTCTCAATATATTAGTGAAAAAAACAAGACACAAATAGTGGGTGTATCATAATCATACTTGAGTTAACCAAAAAAAGTTTTTTTGGAAAACATTTGTACCAGTGAATAAAGAACTCACTAGAAATCATTAACACAGGTTACTCCTGGAGAGGAGGGTTATGTGGGAGACAGTTCTTGGTTATGTACATTCCTGTGTGGTTTAAATTTTATCATGTTCATATTTAATCTTATGATAATAGTTTAATTTTTTCTTTTTAGTAAGTGCTAACATGGTTGGTGAAACTTATGGGTTTTTGTTTTCGTTTTTTCTTCCAGTTTTATTGAGATATAATTGATATACAGTACTGAATAAGTTTAAGGTGTACAGCATAATGATTTTTTAATTTAAAAAATTTTTGGCTGCGTTGGGTCTGTGTTGCTGTGCGCGGACTTTCTCTAGTTCCCTCGAGCGGGGGCTACTCTTGGTTGCGGAGTGGGGGCTACTCTTCGTTGTGGCACGCGGGCTTCTCATTGCGAGGGCTTCTCTTGTGGAGCACGGGCTCTAGGCGCACAGGCTTCAGTAGTTGTGGCATGTGGGCTCAGTAGTTGTGGCTCGCGGGCTCTAGAGCACAGGCTCAGTAGTCGTGGCGCATGGGCTTACTTGCTCAGCAGCATGTGGGATCTTCCCAGACCGGGGCTTGAACCTGTGTCCCTGCATTGGCAGGCAGATTCTCAACCACTGCGCCACCAGGGAAGCCCCAGCCTAATGATTTGATTTACATATATCATGAAATGATTACCACAAAAAGTTTAGTGAACATCCATGATCTCATATAGATATGAAAGAAAAGAAGAAAAAAATAACTTTTCCTTGTGATGAGAACTCTTAAAATTTCCTCTCTTAACAACTTTCACGTATATCATACAACATTATATTTACCGTGTGTACATTACATCACTTATTTACCTTATAATTGGAAGTTTGTACCTTTTGAATACCTTCATCCAATGCCCCCTTCCACTCCCCAACTGCCACCTCTGGTAGCCACAAATCTGATATCTTTTTCTATGAGTTAGTTATTTATTTTTTTTACATCTTTATTGGAGTATAATTGCTTTACAATGGTGTGTTAGTTTCTGCTTTATAACAAAGTGAATCAGTTATACATATATTCCCATATCTCTTCCCAGTTAGTTTTTGAAGTATAATTGACCTACATCACTATGTTAGTTCCTGGTGCACAGCATAGTGATTCAGTATTTCTATAAATTACAAACTGATCACCACAAAATAGCTTCACTTTTAAAAAACATTAATATGAAAAAAAAACATTAATATGCTATGCTGGTAAGGATGTAGGGAAATGGGCACTTAATCAAAAGAGAGCTGAACATTGCTGCAACCTGCTTTGAGGACAGTGTAGCATGAGGTATTAAAATTTATTTTTTAGTTTTTTTTATTGAGTTATAATTAATATACAATGTTATATTAGTTTCAGGTGTGCAACATAGTAATTTGGTATTTTTATACATCATGAAATGATCACTGCAATCAGACCAGTTACCACCCATCACCATACAAAGTTGTTACAATATATTTTTTTAAAATATTTATTTATTTATTTGGTTGTGCTAGGTCTTAGTTATGGCAGGTGGGCTCCTTAGTTGCAGCTCGTCGGCTCCTTAGTTGCAGCATGTGGGCTCCTTAGTTGTGGCTCCAGGGTTCCTTAGTTGTGGCATGCAAACTCTTAGTTGTGGCATGCATGTGAGATCTAGTTTCCTGACCAGGGATCGAACCCGGGGCCCCTGTATTGGGAGCATGGAGTCTTATCCACTGCACCACAAGGGAAGTCCCCAAAGTTGTTACAGTATTACTGACTGTATCCCCTATGTGTATATTACATCCCTATGACTTATTTATTTTGTAGTTGGAAGTTTGTACCTCTTAATCCCCTCTACCTGTTTCGTCCATCCCCCCCCCACCTCTAGTCTGACAACTGCCAGTTTGTTCTCTGCATCTATGAGTCTGTTTCTGTTTGTTGGTTCATTTGTTTCATTTTTTTAGATTCCACATATAAGTGAAAGCGTACGTTATTTGTTTCTCTGTCTGACTTATTTCACGTAGCAGAATATCCTCCAGATCTATTCCCTGCTGCCGCAAATGGCAAGATTTCATCCTTTATGGGGGGCTGAGTAATATTCTATTGTATGCATACACACCCCATCTTTACCCATTGATCTATGGATGGCACTTAGGTTGCTTCCATATCTTGGCTTTTGTAAATAGTGCTGCAATGAAAGGTATTAATATTTAAAATGCACGTGCCCTTTGGCACAGCATTGGTACCGCTCAGGAACATGTGTCCAAATAACACATACCTATATATGTGTACAAGGCAGGATGGGTCCATGATATCCAGGGCACCAGTACTCCCACCCTGACACGGTCTCTTGCTCCCCAGAGGCTGCACAGACGTCATTTGCTGTGTGTTCCTCCTCCTGGCCATTGTGGGCTATGTGGCTGTAGGCATCATAGGTGAGCAAAGGAGGGGATGGGACTGGGGTTCCAGGGTGGAAGGGCAAGCCACCGCCTCTGGGGCAGAAGTGGGGCTGGTGCTAAGGAGTGGCAGCCCCTCGGCATCTCTGGATCCCTCCACAGCTTGGACTCACGGGGACCCTCGAAAAGTGATCTACCCCACTGATAGCCGAGGAGAGTTCTGCGGGCAGAAGGGCACGAAAAATGAGTGAGTCTGGCTCCTTGGGGCCTGCTGGGTCTGGTGAGGAGTGTGCGGGAGAGCTTCATGAGCACTGGGGAGAAGGTTCTAGGCTTTCCTCGCCTCCATCCATCCACTAGTCCAGTCAACAAGTATTTATAAAACTCCCGCCATCCCCAGCCTCTGTTCTAGGCCTTGGGGACACAGCACTAAATGAGACATTCAAAGTCTTGTCCTCTGGTGGCCCACATTTTAGGGGAGAGACAGAGAGGAGACAGTCCCAGATCTGATGTCCGCAGGTGATGAATAGGTGAGGTAAAAGAGCAAGTTCAATCCAAGCTGTGCCATTCCCTGGCTGTGTGACCTACGGCAAGTGTCTCAACCTCTCTGGGTCTCATTTTCCTTATCTCTGAAATGGGGATCATGACAGTCCCACTCTCATGGGGCTGTTGTGACGGTTAGATGAGCCAGCACATGTCCAGTGCTTAGAAGAGCACCTGGCATGGAGTTGCTGCTGCTGTGGTTATTACTGTTGTTGTTGTTTTCGTTAAGATAGTCTATATAGGCTGATTGAGAAGTCTTGACAGTTTCCATCTCCCTTCCCCAACCCCAGGAACAAACCCTTCCTGTTTTATTTCAACATTGTGAACTGTGCCAGCCCCCTGGTCCTGCTGGAATTCCAGTGTCCCACCCCCCAGGTAACTTGTCCCCTCCCCACCTCTTTCCTTTCCCCCACTTCCACCATCAGGTCCTTTTTCCCTCTGTAGTGGCAGCTTCTCTCCCAGCCCTTTCTCTCTCCCTGGTGAATAGGGGGAAGGGGGCGGGACCTCTGTCTTGAGAGGCGATCAGGTGTCTGTCCAGATCCCACTCAAACCCTGCCTCCTGCCCCCCCAAGATCTGCGTGGAGAAATGTCCTGACCGTTACCTCACCTACCTGAACGCTCACAGATCCCAGGACTTTGAGTACTACAAGCAGTTCTGTGTGCCTGGCTTCCAGAACAACAAGGTAAGCAGGTAACTGCCCAGGCAGGGGCAGGTCGAGAGTGCTGGCCCACAGGATTGACCCCCTCCCTGTCTCTTGGCAGGGTGTGGCTGAGGTCCTCCGAGATGGCGACTGCCCCGCCGTCCTCACCCCCAGCAAACCCCGTGAGTCTGGGGTCCCATGAGCTTGGGAGGGGCATGGGGAGGTTTCAGGGGCTCAGCCTGACTGGTCCTATCCCCTGCTCTGTGCAGTGGCCCAGCGGTGCTTCCCAGACATCCACAGCCACAAGGGGGTCCTCATGGTGGGCAACGAGACAACCTATGAGGATGGGCATGGCTTTCGGAAAAACATCACAGAGCTGGTGGAAGGCGCCAAGTGAGGACTGTGACCCACCATGCTGACATCACATTTTCCTGGGTGGGACAGGGTATCCCCTGGGGCTGGCCCAATCAGGGAGCGGGGTCCGACCTAAAGCCTGTCTGCCTTCCCCCAGGAAGGCCAATGGAGTCCTGGAGGCCCGGCAGCTGGCCATGCGGATATTCGAAGATTATACAGTCTCCTGGTACTGGATTATCATGTAAGTTGAGAGGGAAGGTAGCCCTCATTGGGCTGCCCTGTCTGAGACTGGTGAGCGGGTGGGGTCCGCTCATGCACCCATTTTATCCCCCAGAGGCCTGGTCATCGCCATGGTATTGAGCCTCCTGTTCATCGTCCTGCTCCGCTTCTTGGCTGGCATTATGGTCTGGGTGATGATTGTCATGGTGATTTTGGTCCTAGGCTATGGTATGTCTCTCCCTCCCTGTGTCCTCCCCTCCCCACAGTCGGCAAAATGCCTATGCCCTTTGAGCTGTCATCGGCCTATCAAGGATCTTCTGTCCCTGGCGGTCCAGTGGTTAGGACTTGGCGCTTCCACTGATGGGGCCTGGGTTTGACCCCTGGTTGGAGAACTAAGATCCTCCAAGCCGTGTGGCACAGCCGAAAAAAAACAAAACAAAACTTCTCCTGAGCCATCCGACATCCTCCATCTTTTATTTGGAATATTTGTGAAGATATTCATCTCAACATTGTTTATGAGAGCAGGTACTTGGAAACAACCATTACATCATAATCTTCCCAAGCAGGACTGGATCTGTATTTCATCGACAGCAAATGCATTCTAAAGTATACCGTTTTGCACAGTGGCTAGGGCCACATCCTCTGGCACCAGAAAGCCTAGGGTTCAAATGCTGGCTCTGCCAATTCCTTGCTCTGTGACCTTGGGCAAGTGACTCCACCTCCCCATGCCTCAATTTCCTTCTCTATAAATTGGGGATAATTAGTATTTACTAGTTAGGAGACTTAATGAGAAGAAGACAGTCTGCGGATGAGATGCGGGAGGGCCTGAGGCCTGTGGAACTCAGAGGCAGTGCTCAGAAGCCAATGCTTCACGTTCTGTTTATTCATTTAAACTTTCCAAGAGGAAAGATGCTGGATGTGCAACCTACACTGGAGACAAAGATGTTAAAATATTCATTTAGAAAAAAAAAATTTTTTTTTTTTTTTTTTTGGCCATGCCGCACAGCACGTGGGATCTTAGTTCCCCGACCAGGGATTGAACCCATGCCTCCTGCAGTAAAAGTGTGGAGTCCTAACCAGTGGACTGCCAGGGAATTCCCAAAATATTCGTTAATAGTCGTTTCTAGCTGGGTGCTGGCCGTTTTGGTGCCTAGCTTTTTGTACTTTACCTGTACTTTATGACTTTCTTCTACCAGAGCTAAGGGGAATGGTGAAAATCCCTAATGCTACCCCACTGGACGTTAGCACCCGTGTCCTCCCTCCCCACCCATGAATCATTGTTCCAGGATGGCAGAGGGGTCAGGAAAGCTTCAGGCCACACAGCATCCTGACTTCTATTCACTCATTCATTCATCCATCATGTACTGAGTGGCTGCTATGTTCTGGGCAGTCTTCTAGGTCCTGGGCTTACAGCAGTGAATAAAACAGGACAAATCCTTACTTTTGGTGGAGCTTATATTCCAGAGGGTATGGGCAAGATGGGCAAGAAACAAACCAGAAAACCTCTGGGATGTCAAAGCTGTGAAGGGGAATAAGAAATTGGAATGTAAGAGGGTATGATTCTAAATGGGGGAAGAGATCCCTTAAGAAATTGGAATGTAAGAGGGTATGATTCTAAATGGGGGAAGAGATCCCAGAAGGTCTCATGAGAAGGTGACATTTGAGCAGGGACTAGAGGATGTGAGGATCCAGTTGGGGAGAGACTGAACCAGGCAGCAGGAACAGCAGGTAAAGGCCCTGAGGGAGCAGCAAGCGATGGCAGCCCCTCTCAGCCTTGGTTTTTGTTTCTGTTACATGGGTGTGGTTGTACATGCTTTGTAATGTTGCGGGAGCCGTCGGAGGGCTGAGGTCAGTCGTAGCACGGTGGTTCCCCATGCAGGAATATTTCATTGCTACATGGAGTACGCTCGACTGCGTGGCGAGGCCGGCTCTGACATCTCCCTGGTGGACCTTGGCTTCCAGACGGACCTCCGCGTGTACCTGCACTTGCGGCAGACCTGGATGGCCTTCAGTGAGTCCCAGCTCCCCATTCAGTGAGGCCTGGGTGGGAGTGGGGAGCTCAGGCAGGTGGCAGACTTGATCACTCTCTGCCCCACCCCACCCCCCCACGCAGTGATCATTCTGAGCATCCTCGAGGTTATTATCATCTTACTGCTCGTCTTTCTACGGAAGAGAATTCTCATCGCCATTGCACTCATTAAAGAAGCCAGCAGGTGGGTGCCGGGGTGCCAGGGGGTCAGGCTGGGGTGGTCCCAGGCCTGCTCGGGCCTTGATGTCTGTGTTTCTACTCCTCCCAGGGCTGTGGGATACGTGATGTGCTCCTTGCTGTACCCACTGGTCACCTTCTTCCTGCTGTGCCTTTGCATCGCCTACTGGGCTAGCACCGCTATGTATCCACCGTCAGACCCCGATCTCCGACCCCGGGGCTGGGGGCTAAGTGCCACACTTGCCTGGAGGTGACCTACATCTTGGGGGCAAAGCCTGAACCTGGTGTGGGAATGGATTCTTTTCCACATGCCCCTGTGGTCCCTAATCCCAGACGTTGGGTTCCTTAATGAGCCTCTAGCTTTCTGTCCACTTCCAACGAAGCTGTCTATAAGATCTTCAATGACACCGCTTGCTCAGTTGCTGGGAAAACCTGCAACCCTGAGGTGGGTGTCCGGAAGTGGCGGGGTGGCTCTTTCCCTAGCAGCCCACAGTTGATCTGAAGGCCTCTCATCCCCACTTGGGGACCATTCAGCAAACATTTGGTGCCTGCCATATGTCCTGTGCCAGATGTGGGTGGCAGGGAGAGGAAGAGATCTAGCCTGGCACCTACTCCCCCCCACCCACTAAGTGCTGATCTACCCACCTTCCCCCACCCCTTGACTTCATTTCCTGCCCCGACACCCCTCTCTTAACCCAGTGGTGGTCAGTTCTTCCTTTAGAGCCCCGTCTTGCCTTTCACAAGCCCCTAACCTGCCTTCCATGGTCCTCATACTGATCTCTGCCACTTGTGATCTGTCCACATGGCCACTCCATTGATCCCCAAGATAGCTTATCCCGCCTCTCTGACACCCATTGGGATGATGATCCCTAATCTTGTTTCTAGAAGGCCTTTTGAGAGCCCCTATCCTAACCCCCCAATTCCTTGACTTAACTCTGTTCCCCATGACTCCTGTCCCATCTCGTGGTCTACCTGACAGGTCTGACCTGATGCCCAGAGCCCACTCTGAACCCCTAGCCCCTATGATGTGACCAGGCTCTGCGTCCCTCCCACAGACCTTCCCCTCCTCCAATGAATCCCGCCTGTGCCCTGGAGCCCACTGCCAGTTCGCCTTCTACGGTGGTGAGTCGACTTACCACCGGGCCCTGCTGGGCCTGCAGATCTTCAATGCTTTCATGTTCTTCTGGCTGGCCAACTTCGTGCTGGCGCTGGGCCAGGTCACGCTAGCTGGCGCCTTCGCCTCCTACTACTGGGCCCTGAACAAGCCGGATGACCTGCCTGCCTTCCCACTCTTCTCTGCCTTCGGCCGGGCGCTCAGGTGGGGCCCAAGGTGGGCTGGGGGTAGGGGTGAGTTGGAGTGGGAGAGGCCTGGCTGGACCACTGACCACTCCCTCGGCCCAAAGGTATCACACAGGCTCTCTGGCCTTCGGCTCCCTCATTCTGGCCATCGTGCAGATCATCCGAGTGATACTCGAGTACTTGGATCAGCGCCTGAAAGGTATGGCCCACAGATGGTTGGCAGTAACTCCCGAGGTGGGGGGGGGGGGGCGGGGGGGAGCTTAGGGTTGGGTCTTGGGGGGGGGGTGGGGCTAAGGTGGTAGGACAGAGATTGGTTTCTGCCTATGGTGGGGAAAGGGTGGGGCTGAGGGTCTTGAGTGATTGGTTCCTGTGATGGAGGGGTGGCTGAAAGAGCCCACTGGGTGTTCTTACTGCTGAGGGGGTGGGAACAAGAGGACTGGGCCACCACTGGTTCCTGACGAGAGGGTTGGGCTG
Organism: Monodon monoceros; assembly: GCF_005190385.1. Lineage (NCBI taxonomy): Eukaryota > Metazoa > Chordata > Mammalia > Artiodactyla > Monodontidae > Monodon > Monodon monoceros. The sequence continues at coordinate 162,932,069 of NW_021703768.1, forward strand.
GGATTGGTTGTACTTTGGGGTGGAGCCAAGGAGGCATCAAGGATTGGCTTCTGCCCTGGAGGCGGGGCCAGGATAGCAGTGTGGGTTGTCGCTGCTGCTTGTCTTGGAGGCTGGGCCTGAGGTCCTGGATCAAGTCTCCTCTCCCCATCTCTTTGAGAAGGTGGGCTCTAAGGGTCCTGGACTATGGCAAGTGTGTGTAACAAGGAGATAGGGGGCTCCTACCAGGCCGAGTGGGGTCTCCTCTCACCCACCTCTGCATCTCTCCCTCATCTACCAGCTGCGGAGAACAAGTTTGCAAAGTTCCTCATGACCTGTCTCAAATGCTGCTTCTGGTGCCTGGAGAAATTCATTAGATTCCTCAACAGGAATGCCTACATCATGGTGAGTAAGCCTGGGACCAGGCACTAACCCACCAGCTCCTGCTGGGTGGAGGAGCCCTCATTCCCCACCCACTGGGCCTGATCCGTCCCTCCCACCTCCCTCCAGATTGCCATCTACGGCACCAACTTCTGCACCTCAGCCAGAAACGCCTTCTTCCTCCTCATGAGAAACATCATCAGGTCTGGGAAAACACTGTCCTCTGGCCACCTCCCTCCTCCCCCAGGCCCTGAGCCAGCACTCACGCCTGTTTCCTACTGTCCCCGGCAGGGTGGCTGTCCTGGACAAAGTTACCGACTTCCTCTTCCTGTTGGGCAAACTTCTGATCGTGGGTAGTGTGGGTGAGTGCTGTCCAGCTGCGGGAGCCTGTTGGGGGCCGCTTGTGAGCTGCTGTCAGGCCCCCACATCTTCTCTGATAACTGTCTTCTTCTCTGGGGTCTTCTTGAGGGGGGCTATTTCCTGTATCCAGAACCCTCAACCATCCCGGTTTCCTCCCCCTCTCCAGGGATCCTGGCTTTCTTCTTCTTCACCCACCGAATCAGGATCGTGCAGGACACAGCACCACCCCTCAATTATTACTGGGTTCCTATACTGGTATGAACTTTTGGGGACAGACAGGGGTTGGGGAGAAGATGTTGGGACTTGCCTAGCTTCCTTTGACTAGACAGATGTGGATGGGGCTCAGAGGTAGGGAGTTGTTAATTCAGGACACAAACATTAAGTACCGACCACGTTCCAGGCATGACCTGTAAAGGCCTTACAGTTTGGGACTTCCCTGGCGGTCCAGCAGTTAGGACTCCGCTTTTCCACTGCAGGGGGCACGGGTTCGATCCCTGGTCGGGGAACTAAGATCCCACATGCCGTGCAGCCAAAAAAAAAGAAAAAGGCCTTACAGTTTAGGAGTAAATCGACATTAACCAATGATGATCCGCATTGGATGCATGCTTGCAAACTTGTGTGTGCCACAGGGCAGAATTACAGGGAACCAATTGTTAGAGCTTGTGGTGGAGGATGTGGGCAGGTGTGGGAGTCCAGGGGGCTTCCCCGTGGAAGTGATGTCACACCTAAGATCTGAAGAAGATGCAGGCAACATCCAGGCAGAGGGAACAAGTACGGAAGCCCTGAGGCAGGACTATGCCAGGAACAGTGAGCAAATCAGTGTGGCTGGTGTGGAGGTAGTGAAGTGGCAAGGAGGTGGAGATAAGGGCAGGGAGGTGATGGGGCCATGGAGGGATTAGGTCATCACCCTAAGAGCAGTACAGTATCTGAGTGCAGGCCTTGGAGCCCAGTGACCTCGATTTTTTTTTTTTGAATTTTATTTATTTTTTTATACAGCAGGTTCTTATTAGTTATCTATTTTATACACATTAGTGTATATATGTGACCTCGATTTTTATCTTAGTTCTTTATTTGCTAGTTCTGAGTGACTCTGGGCAAGTTATGTCATCTCTCTGAAGTCTGCTCACTTCAGTCAATAAATGCTTATCAGGTACCTACCAAGGCCCCGTGAGTTTCCAGATTGCTGGGGATATAGTTATTTTTAAATTAACAAAAAAAATTTAAATTATTTATATTTTTGGCCACATCTCGTGGCATGCGGGATCTTAGTTCCATGACCAGGGATCGAACCCACATCCCCTGCAGTGGAAGTGCAGAGTCTTAACCACTAGACTACCAGGGAAGTCCCAACTGGGGATATAGTTATAAACGGGATAGACACAGTCTAGTAGGGTTGTGAGCATTAAACCTGTCTTGCCCTGAAGATGCATAAAATTGCAGCCAGAGGAAGGCCTAAGAGGAGGGGCTTTTTTTTTTTTTTTTTGGCTGCACTGGGTCTTTGTTGCTGCGCGCAGGCTTTCTCTAGTTGCGGCAAGTGGGGGCTACTCTTCGTTGTGGTGCGCGGGCTTCTAATTGCGGTGGCTTCTCGTTGCAGAGCACGGGCTCTAGGGCGCGCAGGCTTCAGTAGTTGTGGCACGCGGGCTCAGTAGTTGTGGTGCGCGGGCTCAGTTGCTCCGCGGCATGTGGGATCTTCCCGGACCAGGGATCGAACCCGTGTCCGCTGCATCGACAGGCAGATTCTTAACCACTGCACCACCGGGGAGGTCCAGAGGAGGGGCTTATCAGCAGGGAAATGCCATAACCCCAGCTGGGGAGGGACGTGGTGGTGAGTGGGGGGTTGCCCTGAGCAGGAGCTGGGGTGGAAACAGCTTGTCTCTCCTTGCCTAGACGGTGATCATCGGCTCCTACCTGATTGCCCACGGCTTCTTCAGTGTCTACGGCATGTGTGTGGACACACTATTCCTCTGTTTCTGTGAGTAACCCCTCATCCCCACCCTTCCTGGGCCCTGACTCCCTTCTCCCCTCTGGGCAGAATATCTCCCTCCGATGGGGGTACACACGCCAACCCAGTGCCCGCAGCCTCCCCTAGGGCCTGGCTGTCCCTCGTCGCAGGGCCCTGGCGCGCCCCCTCTCAGCTTCCCCCTGCGCTCAGAGCTTCTCCATCCTGTTGTCCCCTGGTCCAGGCTGCAACTAGAACACTGTGCCCCTGGGCCCTCAGCTTCGGAGTTTCCGGCTTTGTTGCGGGGCGGGTGGGATCGGTGGCTGCCACTAACTCTGGTCTCTCCATCTGTCTGTGTTTTTTTGTTTTGTTTTCTCTTTCTCTTCCTCTCCTCCATGCCTGCTGGCTTCCCTGTTCTTCCCTGCCTCCCTCTTTCCCTCCCTTCCTGACCACCCCCATTCCCCCCCTGCTGGTTCCTGGGGGGAGCCCAGGTGAGGACCTGGAAAGGAATGACGGCTCTCAGGAGCGACCCTACTTCATGTCGCCCGAGCTGAGAGACATCCTGTTGAAGGAGAGTGCGGAGGAGGAGGGGAAGCGGGGCGAAGTCGAGGAGTAGAGAGGGAGGCTGGCTTGGAGGCCACGCAGGCCTCCTTGTTTCCTCCCTGTAGATCGGGGGTGCACGCGGGGCTTCCTGGCCTGGGAGTGGGGAGCATGTGTGTGGGTGTGTGGGTGTGTGTGTCGAGTTCCCAGCCTGCTCCAGTCCGCCCCCTCCAGTCCCAGCATGTCTTGCTTCCTAACCCTCTGAGGCTTCTCTGTGGCCCCTGTCCGCCCACCCTGTCCCCTAAGGCCCCTGCCCGTGGGCTCCCCTCATGCCACCTGCTCTGGGGCCTCTCTCTCCGCAGTGGAGGACCTGGAGAGGAACGATGGCACCGCTGAGAGGCCTTACTTCATGTCTCTCACCCTCAAGAAGCTTTTGAACAAGGCCAACAAGAAGCCGGTGGAGTCCTAAAGGCCCCGCCCTCCTACCCCTCCCCGGAAGTCTCACAATGGGTGCTTGGCAGCTGGGTCAGAACCCCCAGCCCATCGGGCTGACCTGAAGTCCTATCACTGCCGCCCCCTTCCTGCCCCTCCCCATCATCCAGTTACCACCAGTTTCTGGGAACCTGGAGGATTTGTGGGATCTCCTACCTATGCCAAGGGCCAGTCCGCGTTTTCACGGCCGCCCCCCACCCCCCAAAAAAACTGTGCGATGAGTCTCTCCAGCCCCCACTGGCCGGGATGAGAAGCCCAGCGAGGCTTCTTGATGTCTGACATGCAAGGGCCCTCTGCGGGCTGCCCTCCGCTTCCTGTCCCCCTCTTATGACAGGACAGCGTTTGTGTCTGCAGCAACGGTGGCCACAGGAAGTCCACTTTTCACTTGCGTTTGCTCCGGCCAGGATGCCAGGACCCTTCTCTGGGGCTGAACAACTGGTTACCGGCTGCTGCAGGCATTTATTATTGTTTTTTTAACCTGGACATGCGTTAAAGGGTCTGTTAGCTTTTTTTCTGTCTGTCATCACGGCTGAGATGGGGCCACTGAGGAATGCTTTCCGATGTCCCCTCCTCGGGTAGGGTTGGGGTTGGGGTGGGGGTGTGCCAGGTAGGGGTGTCTCCTGGCACAGAAGGCAGGCTGTCCGGGGAGGGAGGCTGGGATCAAGCTGGTGTGGAACAGGGGGGAGGAGGTCGCTAATAGCGGCTTAATGGAAACAGGCTGGCTGGCAGGTTGGGCCGAATCCCGCCGCCCCCCGCCGCCCTTCTCTGCCAGTTATTGACACAGCTCTCTTTGTAAGAGAGAAAAGAAACTGAATCCACCCAAGGGATGATTTCAGAGGAAGTGGGGAGATGGGCAGATGCCCTGGGCAAATGGGGGGACCCCTCCCCCGCCCAGTCCCCTCCCCTTGAGGATCCTTTTGCCAAATTTGTTGAACTCGGGGGGAACGGGTGTGCTGGTTCCCCCTTCGCCATATCCCAAGGGACCCCCCACCCCCACCCCCGCTCAATCCAATCCAGGATCCCAATCCGGGATCTGGAGAAATCCCAGCCTGGGGTTTCTGTCTCCAGTGCCTGCCGCCCCCTCCCCCATTCTGTCCGTACAGCCCTACTTGTAACTGCATTCCAACCACTAATAAAGTGCCTATTGTACAGAGCCGGAGCCTGGAGTGTTTGTGGGGGGAGTGGGAGGCTGTTAGGGGGAACCCCAGCTTCAACCTCCCTGGGATCCTCTGATCTGGGGCTACTCTCCCCAGGGAGAAGGAGGGAGGGCAGGAAGCCTCTGTCTGCTGGCCTCCGCCTGAATTCCACCATGCGGGCGGCTCAGGTTTCTCCTGAACAAATAGCCCTTATTAGGCTCTGATCCTCAGACTGCAGAAGGTGGCAGTGACCTGCCTACCTCCTCATCACACAGCCTGGACATGTGCCCCGAGGCCTGCTTTGTCCCTGGCCGGGCACCTGGGCACCATAGTCTCGTCTAAAGGGCTTCAGACCTGCCAAGCTGCCCGACCCTGCTAACCTGGAGGCTCGCTACTGCCCCCTTGGTGCCAGCTCGCTTACTGTCACCTCTGGGCCAACTGCTCCACCATGTTAACTGTCTTTCTCCCTCCTACATTCCTGCCTCCGGAATTTTTTCTTAAATAACTACCATTTTTGGAGTACTTCTCATCTGCTTATGTACTGTCGCCATTCACTAATTAAGGCAGGTGAGTTGGGCGACGTGTCTGAAGGTGACCCCAGCAGGAAAGGGGCTGAGAAGGTCAGGTCTCCAAAGCCCTCACCTGCTATCCTGTACAGATGTTCTTTGGGTTTCCTTGTTCGTTCGATCTTTTAGGTTTGTTCCTTTCTTACCCCCCAGCTCCTGTTAACTCCGCCTCCAAAACAGCTCCTAAACCTGCTCACTTCTCCCCATAGTTTCAGCTCCCAGCCTTCGTTATCAACTCATCCGTCCCCACTCCTTCACTGTTTCCCCCACAGGTGCGGAAGGGCGCCTGCTAACACCGGAGTGAGTTCACACCCCTCCTCTGCTCAAGAACCCTCCGTTGCTCCCTTTTGCTGAGTGAAAGCCAAAGTCTTCATGGCAGCCCACAAGGCCCTGCCCCATCCGCCCCATTAACACCCTCTTGCTGACTCATCCAGACACCCTGGCCCCAGGGATTGTGCCTGAAACGCTCTCCACCTGGCTCTTTCTACAGCTAGCTCCCCATCCTGCTTTCAGCTCAGCGCTTACCTCCAGGAAGCCTTCCCTGCTCATCAAAAGTTGGCCTTGGGACTTCCCTGGTGGCGCAGTGGTTGAGAGTCCGCCTGCCGATGCGGGGGACACGGGTTCGTGCCCCGGTCCGGGAAGATCCCACATGCTGTGGAGCAGCTGGGCCCGTGAGCCACGGCCGCTGAGCCTGCGCGTCCGGAGCCTGTGCTCCGCAACTGCAGAGGCCACAACAGTGAGAGGCCCGCGTGCCGAAAAAAAAAAAAAAAAGGTGGCCTTGGGACTTCCCTGGTGGCGCAGTGGTTAAGAAGGTTAAGAATCCACCTGCCAATGTAGGGCGCACGGGTTCGAGCCCTGATCTGGCAGGATCCCACATGCCGCGGAGCAACTAAGCCCTTGCGCCACACCTACTGAGCCTGCGCTCTAGAGCCCGCGAACCACAACTATGGAAACACGCGCGCCTTGAGCCCATGCTCTGCGACAAGAGAAGCCACCACAACGAGAAGCCTGCGCGCCGCAGCGAAGAGTAGCCCCTGCTCCCCGCAACTAGAGAAAAGCCTGCATGCAGCAATGAAGACCAGCGCAGCCAAAAATTAATTAATTAAAAAAAAAAAGTTGGCCTCTCTTAGTGATGACCACGTCACCGTTTCTTTTCCTCATGGCACTTGTCACAGTCTGCAATTACTTCTTTGTGTTTTCACTTGCTAACTGTCAGTCTCCCCACCCAGAATGTCAGATCTTGCCTATTCTTTAGTATTGAGACTTTATCCCAGGGCTGGGCAGAGTGCCTGGGACAGAGCAGGCACTCAGTATAGAGGCATGAAACAGCTGAATGAATGTAAAGGGTTTAGCACAGTGCCTGATCTGGAAAGTGCCCAGTGTTAGCAAAAGTAGAAGCAGGGAGACCAAAGAGGAGGCTACTGCTCTGGTCCCAGCACATGCTCTGATGTGTCTTGGTGATAAAACGTGTGCAGATTTTGGATATAATCTGAAGAGGAGCTGACCTGATTGATTACACGTGGAATGTGAAAGAAAGGAGCTGGGACTTCCCTGGTGGTCCAGTGGTTAAGACTCTGCGCTCCCAATGCAGTGGGCCTGGGGTCGATCCCTGGTTAGGGAACTAGGTAGAGCCTGCATGCCGCAACTAAAAGATCCGGCACGCAGCAACAAATATCCCGCGTGCCTCAACTAAGACCTGGCACAGCTAAATAAATAAATAAATATTTTTTTAAAAAAGGAAAAGAGCCAAAGAAGCAGGAAGAAGCACAGCTCTGAGTGGAGGCAAGCCCAGGCAGAGTCCTGAAGAGGGCACATGTCGCCTGATTGCCAGGGAGCTCTGGAGGTTGAGTTACAGCCTGCACCGGTAAGTCATTGATTAGAGGTGGCCCCACGGGAAGGTAAGCTCCCAGGCACTTCTGATTCTCTGAGTGTGCTAGCAAAGGTGCATTGGCAACGTGGTCCAGAGCCCAGGGGTAGTTCTCTGAAGAAGAGTTGCAGGTACAGGCAGTGGTGCAAAACCACACAAAGCCCTGGCAAGGGTGCAGAGAAATGATAAAGTGGATCTGGGTAGGTAGGTTGGGTTTTTTTTTTTGTTTTTTTTTTTAGCTGCGCCATGCAGCATGTGAGATCTTGGTTCCTCAACCAGGGATCGAACCCACACCCCCTGCATTGGAAGCGCAGAGTCTTAACCACTGGACCGCCAGGGAAGTCCCAGGTAGGTTCATTTTGGACCCATTGAACACAATACCTCCAAGGGAAGCTGTCACATAGATGGTTGCATGGGTGGATCTGGACCACAGGGGAGAATTTCAGGCTGCAGGCATGCCATCATGAGTGCTCAGTGTTTTGGATGGTCTTTCACATCCCCAGGGCTGGCTGAGACTACCTGCCCTAGACAGAGGCCAGGCTGAGCCCTGGGGAGAGGAGGAGAAAAAGTGGACTTGAGGAGAGCCAGAGAGGGACATCTGGAGCTGGGGGAAGACAGGGATGTGGGCACAAGTGCTCATGGCTTTAGTGGTGGAAGAATATGCATGGGAGCAACTGTTTGCTCTTGAAATAAGCAGGAAGGTCATCAGCTGAGAGCAGAGCATGGGGAGATGGCAGAGCTGTGAGAAGAATGAAGGTGTGAGAAATCATCTTTGCGTGTGGGAGAGCACCGCATGAACAAGGAATGTTACGAGGGTTGTGGGAGTTTCTTTTCTCCCCCCAAACTCACCGGGGTACAAGGTGCAGGTGGAAAGCTAGATTTAGTTGCGGCTAATGGAGAGGAGCAGAGACTTGAGGGTATGGGCAAGGGAGAGATGAAGGATGGATCCTATCTCTCTGCTGCTCAAGACCCTCCTACGTAGCTAAAAAGAACCTGCTGTATAGCACAGGGAACACTACTCAGTACTCTGTAATGGCCTATATGGGAAAAGAATCTAAAAAAAAAAAAAAAGAGTGGATATATGTATATGTGTGATTCACTTTGCTGTACACCTGAAACTGACACAGTTGTAAATCAACTATACTCCAGTAAAAAAACCCAAACCAAACCAAACCAAAATCCTCCTATGGAGTTCAAGGCACCCAGAGTGAAAGCCACTGTCTCCATGTGGGTCCAGGGGGCCCTATAGGACCTCTTCACCCTTTCCTGCATGGTGCTTCTTCCCCTCCTCCCTCACTGGCCCTGTTCCAGCCCCTCGGGCCTCCTCCTCGCTGCTCCTTCCACAAGCACAGACAACCTCTGGGACTTTGCACTGACTGTTCCCTCTGCCTGGAAGACTCTCTACCCAGCAATCTGCTTGGCCTAGGTCCTTGGGCTCCCTGTAAGGGCTTTTCTGCACACCATCTGACTTAAAATCTCACCCACCCTGGCCCTGCACCCCCCAGCTTTATTTTCGCCACTGCACTTGCCACTATGGACATCTTACATACTTCGCTCGTTGTTTATTGCCTTCCTCCCTTTCTAGGTCAGCTCCATGAGGCCAGGCCCATTGGATGGTTTTCTCACTGGGTCCCAGCAGCTGCTCCCAGCTGCACGGCCTCTAAGGCCAGCTCCTCTGCCTCCAGAGACAGTCTGTAAGTTACCAGCTCTGGTGGCCGGCATTCATTGCTGCAGTTTGCCTCTCTGAGAGGTATGGATATAGAATGAGTCAGGATGAGGCCAGGCCAGGGGGAGAGGACCGCTGCCCTTTTGGAAAGGAGGTACAGATGTGCAGGCCAGTTACAAGCTGGCAGAAAACTCAAAAGTGGCCCAGGCAAGGGACAGACACAAAGATGTCTTCCAATTCTGTAACATTCTAGAACAGGTAATGTTCACCCTGGTGATGTAAGAAAAGGCCTGGCAGTTGGCTGGGAGGGGCAGGAGGTAACTTCCTGGGGTGGTGACAATGTTCCTTGTCTTGACTGGGGTGGTAGTTACACAGATGTATGCTATGTAAAAATTTACCAAGCTCTACACTTAGGATTGGGTAAATATTATATTACTTATCTGTGAGGTTGGCCTGATTTGGGCACAGCGGTGGGTGACCCACGTACAGCCATTTTGAGTGCGCTCAGCCATGCAGTTCATGTAGTAGATACAAGGGACTGAAGAGGAACTGTGTTGGAACTTCCCTGGTGGTGCAGTGGTTAAGATTCCGCCTGCCAACGCAGGGGACACGGGATCGATCCGTGGTCCGGGAAGATCCCACACTCCACGGAGCAACTAAGCCCGTACGCCACAACTACTGAGCCCGCACGCCTAGAGCCCGTGCTCTGCAACAAGAAGCCACAGCAATGAGAAGCCCGCGGACCGCAATGAAGAGTAGCCCCAGCTCGCCGCAACTAGAGAAAGCCGACGCGCAGCAACGAAGACCCAGCACAGCCAAAAAAACAAAACACTGTTGTAAAATACACGTTAAATTTACCACCATAACCATTTTAAAGTGTGCAGTTCAGTGGCATTAGGCACATTCACATTGTTGGGCAACCACCAGGCATCTCCAGAACTTTTTCGTCTTCTCAAACTGAAACTCTGTCCTCATCAAACACTAACTCCCCACCCCCTCCCCCAGCCCTGGCACCCGCCATCCTACTCTCTGTGTCTATGGACTTGACTCCTCTAGGGACTCAAATGAGTAGACTCATGCAGTATTTGTCCTTTTGTGACTGGTTTATTTCACTTAACAAAATGTCCTCAAGGTTCATCCATGTTGTAGCATGTGTCAGAATTTCCTTTCCTTTTAGGGCTGAATAATATTCCACTGTATGGATGGACCACGTTTTGTTTATCCATCCATTCATCCATCCATGGACATTTGAGTTGCTTCTACCTTTTGGCTATTAATGCTGCTACAAACATGGGTGTACAAGTATGTCAAGTCCCTGCTTTCATTTCTTTTGGGTATATACTCAGAAGTGGAATTGCCAGGACTTCCTTGGCAGTCCAGTGGTTAAGACTCCATGCTTCCAATGCCAGGGGTGCAGGTTTGATCCCCGGTCAGGGAACTAAGATCTCACATACCTTGTGGCACGGCCAAAAAAAAAAAAAAAGAGATAAAAAGTGGAATTGCTGGATGACATGTTAATTCTATGTTTAATTTTTGGAGTAAACACCGTAATGTTTTCTTGCCCCATCTTTTGGCTCAGCTTTCTTCCAGGTCAGTTTCATTCTCTGTCAAACACTCCCTGTCCCCCAACCACACCTTGTACTTTGGCTTCAAGATCAGAGAAATAAAGGCTTCTTTTACCCACAAATCCCAAGGCTGGTGCTCACTGGCTCTGACTAGCCTGACTTTGGTCAGTTACTGCTAAGCCGATCATTGTAGCCAGGCCATGGGACTAGTTTCAGAGTCCAGCAGTGGGGACCCAACAACTGAACTACAGATTGAGCAAGGGAGCGGGGTGGTTCCCCAAAGCACGGCAGTCAACCTATGTTCACTCTACTGAGAGGGTGGGAAAGCAGCAGGTGTGGTTCAAAAAACTTTCAAGCGGAGTTCTTGGGTGTGATCAGGGGACTTTGGGGTTGGGGGGCTGAAGTAGGAGAAATCTCTTAAGTTGAGGAAGGCAAGGAATGGAGAGGATGTTCATGAAGACACTAAAGTCCCAGAGGATGGCAGAATCTGTTTAGATCAAGGGACTGCAAGGGGAGAGGGGCAGACCTCACTCTTCAACTAATGAGGGAGTGGGTGTAATGGAGACAGGAGAAGGTAAAGCCACATGACAGTGGGCAGGGGTCAGCTAAGGCAAGGAGGTGAGAGAATTGTTATGCATACAGGGGGTTGCTAACCATGGAATAATGGAAAGGCAAGGGTGGGAGGCTGGGCCAGGGTGGAGGTGTAGGGATGAGAGGGCAGATGACATCTTGGGTCTCCATCTTGTATGGTGACCAAGGACAGAACATGGACGAGGCAGGCCGGGCTGAAAACCTCTTACCCAGCAGCTCCTGGTGGATGGCGTACAGGTGGGTTCACGGGAATACACTCTTAAGGGAGTTCTGGTTTTCTCATCACCTCACCTGCACTTTAATGGACCACGTCACTGAAAGAATCTGGTTGGATGGGGCACCAGTCCAATAGGTAACAATCACAACAACAACTGTTTCTTTTTTTTTTGCGGTACGCGGGCCTCTCACTGTTGTGGCCTCTCCCGTTGTGGAGCACAGGCTCCGCACGCGCAGGCTGAGCGGTCATGGCTCACGGGCCCAGCCGCTCCGCGGCATGTGGGATCTTCCCGGACCGGGGCACAAACCCGCGTCCCCTGCATCGGCAGACGGACTCTCAACCACTGCGCCACCAGGGAAGCCCCACACAACTGTTTCTTTAGCATTAACTCCATGCCAGCCACTCCAGCAACGCTCTGAGGTTCAAAAACTCTTCAGGTCCATCCTGGGCTCCTCCATGGAGCCTTGGTCTGTTCTGTAATCATGATCTTATCTGCCCATATATCAAAGGAATTTGGTAAGGGCTACCTTAGAGGAATGAGATCCTCAAAAGCCAGTTCTTCATAAATGTAACCTTGGGAATTGCCTGGCAGTCCAGTGGTTAGGACTCAGCGCTTTCACTGATGTGGGCCCAGTTTCGCTCCCTGGTCAGGGAACTAAGATACTGCAAGCTGCCTGGCGCAGCCAGAAAAAAAAAAAAAAGGAACCTTGGGTCCCTCCCAAAAAAGGTCCTATGGGCTTGCCAATCAGAAAACTAGAAACCTTCCTTGTTCTGCCACTTGGTAGCGCTATTAGCTTAGTCAACTTGCCCCACCTCTGAGTCTCTTCCCTGAAGTGTCACGCAGAGGAATAGCTGATCTCTAACTCAGTGTTAAAGCCAAGTTATCACCTTTATTGTCATGGTGACCTTGAACAATCTAAATTTATTTTAGCTAATTTTGTCTGAATACTGCCCCATTAATTTAACCAAAACTTTTTTCAATCTCAAGCTTTATTTAAAGAAAGATCTCCAAGTCGGGGGAAAAAAAGCAAGATGCAGAGCGTCTATTATTTACGAGAAACTCTAATAAAAACATAATTAAGCATCTCTGGAACTAAAACATCTCTGGAGAGATACACACAAAAAACTTTACAATGGTTGCCAAAAAGGAGTGTCTGGAGGAGACAAATTGACTTTGTTTTCTCACATCGTTTTGCACATTTGACATTTTATTTATATCATATGAATAGATTATTGGTTCAAGATCTAAGTGTAAACAAAAATGAAAAGTGATAGGTACAGCATGCACTCATTCTGTAATTACATTTTTACACCTTACCTTGTTAGTAACAACTATCATTTTGGGGCATTTGTTCTGCGCAAAGAATTGTGCCAGGTGCTTTTAAGAAAATAAATCATCACCATTTTGTAGATAACAAAACGAAGGCTCAGGGAGGGGCACTATTCTTGGTCACACCGGGAGACTCAAACCTAGTGCGACCCTGGATCTTGCATTCTTAACAAATTAGCTGCACCATCCCTACGTTTTTGCAAGGAAAATCCGTTATTAGGCCGTAAGTTTTGAACGACTTCTCGCCTTCTTTAGGAAGGAAACCTTTTGAACTACTCCTTGTTCCAAATCTCGGCAGTGTCTGAATCACAGACTCGCACACGACAACCTGCCTAACAACGACGCCTGTCGAGCACCAACTTGATCCTGACACTGGAGATGAGTGGGGTTTAGTTTATGCATAGGTTGTACATCGGGGATCTCACGAAGCGCTCGGGAGGATTCAACGACATCAGGCTTGTAAAGAAAAGGCGCTCGGTCCCCGGTAGCTTTACTTATGAGCCCTGAGAAGTGGTTGGCCGAGCATCTCTGTCGCAGCCCCAGCTCTCCCACCAAAGACCGTTAAGTCTCCAGTTGGGTTTTTTTCTGGATCGGGCGTCAGTTTCTCCATCTGTGAGTGGGCGGCTGGAAGATCCCGACCAACTCGGTTCTGCCCTTCAGAAGCTCGGCAATCCGGCTGGGCGCTACACCGGATAAAGTTTTAACACCAAAGACCCGGGGCGCTCGCTTGGCACCAGTCCCGGGGCAGCAACGAGGAGCTCGGCCCGCCCTTTCCTCGCACACGCACCTCGAGTCCGCTCGGCCTCTCGCAGGAGATGCGGACAGTGGGGAGGAAGTTCCGCGGTAATCCCTCGATTGGAGGCCGAACCTCCTCTACCGAGAACAAGCCACTATGAGTACGCTCACGCGCAAGGTTCTTTCCCGTTTCCGCCAACGTACTTCAACGAGTGTAAGATGGCGTCCGCGCAGGCGCGTAAACTAGCAGCCGCAGAGAGACTCAGACGCTCGCCCTGCCTCACGTGGTAATGGCCTCTCAAAAACCGCCATTGAAAAAAAGAGCCGCGATGTTGTCACATGATGCAGGCCTACCAATACGACAACGGGAAGGCGCCAAGGTCCTTGTCATGTGGCCAAGGAGAACGCTGAATTTGCCACTGTCACATGATCAAGTAGAGGCGTGGAAAGAGGAGGGAAACGTTCCGACGCCACGTAACGTCTACGGTTCTGTCACGTGACCAGGGCCCACCTCCTTATCTCTCTTTGTCCCTCCTTCCCTCTCCGGCTGGGCCTGCGTCGAGCGGCAACGCGGCGGCGAAGGGGCGGGGCTCCGACCGGTCACGTGGCCCCGCACCTCCCCGGCGCGCGCCCGCCCGCTCGCCCCCGGCCCCGGCTCCGGCTCCTCCTCCTCCTCCTCTTCTCGCCATTGCAGTTGGACTCAGCAGCCCGGTGCGCACCGCGTGGCTTTTGGGGCGAGACCCCGGCGGGATCTGGCAAGAGGGCGGCGGCTGCGGTCGGAGAAGGGGACGCGGACAAGGTAAGAGTCAATGTGGCGGCGGCCGGGCCCGCTCCCGCCTCTCCCCTCCTCCCGCCCCTCCTCCCACTCAGCGCGGGATCGGCTGAAGAGTCGCGGTGACAAGGCCTGAGGCGCCCCGCGCTCCCCGCTTCCGCCCAGTCCTCTCGCTCTGGCGCCTGGCTCATTCCTTCCTTGCCAGCCTTGCTCCCGCGCTCGGCCGTTACTCTCCCCCATTGTGCCGAGGAAACAAAATGGCGGCGGCGAGGGCCCGGTGCGCGCGCATCCGCCCCCCCTCGCGGCCCCTCGGCCGGCGGCGGCGCCTCTCGCGGGGGGTGCGCGCGCACCGGGCCCCCGGCCGCCGCCTCCCCCGGGCCGGGCTTTGTCTGTTGTGGCGCTACGCGCGCACGCGCGCACGTGCCGGCGGCACACACCCCCCTCCGGCCAGGAGCATCCTGACCCGCGCTGCGGGGGCGACCCCCCTTCCCATCTGTCCTCCTCTTTGTCCCAGTCCCGCCCCGAGTTCCAGGAGGGTCCCAGGTTCCCAAGGCGGGAAACGTCGCCTTCTTTGTCCTTACGTGGGGCAGAGAGGCAGACCCCCTCCCTGGAACCCCGTCATTATTTGGATTGCAAAGGAGGCTTCATGGGGTTCCCAAATCTCTGGCTACCTAGGCCTCCCCCAGATCAGGAGCCAGATTTGGCGGAGGGTTTAAGCTTTTCTTCTTTTTAATTCAGGTGTTTCATTGATGTTGAATTTTCTCCAGATTGCTTTGGACTTGGCATTCATTCTCCCCCAAAACTGTGATCTAGTGCGATATTTGAGTGTCCTGTGATCTGCAAGATTGGGACCCAAGCATGAGAGCTTGAAACCCTTTCCCTTTTCTACTTTATTTTCTCAAGTAGTTGAGTGACAGATTCTTGGGGTTGCTCTTGAGGTTCTGTCCAGGGTAATACTCCACCTGGGGGAATTATTTGGGGTGTACAGTGATCAGCATGTTCTCCCGCAGTTCACTGTCTAAACCTAGGGAGAGTAAGCCATCTCTTCTCTATTTCCAAAACTGTTTGAAAGTTGCTTGGGATTATGCCTTGGGGACCTGATCCATCAGCAGGGAAGCATTGGCTAACCTTTTCCAGACCCAGGTACTTCAGTGATTCTGAATCTTTTTATGATTGCTTAGGACTGTGATGTCTTTAAAATGAGTGGTCTGGTTGGCATATTTGGAGTCCACGGGAAAACACAAGGTGTCACCCGAAGTTAGGACTGAAATTTACGACTTGAGGCTCTTTTCCTCAGGTATTTGTGGTCTGGAATCTCCACGGATTGCTCACAGTGCTGCCACTATATTTTGTGTGTGGTCTCGTGGGATGTAGCTACAGCAGCTGCTCCGACTGTGAATTAAATGTGGGAACCAGAGGCTCATTCACAGCTGGAATGGGGGGGGGAAGGCCCCAGGGCACTGGTAGGTGCTACTATCCCTGTCACTAGTCCTGGGTCTTTACCCCTGAGCTGTCTCTTGGCCTTGTGGACAGCTCCTGGTCCCTGGGATTTGTGAATAGAATCTGTGCAGACTCTAGCGTTGTCTGAATTGATTGGAGGCAGGCAGTTACTGCCAGGCTTGGCCTTGCTAGCACTGGGCACTAATTTGTCAGGGTCTCCCTACCCTGCTGAAGCTTGGGCCAGCCTGGGAATCTCCCTGTTTGTGGAGTGGAGTGGTGCCTAATCATTTGCAGTTTTTCTTTGTTTTTTTCCTGATTGAACTTGTCCAGCGCCTGTAGGTAAAAATTCCTATAACTACTTCCACTGTACTCGAGGAGATGCCCACATTCCTGGGAGTGAGGAATCTGAGGCTGTCTCTTATTTTTCTTAAATTATTTTCTTGTCAAAACAAACAAAAAAATATTGGCAGGAGCGGCTGCTAATATACACATATATTATGTATTTTTAATTTTACTTTTTGTCTGCGTTGGGTCTTCATTGCAGTGCGCAGGCTTTTTCTAGTTGTGGTGATCGGGGGCTACTCTTCATTGTGCGCGGGCTTCTCATTGCGGTGGCTTTTCTTGTGGAGCACACGCTCTAGGCGCATGGGCTTCAGTAGTTGTGGCATGCGGGCTCAGTAATTATGGCTCACAGGCTCTAGAGCGCAGGCTCAGTAGTTGTGGCACATGGGCGTAGTTGCTCCGTGGCATGTGGGATCTTCCCGGACCAGGGCTCGAACCCATGTCCCCTGCATTGGCAGGCGGATTCTTAACCACTGTGCCACCAGGGAAGTCCTGGCTATTAATATCTTTTCTTTTCTCAGTTTAAGGAGAACACTTTGGTTTTTTAAATTTATTTATTTTTGGCTGTGTTGGGTCTTCGTTGTTGCGCACAGGCTTTCTCTAGTTGCGTCGAGTGGGGGCTGCTCTTCATTGCGGTGCGCAGGCTTCTCATTGCTGTAGCTTGTCATCGCGGCGCACGGGCTCTAGGCACGCCAGCTTCAGTAGTTGTGGCACGCGGGCTCAGTAGCTGTGGCTTGCGGGCCATAGTGCGCAGGCTCAGTAGTAGTGGTGCACGGGCTTAGTTGCTCCGCAGCACATGGGATCTTCCCAGACCAGGGCTCGAACCCATGTGCCCTGAATTGGCAGGTGGATTCTTAACTACTGCACCATCAGGGAAGTCCACTGGCTGTTAATATTTTGATGTCACAAATATGGTGCTCATGCTCCCCTGGTTAAGTTTGCCACATAGGGACAGGTGGAGTCGCTGATGAGGAAAGAGCCTTCTACAAGTCTATAAATCTCTTCTCTTTGGTTAAACATAGGCAGCACTTGTAGGCTTCAGCAGCATGTGGGAGTTGGAAGTGTGCTCACATTTTAAAAATTATTTATTTATTTTTGGCAGCATTGGGTCCTCGTTGCTGCATGTGGGCTTTCTTTAATTTGCGGCGAGCAGGGACTAGTCTTAGTTGTGGTGTGCGGGCTTCTCATTGCGGTGGCTTCTCTTGTTGCGGAGCATGGGCTCTAGGCGTGCGAGTTCCAGTATTTGTGGCGCATGGGCTCAATAGTTGTGGTGCATGGGCTCTAGAGCACAGGCTCAGTAGTTGTGGCGCACAGGCTTAGTTGCTCCGCGGCATGTGGGATCTTCCCCGACCAGGGCTCGAAATGGTGTCCCCTGCATGGGCAGGCAGATTCTTAACCACTGCACCACGAGGGAAGCCCTGTGTGCTCAGTTTTGAAAAAGGCTTTAGAAGTTTTCTTTGGGCTGAGGCAGCTCCCTCTTACTTACCTTTCTCCTCTTTCTCTCCAGTTCCTCCTGATTTCACCTTTTACATCTCAGAGGAATGATTCCTTCCCCCTGGAAACTTGCCCTCCTGCTGTGTTTTGTCATTAAGTTGCTTAACTTTGTGCAGTCTTGAAAGATGTGTAAAGTGTCACCATCTAGTATTAGCAGATATGGCCCACAAAATGGTGATATTTGATTTGCACGTTGCTTTGATCGAATATTCTTAGGAGTTAGGATTTTTAGGCTCTGTGTATTATTATTATTATTATTATTAATTAATTTATGGCTGTGTTGGGTCTTCGTTGCTGCGTGCGGGCTTTCTCTAGTTGCAGCAGGCGGGGGCTACTCTTCTTGCGGTGCACGGGCTTCTCATTTCAGTGGCTTGTTGGCGGAGCATGGGCTCTAGGCGTGTGGGCTTCAGTAGTTGTGGCTCGTGGGATCTAGAGCGCAGGCTCAGTAGTTGTGGCGCACAGGCTTAGTTGCTCTGCAGCATGTGGGATCTTCCCGGACCAGGGTTTGAACCTGTGTCCCCTGCATTGGCAGGCGGATTCTTAACCACTGCACCACCAGGGAAGTCCCTCTGTATATTATTATATATTATATTTTATTTTAGCCAAGTCCTGGGCAAGAAAGATTTGATTTCTTTTTCCAGTGGCAGGGTTCGGAATTAGAGGCAAATAGTGGTTTGATGGGAGCCTACACACTGTTGGTTAGTGAAATGGGGTTGCGGCCCTGAAGAGATGAGGTGGACTTTAGTCTTCTGCTGCAGCATTTGACAATTTTGTCTGAAGCCACTAGTTTCCCTCCTACTTTGTTATTTAGGGTAAGTCGGTGCTGCCTCTGTGGTGCTAACAGTGTTACAGAAATAATACTGAAAGCAGGGTAGGCATATGTTTGTTGGGGAGGCTTGTCAGTGTGCTGACTTGCTAAAAGAAATTGTTTCTTGCCATTGTTATGTTCTATTAAATCTCTGGGATTTTTCCTAGACATCACTTTTTAGGTGATACTGTTATAAATAGCAATTAGAAATTCAGTCAGACTTTTTTTTATTAATATTTATTTATTTGGTTATATTGGTTCTTAGTTGCAGCATTTGGGATCTAGTTCCCCGACCAGGGATCAAACCCGGGCCCCCTGCATTGGGAGTGCCAAGTCTTAGCCACTGGGCCACCAGGGAAGTCCTTCATTCAGACTTTTAACATCAGCTGTTTTCAGATGTTTTGTGAAATGATGTCCAGTTGAAATTTAATTTTTTTCTCTTCTCATTGGATGTCTTGTCCATATAAGATCACAAAGAATCATTTACAAAGTTGAATGTGTGTCCTTTTATTAGTCTGTAAATTTATTCCAGATTATTTTTTTAATCTTAGGTGATTAGTGAGAAGAGGTGCTATTGGCAATTTGAGGTTCATGGTAATTTTCCTGGAAACAGCCATTTATATGATTTCCATTAGGATTGTGGTTCAAGCTCAAGGGTAAGGTCTTACTGGGATAATCTTCTAGGCCACTTGCTTTTGTGCTGCTTGCCTTTGAACTGATTTCTTTCTTTTATCTGAGTGTGTGGTGTGTGTGTGTGTAAAGGATGAATGTGGTAAGTTAGGCTTGCTTTTCAGTGGTACATTTAGAGCTTTTGCAGGTTAATAATTCTTACTGTTTATTCATAATTCACAAAAAACCAGTCTAAATTTCCCTAATATGGAAATGACCAGCCTGGCCCCATGGCTCATAGTGTCTCTTAATATTTATTTATAACAGCCAAGAACTAGAACCCACCCAGATGTCCTTTAATGGGTGAATGGTTAAACTATGGTACATCTTTATCATGGAATACTAGTTAGCAATCATAAAGAACAAACTGTCAATACGCACACAACTTGGATGAATCTTGAGGCAGTTACGCTGCAACAGACAAGCCAATCCTGAAAAGTTGTATGCTTTACAATTCCATTAATATAACATTCTTGGAATGCTAAAATTACAGAAACCTTAAAAGGATTAGTGGTTGCTAGGGGTTAGGCATTGGGGAGGGGGGACAGTTGGAAGGTGAATGTGACTATAAAGGGCAACAGGAGGGATCCTTGTGACAGCAGCAGTCTGTATCTGATTGCGGTTGTGATATTGTTCTAGAGTTTGCAAGATGTTGCCATTGGGGGAAACTGGGTAGAGTACATGGGGGATCTCGCTGTTATTTCTTACAGCTGCGTGAGAAGCTACAATATCTCAAAATTAAAAAGTTTCATTTGAAAAAGAAACTTACCCACTAAAATAATTCACAGTTTGCATGTTGTTAATACTTAACATCCTTTGAGAGACAGTCATTTTTTTGTTTTGTTTCTTAACTAGAAACTAGTTTTTTTAAAAACTGGGTATTTCCCTGGTGGCTCAGTGGTTAAGAATCTGCCTGTCAATGCAGGGGACTCTGGTTCAATCCCAGGCCCGGGAAGATCCACATGCTGTGGAGCAATTAAGCTCGTGCACCACAGTTACTGACCCCACGGGCCACAAGCTAGTGAAGCCCATGGGCCTAGAGCCTGTGCTCCACAACAAAGAGAATCCACTGCACTGAGAAGCCCGTGCACCGATACGAAGAACCCCTGCTCTCTGCAGCTAGAGAAAGCCCACGTGCAGCAACGAAGACCCAGCACAGCCAAAAATAAATAAAATAAAATAAATTAAAAAAAGAAATCTGAGGCTTTCCCATGGGAACACAGGGGAAGGTTGCCTCTGCCTGCCCCTCCCTCTCAAGGATTTCTAAGCTGGCTTCCCTTCCCCCCTTGCTGCCTGAAGGGCATGTTGCTAAAAGAGTTTAATAATTCCCACTTGGAGTCACATTAAACCTTTTTGCTGTAATATTGTTTTTTCACAGGCAGATGTTAAAATATTTCTGTTGGTTCATCCAAGAGTAGCTGAAATTACTCCTTCAATACGTTGCATTTGTAGTTTTACAGCTGATAGAGCATTTTTCCACCTTGTCACCTTTAATCCTTACTGTTTGCGGCTCTGAGGTGTAGGTAGTGTTTTAATCTCATTTTTGACCCAGCTCTGAAAAGATAAAGTGATTTGTTGGAGCTTCCACAGTGGCCAGGTTGGAAAGCCCAGGTGGGCGCAAACCTGGGGCTTCTGTTTCTGAGACCTGTGGCTGTTCCACGGTGTCATTGGGCCTGGAGGCCTGGGTCTTACAGACCAGTTATAGTTCCAGAAGCAATTTAGGAAACAACCTGCATTTGCCAGTTAAAATATCTTTTTAATTAATTAACATACTCCATCTCCACCTTTTCATAAGAAAAAAGGATGTTTTAATACTGAACATATAGGAAGAAAATAAGTTTAGAGTAAAGGACGGTCCTTCTTTATTTTTGGCTTTGTTGGGTCTTGTTGGCTGCACGCGGGCTTTCTCTAGTTGTGGCGAGCGGGGGCTGTTCTTCATTGTGGTGTGCGGGCTTCTCATTGCAGTGGCTTCTCTTGTTGTGGAGCATAGGCTCTAGGCGTGGGCTTCAGTAGTTGTGGCACGTGGACTCAGTAGTTGTGGCGCACGGGCTAAGGTGCTCCACGGCATGTGGGATCTTTCTGGACCAGGGCTAGAACCCGTGTCCCCTGCGCTGGCAGGCGGATTCTTAACCACTGCGCCACCAGGGAAGTCCCAAGGACAGTCCTTTAAATTGAAAATGTTTGTGAACATCTTTATTCCTAACTTTATACCTCCCTATGGACCAGTAAAAACACTGTGGGGCACAGAACTGGGAACCATTGCACTAGACTTAAGATATGTCTTGAATTGAAAATTTTCTCACAGTGGCATCCATAATCAGATTTTAGATTGGCCTCTTCTGGCTGGGTTGCTTTGTTAAAATTATTTTCCATGTATCCTCGATGATGTGAATGTGTAAAAGTTTAAGGAGTCACTTACAAGTTGTATGTGTGTATTATTCCATTTCTCATTCCAGGATAGGATTATATCTCCAGAGGTCAGGGAACCAGGATTGGGTCCTGTACCTTTTAAAGCCAAATTAGGTCTTTTTAAGAGGAGCATCCAGTTTGGGATCATTCCCAGGAGTGACTGGGACTCTAAGGTTTTGTGAAGTACCCTGGATGGGGGGATTTACTCTTCAAGATAGGTGGGGCCATACCTGTTGGGGTGTTGTCACTACACCTCTTCATTCATTCTACAGACATGTGTTGATCCACACATGCTGACTTGGGCACGTTTCTTTCCCAACAGCAAGTGGTCATGAACGGCATATTCCAGTTAGTGAGAGGTCAGAGAGGTGGTCATCTCACTGCATGCTGTCGTTTAAACTTCTGTATCTGTGCGTGCTCTGGGTGGGCTGGTTTTGAGAACAAAAGAAAGAAACCTGATGCCTGCATGTTAGAACATCCCAAGACCACACAGAGGTTGTTTAAGATCCTGATTCTTCGCTCTTCACTCGTTCTTTTTTTGGACTTCTTTTCAGAGAGGCTGGGCTGGTAAATATCAGGCTTCAGTTGGGCCTGGTTTGAATCCTGAATGAGGTTGCAGGAGCAGCTCTGTGAGCCTTTCAAGGCTTGGGTTTAAAGTTAGATAGGCAGGGGGCAGTGGAGTGTTGCATATATAGGTGGGTATTGTGGGTTTCTTGCCAGCGGTGTTCCTCAAAATCTTGAAAAGGAGGTTAAATGAGGTGGATTCTCTGGTATTCAGGACTGGAGCAACTGGCTTCCAGGAGGCTGATTTGGATGACAGATCGAGGCTTACACAGAGGCAAGTGAAGCCGGTTTTGTTGCCCTGCAAAGAAGTATTGACTCCAGTTTTTTATTTGTTTGTTTGTTTGTTTGTTTTGCGGTACGCGGGCCTCTCACTGTTGTGGCCTCATCCGTTGCGGAGCACCGCGCAGGCTCAGCGGCCATGGCTCACGGGCCCAGCCGCTCCACGGCATGTGGGATCTTCCCGGACCGGGTCTGGAACCCGTGTCCCCTGCATTGGCAGGCGGACTCTCAACCACTGTGCCACCAGGGAAATCCTGGCTCCAGTTTTATTTATTTATTTATTTTTGGCTTTGCCTCGCGGATTGTGGGATCTCAGTTCCCCAACCAGGGACTGAACTCATACCCTCGGCACCGAGAGTACAGAAGCCTAACCACTGGACTGCCCGGGAATTCCTGACTTCAGTTTTTACGTGTTTGTTTTAGTTCACTGAACAAGTACTCTTACTCGCTTTGTCCCCCTGAATCAGAAGCCATCGCCGCTAAGGCCTGGCCTGAGGGAGGAGGGCCAGGGGATGAAAGGATCGCAGATAGGCCAAGGGTGGTGGTCAGAGTTAGCCGCAGCCCAGTGAGCCCCTTTACGGGTCCCTTCTTGGGCCTGCCTCTCAAGTGAGGCAGCCTGCTGGAGCACAGGCCACAGCCATGCTCTGAGTTTTAGCAGTGAAGACAGCAGATGGAGACCTCTCTGTGGGACGTTTGCTGAAGGCAGGAGCATCTGGGGGCGCACAAATGTCCTTGAGGGCTGCGATGGGCTGATGTTTTACACAGTGAATATCTTTTTTTTTAACGTTTCATTTTATTTTATTTATTTATTTTTGGCTGCGTTGGGTCTTCGTGGCTGCGCGTGGGCTTTCTCTAGTTGTGGCGAGCGGGAGCTACTCTTCATTGCAGTGCGCGGGCTTCTCATTGTGGTGGCTTCTCAGTGTGGAGCATGGGTTCTAGGTGCACGGGCTTCAGTAGTTGTGGCATGCGGGCTCAGTAGTTGTGGCTCAAGGGCTCTAGAGCGCAGGCTTAGTAGCTGTGGCGCACGGGCTTAGTTGCTCCGCGGCATGTGGGATCTTCCCGGACCAGGGCTTGAACCCATGTCCCCTGCATTGGCAGGTGGATTCTTAACCACTGTGCCACCAGGGAAGTCCTATATGCCATTGACATCTGACTTTAGTTGTGTTTCACATATCTCTCCATCTCTATTCTTTTCGTCTTTCGGTCCACTTCATTTTATTGAAATATAATTAACATAATCTATTTTTATGATGCTTTTCAAAGTAGCAGAAAGTTGTAGTCTTTCCTCTAAATATTAACTAGAGTCCAGTATTTATTTACATTTTTTTTCTTTTGAAGTAAATGTACAGATCTTGAATATCCAGTTCAATGGATTTTGACCACTGCATGTCCCCATCAGTATTACCAAGATGTAGACCATGACCATCACCCCAGAAGGTTTCTGGGACCCCTTCCCAGGTGTTTCCTGCCACCATCCCCCAGAGGCAACCGCTGATGAGTTTTGGCTGTTTTGCTGTGTTTGAGAACTTCATCTGGGTGGAAGCTTTTTTTTTCCGTTTTCTTTTTTGATAGTTGCCCCAAATGTAGCCACTGGAAGTCTTCACAGTTCAGCTCAATTGTCCTTTGGACAAGCCTGCAGTAATCTGTGCATGTTTCCTTGCTTTCTGACAGTGCAGCGTGACCCAGGCTCACCCACCATAGTTGTGCATCAGGTGCCGAATCAACCATTTCTTCCAGGAGCTCCTTTTAGAAGATTTTAGACAATATCAGTCCTACAAAACCCTGAATAAAAAGGTCTTAGTCACCTGGGATCTCAGTTTAAGCTCTGTTGTTTTGGAGTCTCTATATCTGATATCTGTGGTGGAGGAAGAATGTAAAATGAAGAGATGGTAGGTGTACAGTGATGCACCATGTTGGATTCGGAGGGAAGGCGAAGTTTCTCCTTTAGGGTACACTCGCTGGCCAGGTCCACAGGAATGGGGGACTTGCGTGCTGTGTTCATCACTGTCCCAGCATCTAGCTCAAGGCCTGGCACAGGGGAGGTGCATGCTGAATACTTTTGAATAAGTAAATACAGTTTTAAACATCATCCTTCATTATCAGATTGATGGAGTTTCAGTATAGATATGGCCAGGACTGGGGGCTGTTTAACATGGGCTCCTCACCAGTCAGCTGTGATTTCTGATGGCCTGCCTCTTGTCAGTTTAGAATTGGTTTTCTGAGCTTTGCTTTAAATTTTAGATTACCTGCCATGGTTGCATTTTTGTAAGAATTCTTGTTTACTACTCACTTTTAAAAAAACCCAAAAACTATTTTGGAAATTTTCAAACATGCACAAATGATCCCAGTATACCCATCCTCATCTTCAGCAGGTATCAGCATTTTCCAGTGTTGATTTATCCTTTTCCCTTCTCCACTCACCACCTCACTGGAGTATTTTAGAGCAAATACCAGGCATGTAGTTTAAGCCATTATTTATTTTAGCTGCATTGAGTCTTCGTTGCTGCGCACGAGCTTTAGTTGCGGTGAGCAGGGGCTACTCTTCGTTGCGATGCGGTGGCTTCTCGTTGCAGAGCACAGGCTCTAGGCGCGCAGGCTTCAGTAGTTGTGGCACACGGGCTTAGATGCTCCGCGGCATGTGGGATCTTCCCGGACCAGGGATCGAACCTGTGTCCCCTGCAATGGCAGATGGATTCTTAACTACTATGCCACCAGGGAAGCCCCAAAGACGTTCTTTTCAAACACAGCTGTAATATCATTCGTTCCTAACTGAATGAACAATTATTCCCTTAATACAGGATGTGCTTTTGCATGTGCTCCGCCCCTACAACAGCCAGTGATGTATACATCTTGTCTGTAGCAGAAGTTGGTGCTGTTTTTGCGGGTCTGTGGGATTTATGCTCCATGCTTTCCATAGGTCAATTCATTTAATTTTCACAGTCCCCTTGAAGAGGTAGAGGAGTAGATTCATGTTGCAGGTTAGAAGGAAACTCCAACGAAACTTCAAGGCCACACATGTAGTAGCTCAGCTGGCAAAGTTTCAGGCCCACATCTTTGCAAAAGCTCCCACTTGGTGAGTACCAAGGGCCCAGGCTCAGCCAGGAGCTGAGCCCAGGGACTGGTCCTCCACTCCTCCCTTCCCTCCCTCCCATGTCAAGAAGCATTTGATGCCACCTGTCCTTTTGCCTGGCTCTGCAGGGGCATCGCCTGTCATTCCACCCTTAGATTTTCAAGTTCTACTTTGGAACCCTTCAAGTTTTCGATGAGATTGCTAAGTAGTCCGGAAGCATTGTGGGAAGTTCTTGTTCTGGCTAGTCATGTCGGAGTTTATCCTTGAAGGGGGTGCGTTTCAGAGATGAACCTGCTGCCCTGGCTGGTAACTGGTGTGGATGGAAGGGGCTAGCTGTTATGTGGTTGGAGGGAATGGGTGGATTCATCTGTTACCTATTACGCTGATGGGGTTTTTTTGGTTGTTTACTCATTTGGAAGATTTCAGTGTGGACCAGACTGTTTGCATAGAGTGGGAATTGAGTAGGTTGTAGTCAGCATGTTATTTAGAGTCCAAAATTGTAATTATAGCTACGTTTGTCTTGAAGACTTCTGTTGTGTATTTCAGTTGTCTCAACCACTCCAGAATTGAACCCACAGGTGTGTGTCCATGTGCTGCAGTGGCCACATCCACCTGACGTTTCAGAAGGTTCTTGCCTCTCCAGTTTACAGAAGACTTTTGAGCCCCTCTGTTTCCTGCTTTCCTTCCATCTCTTCATTACCCTCAAGGACCAGAGCTCTTTCCCTCTCTTTTTCTTCTCCAAATACCAAGATTTTGCTGAACATTTTCACCTGTACCATTTTCTGGAGGCTTGTTAAAAGGTTTATTTTTTATTTGTAAAAATTGGCATACTTATATAAAGATACAATGAAAAGGGATTTTTAAAAAAGTAAAAATCACCTGAGTGTGGGCCCGAAGTGAGACGCACCTTCTAGAAACCAGCTGTTTTCATTTTTATGGAATTTTATAATTAGTTGTTTGTACCGTGGCTTAGTGGTTACTTGGAAATAAAGATGTGTCCTGCTGTGTGGACGGACTTCCTTCCTGAGGCAGCGCCGTTTGCATCCTGCTGAATATCTGACTGCTAAGATTCATCCATTGATGAAATATGTGAAACTAAAAAGATTTTCTGATCTTATAGATAGTTGAAGTATTGATAACACCAAGGAAATCTGTCACAATTTGAAAAGATAAGGAAAAATTTGATTTCCAGACACTACAGGAAAAGAAGTAAAAATGGTAAGAAAGTTTTTTTCTTAATCATAGATATGGTTTCTTCATTCATGTACAAAAATGTCTGTAGTGTTGCCCCAAAGCATTTGATTCTTTTTTCTAAATTGAAGTAGTTGACTTACAATATCATATTAGTTTCAGGTGTACAACAGTAATTTGAGAACTTACTGTAGATTATATTCCATATAAAGTTTTTATAAAATATTGGCTACCTTCCCAATCCTGTTCATTGTGTCCTTGTAACTTGCTTATTTTATACTTAATAGTTTGTTCCTCTTAATCCCCTTCACTGTCTTGCGTCCCCAAAGCATTTGATTCTGTAATCATTTTTCACTGGACTTTTTTCAAGTACATAGTGTAACAATTCTAGTAATATAGAAACGTGTAAAGTAAATGCCCCCTTCCTCCCACCACCTAGAGAAAGCACAGCTGTTATGTTTGGTTGTCCTGCTCAGGCTTTCAGATATGTTCATATAGTTTTATTTTCATATGAATAATTCTCAGTTGTACAGCTTAAAAGGTAAGTGTCAAGTTGCATTGTTTTTGACTAATTTTTCACATTTCCAGCGTCCAGTGAGAATTTTTGTGAATGATGATCGCCATGTGATGGCAAAGCATTCTTCCGTTTATCCGACACAAGAGGAGCTGGAGGCAGTCCAGAACATGGTGTCTCACACGGAGCGGGCTCTCAAGGCTGTGTCCGACTGGATTGATGAGCAGGAGAAAGGTAGCGGCGATCACGCCGAGTCTGAGAATGTGGATGTGCCCCCAGAGGACGAGACCAAAGAAGGGGCCGGGTAAGTTGGTTTTGTAGGGTGGTTGTTTTTTGTTTGTCTGTGTGTTTGTTTTGTTTTTTCCTTTCTCCTTTCTAGGGAGACTGGCCAGGCTAGGGTTGAGCACCTCCTTTTCTAAGAAACTCCAGCCTTTCCAGGATCCCTGGGTTCTGGCCAGACGGAATCTCTCACTGAGCATGTGTTGGGCTGTCCCTCAGGGAGCAGAAGGCAGAGCATGTGACTAGAACCCTGAGGGGCGTGATGCGTGTTGGCCTCGTGGCAAAGGGCCTGCTGCTCAAGGGTGACCTGGACCTGGAGCTGGTGCTGCTGTGTAAGGAGAAGCCCACGACCGCCCTCCTGGACAAGGTGGCTGACAACCTGGCCATCCAGCTCGCTGTGAGTGTGGCCGCCACTGGGGTTGGAGGGCGGCCAGGGGAAGAGGTGCGCCAAGAGGCACACTCCAAGCCCAGCCTTGCACCTGCTGCGCTCACACCTTCTGTAGGTGACAGGCGGGACGCTGCAGAGCCACCCAGATGCTCTGGCAGCCAAGAAGGGCCCAGTGCCTGCCATGCACAAGGCTGCACTGTTTTTGGGCCGCACTGGGCATGACCTTCACATCCAGACTCCAGTGATGGATGGGCGGGTGAGTGGATGAATAGGTAGCACAGTTGTTGACTCTTCCTCCCTGACACAAAGCTGGACATAAAAAAATTTTTTTAACCGATTTATTTGTCTCATTACAAAAGTATTACATAAATAATAGCCTCTGGCATTTCTTGAGCATTGACTACACCAGACTCTAGGCCAGAAGAGCTCTTTATCATTTCATCGTAATGACTGAGATCGGGCTTTATCATCTAAGTATTTCCGAAGATGTGACTGAGGTGTGGGGAGCTCAGTAACTGACCCCGCATACCCAGCTGGTGAGGTCTGGGGCTTCAGAACCTCTTGAGTGTCACTGCCACTCAGTGCCTCTTTGGGACGCATTTACCCTGGATTTAGTGACAGGATAAGCAAAAGAAGAAAGAAAAGACTCTCTTAGACACACTGTTTGTTTTCACGTGTGAAGGTATGTTCTGTCACGTGAGAAGGTACGTACTGTCACGTGTGACTGACAACTGGGGATTCAGGACAGAGGTCAGAATTGAAATGATCAGTTAATTTTAATCTTTGTCTATAAAAAGTATATTAAGTGAAGAAAATTAATTTGACGTAAATATTTCTAAAGGAAAGACAGTTTTTGAAGAGTCTTTAAAGATAGATACAAAGAAAGTATATTTTTATCAATTTAGCTTGGTGTTTTTTGACTGGGGCAGATTTTGCACCCCAGGGGACATGTGGCGAGTCTAGAGTAGTTTTAGTTGTCACAGCAGGAGGAGTTGGGTGCTACTGGCATCTCCTAGGTATAGAGGCTGGAGATGTTGCTCAAGGTCCTCCAGTGCACAGGACAGCCCTACAACCAAGAGTGATGTGGCCCAGAGCGTCCGTAGTGCTGAGGTGGAGAAAAGTCAACTTAGATTTTCCATAGTGCCTTTGTCCTCCCCATAATGTATTTACTTTGTTTTTCTTGACAAAAATCAAAAACGCTGGAGTTTTCTTGATCAAGGCATATAAACTGGTATAAAGAAGAAAGCAGAAGTCACAATTGTGAACGTCCTCTTACAGACACGTGCGTTTGCAGCAAGTATGTGCTTTTATAGGCATCGTATGATGAGACTATTTTACTGCACACAGTTTCCATCATCCCGCATTCTGTGGTAGCTGCTCAGCCTGGTGTGGAAATAGCGGTGGCTGGATGCCGACTCTGTGCTGGGTGCTGTGCTTTCCACGGAGTGTCCGGTTCAAGTCCTCTGCAGCCTTGTGCTGTCGGCCGTGTCACTAAGTCCATTTTACAAATTAGAAACCACAGTCTTGATGAGATGAAGTGATCTGTCCAGTTACACAACAACCAAGCAACAAAATGAGGATTCACACCCTCATCTCCTCCCAGACCCTAAACTCTCTTACCGTGACATTATAAAGCTTCCCGTGAAAATCACTCCTCTAAGTAGCCACCTCCTCCTTGGAGTACCTGGAAGATGGCCAAAGACCTGTCCAGCAAGAGGGAGGTTCTGACCCCTAGCTGAAGGCACTGCTGTCAGTCACAGTCCAAGAAACTGGCCTGTCTGCTGCAGTAACCAGGAGCTAAACAGAGCTGTCGATAGCCTTGGGGGGAAAGTGCGTTTGAAAGTTGCATTTTCTTTTGTAGGCTGTTACAGATGACAAGTACGAAATACTCCAATCTGTCGACGATGCCGCGATTGTGATAAAAAACACAAAAGAGCCTCCATTGTCCCTGACCATCCACCTGACATCCCCTGTTGTCAGAGAAGAAATGGAGAAAGTATTAGCTGGAGGTAGGGAGGCTGAGAAAGGCCAGCAGGACACTGGCAACTTGGTGTTCCCTCACGATTCAAACGTGCTATTCAGTTTTAGACTGCTTTGATAAAAGGATAGCGGTGTAGCTTTGACCACCTTTTACTCTGAGATCACATCTCCCACTCGGTTTCAGTCCTGGGAGTTTGACAAAACGGTTGCACTAAAAGTGAGTAGCACTTTTCCTAGAGGATTGCACCATTTTTGTTTGTCTTAATCCTTGGATGTTCTCATCGGTGTTAAATGTGATTTTTTTCTGTTGAGCCAGTCTCTGGCCTTGGAAAAGCGTGTCCCTGGTGATTATAGGCTTTTTAAATTATGGAAGACAACCAGATGGTTTCTGCATGAGCATCACGTTGGACTTGTGCAAACAGCTTGTGTTGCAGCAGAACCGAGGTCGTCTTCGTTTGTCCTCTTCCATTGGCTGCTTTTATCAGTTGCAGTGATTGAAACGCAAAGAGCTGATGCAGAGTTTTGGATAAAGTTTTAAACAATTGAGTGATTTTCAAATCAAGTCTTTGAACCTCAGACAGTGATAATGCTTTCACGATTCAAAGTCCACCCAGGGCTCCTCATACATCTCTGGGTGGACGTTTTTCAGTCACAACTCTCACACCTCAAAGTAAAGGTGACAGGCCTTATCCAAACCCCTGATGCACAGATGGCAGAAACGACAAATGCTCCGGTTTTGCTGCAGCACAGGCTAACGCCGTGCCCTTGTTGCTGTTCTTTGATTACCTTTGGTTCCGATACCTGATTTACTACCAGAGCCCTTCTAGTTTATCAATTTAGGGACGCTGGACCTTTGACCAACAGGACTCTCTCTGTCAAGGGCTGGGGCTAGGGCAGTCCCGCCTGGTGGGCGGAGGTGGTCCCCTTTGCCGTAGACGCCTCAGGGGAAGGCCTGTGGGAAGCAGAGAGGGAGTGCATTTCTACTCCCCCCCCCCACCTATTTTTTTTTTTTTTTGGGTTTTTGGTTTTGTTTTTCGTTTTTTGCTAATGAATTTTTTAGCATAGCTAATTTATTGGGAGATCCTGGGGAGGAAGCAAGGTAATAGTCTCTACTAGAAGATAGGATCCACCTATCTGTCCCCCTCCCCCATGGGATTATTCCTTTTAGAGTAACTTCCCACTTTTGTTTTTGTTTTTCTTATTGTTGTTTTTTTGTTTTTTTTGTTTTTTTGGAGGGGGCCTCTGATTTTTACCATCTCCTCTTGGGGCAGAGTTAAATGCACTTGAGCGTCTCCTTCCCTGGTCAAGGGTGGAGATGACTTGAGATTCTGGGAGCCTCAGCTGCCCCTTAGGAAGCTGCCACATCCCCTTTCCACCTGACAGAAACCCCTTGGTCAAACTGTACCTTGTCTTCTTATTCCATCCATGAATAGAAACGCTATCAGTCAACGATCCCCCGGACGTTCTGGACAGGCAGAAATGCCTTGCTGCCTTGGCGTCCCTCCGACACGCCAAGTGGTTCCAGGTTTGCATTTTGTTCTTCTATTTGTCTTTCGGTAGAGAATTCCTAAGTTTTAACTTGGCTAATTTTCACCATAAAGTTTCGGTAACATTGAAGAGCACCGTGCTGGACTTAGCACCTGCAGGCGTGCAGTTGCTAAAGGAGCACGCATAGACAAATTTGACACCCCCAAAGGAGGCTTGTGACTGAGTAGGTGGGTAGCTGCTGCTTTGTGCCAAGAGTAACATCATTCTTGTCCACTCGGTGAAATCGCTGCCGACCACACGCTTGATGGTTGTGAACGTTCACCGTTTACCCTTGACAAAGTAGCACCCTGAGACTTGTGTTTTTCATGTTTGCGTTGTGTTCAGGGAGGTGCCTTGGTGTGAAAAGCCTGTGCTTTGTTCCTCTAGGCCAGAGCCAATGGGCTGAAGTCGTGTGTCATTGTCATCCGGGTCCTGAGGGACCTGTGCACCCGCGTTCCCACCTGGGGTCCCCTCAGAGGATGGGTAAGGCACCTTTGTAGCTATAGCCACCCTGGGTCATGTGTGCAGAGACCTCCCAGATCCCAAGAATATGTTAATGGTAAATGGGCTGGAGTGGCCCTTCAGGGTGTGGCCGATACTCCAGTCATAGCTGCTCATTGAGCAACTACTGTGTGCCACACCCTGGGTGGGGATGAGAACGAGACCAGACTCCCATGGAGGGTGCACAGCTCAACTAGGCAGGGGCCGGCCAGGTGGCACACTTACTGTGGCAGATTGCACTCCGTGAAGAAGGTTTTGTAGCTGTTCTTGGACAGGGGTCAGCAAACTGAGGCCCACAGGCCAATTTTGGCTAGTTGCCTGTTTATCTATAGTTAAGAATGCTTTTTATGTTTTTAAATGGCTACATTTTAAGTATAAGTACCTATGTAACAGCTTCAATTTGCCTCTTGGCCCACACAGCCTGCCCCTTTAACGTCTGGTCCTTTAAGGAGAAGTTGGTTAAGACCCACTCTAGGCGTCCTGTCTTGGACGCGCGCACACACGCACACGCACACGCACACACACACACACACACACACACACACACACACGGCAACAGCTCCTCAGCATCAGCCAACTCCCTCCTGGACACTGTAGTTAACTGTCCCTCTTGCCTTTCAGCCCCTCGAGCTTCTCTGTGAGAAGTCCATCGGCACAGCCAACAGACCAATGGGTGCTGGCGAGGCCCTGCGGAGAGTGCTGGAGTGCCTGGCTTCAGGCATCGTGATGCCAGGTTGGGGCCTTGTGCTTTGCAAGTTGCAGGGAAAGGACAGGGATTGAGGCCCTGAGGCCACTTCCTGGCGGGTCCCCTGACCGGGTTAGGGCAGCAGCAGCCCCGTGTCCCCCTAGGGATGAAGCATGTGACTACCCTCTTGCACCATCATATCCAGCCCTGTGCCGGCTCCGCAGCTGTGACTCGGGGCGGATCCGGGGCAGTGGTGACCCACTCCCACGCGAGCTCCATGCTCTGAGATACATGTGGATTATTTCTCTCACAGGCTGGATGCCGAGTGGGTCACCGAGCTCGGTGTGTTTTCCAGAGCTGGGTGTGGATGGGGCGTGGGGGGTAACGCACTTGGTTCCCTCAGCCAGCACAACTCTTCGGAGATGCTAAAAGATAATCCTCTGCATATCTTCCTTGTTTCCTGCCTTCAGATGGTTCTGGCATTTATGACCCTTGTGAAAAAGAAGCCACTGATGCTATTGGGCATCTAGACAGACAGCAACGGGAAGATATCACACAGAGTGCGCAGGTATAGTCATCGCCATTGCCAACGTGAGCCCTTACCCAGTCTGTAATCACTGGCTTCCAGTTCCATTACTGGGTATTCTCAGGGTAGCCACTGGACTCATAGGCTCAGGCTGGGGATTCTGAAGGTCAAGGGATCGTGCCTGATACAGGGTGCCCCAATCTGGGTTGCTTCTTTCCCCTGGCGCCACGCGTGGTTGTCGCCTGCCCCCTCAGCCTGCTCGAGTGCTGTTTTCAGACACCGAGTTCAGCGGGGAGATGTGTTTGCGTGCGGACTGCTCCAGGAGTCCTTCCCTCGCAGGCCCACCACGTGGCTCCGTGTGGCAACCAGTCCCCAGGTTGGGGTCTCCTGTAATCCTCTCGAGGGGGGTGGTCACAGGCTGGCCTTCCCCCACAGCAAGGCTGGGCCCTGGCTGTTGGGGACCCCTCGCTGTTATAGGGGAGACCGTTAGCAACCCGTCAGCTCCCACCCCTTCCAGAAGGCATTAGTGAGAGCACACACGTTGGCTGGGAACGCAGGGCGGCTGAGTCAGGTTCCTCTTCCCCTTCTCCAGCATGCTCTGCGACTTGCTGCGTTTGGCCAGCTCCATAAGGTCCTGGGTATGGACCCCTTGCCTTCGAAGATGCCCAAGAAACCAAAGAATGAAAACCCAGTGGACTACACAGGTAAGCATGGTGCAGTGCCCATGCCCAGGCAGGCGGTATCATCACACGCTCCCAGTAGAGCCCAGACTGGAGTCTCAGCTGCTTCTGTCCTTGTCTCGTTTCAGTTCAAATACCCCCCAGTACCACCTACGCCATTACGCCCATGAAACGCCCAATGGAGGAAGATGGGGAGGAAAAGTCTCCCAGCAAAAAGAAGAAGAAGATTCAGAAGAAAGGTACCAGCATTCATTCATAGTCCTTGTTTTACCCTCCACGTGGCTTCAATTAAGGCTCACCCCAAAGTGAGTGGGATACCTCCTTTTGCCTTTTCTTTCTCGGACATGATACTTAAGTCCTTTGAAGAATGATTAAATAAATACAGCCTGGGTATGGAACACAAGTGGGGTGGACGTGCCTCAGCTGGTGACCGCAGGCGTGGTGTGCGCCTGGGAGTGGGGCAGGCAAGGCCTCGGCATGTGTGGCCGCCCAGCCCCCTGCCCAGTCCTCCACGTCGTGCATCAGGGCGCAGTCAGGACAGGTCCCCCTGCCCGGTTCAGAATTGACTGACTTTCCAGAGCAACATTGGTGTGTTCTCTCTAGAGGAGAAAGCAGAGCCTCCCCAAGCGATGAATGCCCTGATGAGACTGAACCAGCTCAAGCCGGGGCTGCAGTACAAACTGGTTTCCCAGACCGGTCCAGTTCACGCCCCCATCTTCACCATGTCTGTGGAGGTAGACGGCAACTCATTCGAGGCCTCTGGGCCCTCCAAAAAGACTGCCAAGTTGCACGTGGCCGTTAAGGTGAGCGCGGCCAGCAGCGTCGCACAACAGCAAAACCCTCCCCTCATCTTGCTCCCCTTGAGAGCCATCATCCCCTGTTTAAGCACGAGGCTAAAGGAGGGCACGCGCATACCGAAAGGGTTAGATTCCTGAACGGTAGCCAAGTCGCACGTGGCAAGAATGCCATCATCACTGTGGCTGATGGGCAGAGGGCCCCCAAGTGTGGCTGGGCATCGAGGTGGTCTTGGGAGCTATAGGAAAGCTCCTCCAGTTGCCTGGACGCCACCCTAGGAACTTCTGATTCAGGATCCCGGGTGTGGGAGGGGTTCTGCGTGGTTGAGCCCTCCCTCACTGGGGGCCTGGGTCTCCCTCCTGCAGGTGTTACAGGACATGGGCTTGCCCACGGGTGCCGAAGGCAGAGACTCCAGCAAGGGGGAAGACTCAGCTGAGGAGACAGAGGCGAAGCCAGCCGTGGTGGCCCCTCCACCTGTGGTGGAAGCTGTCTCGACCCCCAGCGCTGCCTTTCCCTCAGATCCCACTGCCGAGGTGAGCACGGGGTGGGTGCTGGGGTGCCCGGCAGGAAGGAGCAGGCAGCCCTGGGTCCCGTGAACCAGGACAGTTACTGGTCCTTGTTCTCTTACCCCAAGAGAGTGTACCTTCCAGTCCAGGAGCCTGTGGAGGGAGTTGGGTGTGAGCTGTTGAGCCATGACCAAGAGGCCCTTGCTGGTGTTGACCCAGCATCTGGGGTGGCCTGCAGTCGAGGATGTGCCGTTTCCCCAGGAGATGGGGTGTGGGTGGAGGTGGTCCCATTGCTGGGGAGGCCACAGATGATTTCTGGAGACAGGAGTGGCGAGGGGGATGGAGCGGAGGGCCTCAGCCATGACATAGGGGCGGCTGCCCTCCTCCACGTGCTAGAAAGCCCTTAGCTGAGTTTGTTGGTTTTCTTTTCTGTTTTCCCTGAGAACGTAAAACAGCAGGGGCCGATCCTGACCAAGCATGGCAAGAACCCTGTTATGGAACTTAATGAGAAGAGGCGTGGCCTCAAGTATGAGCTCATCTCAGAGACAGGGGGCAGCCATGACAAGCGCTTCGTCATGGAGGTGAGTGGTCCTGGGGGCGGATCCTGTGGGGGGCCTGGAGTCTTTGGAGACTCCCCCCCGCCCCAAGGGGGGTGTTGGGTCACCCCAGACACGCATGTGTTCTTCCCAGGTCGAGGTGGATGGACAGAAGTTTCAAGGCGCTGGCTCAAACAAAAAGGTGGCCAAAGCATATGCCGCCCTTGCTGCGCTAGAAAAACTGTTCCCCGATGCCCCTCTAGCCCTTGAGGCCAACAAGAAGAAGAGAGCCCCCGTGCCTGTGAGAGGTGGACCGAAATTTGCTGCTAAGGTGAGCGGTCACCCCGGAACTCTCTGACCTTGGCGTGTATTCTCTGGTGATTTGAGTGGGAGGCGAATGTAACCCGTCTGTCTTCTTTCCCGTCCAGCCACATAACCCTGGGTTCGGCATGGGGGGTCCCATGCACAACGAAGTGCCCCCGCCCCCCAATCTCCGAGGACGGGGAAGAGGAGGGAACATCCGAGGTCGAGGGAGAGGGAGAGGCTTTGGTGGCGCCAACCATGGAGGCTACATGAATGCTGGTGAGGACCATTGTCCTGTGCTGTCCCAGTGGGCTCGGCCTGCTCCCTGGAGTGGGTGGGACCCCTGGGGCCAACTGAGATGCCGGAAGAGGCAGGGGGCCGGCCGACCCACCTCCTGCCCTGGTGACCCTGTCTGTTCCCTTTCAGGCGCCGGGTATGGCAGCTACGGGTATGGAGGCAACTCGGCGACCGCTGGCTACAGTAAGTGTGTGTTTCTCTTTGTCTGAGCTTGGGGAGAAGCTGCAGCTTAGCTCCCGTGGCCTGAGTTAGAGCAGGGTGGCCCAGCAGCAGGAGCCTCCCTGAGGCTTAAGGGCGGCTGGCACCCATTCTCGGTGGTTAGGTCAGGCGGTCCTCCAGCACCCCCCATCCTGCAAAAGTGTAATTTACTCTTTAAATGTTAATGCACACACTTGTGTGCCTTGAAAGTTCATTAAAAGTCAGAATTTTAAATTTCTCTGCTTTAAGCCATGCGAAGCACCAATCCTGTGAATATACTTTTCCTGACAGTGCACAGCTCTTGTCTTGAGAAGGAGCCTTCATTGGGGGGTTACAGGAGCAGAGAAATCTAAAACATGAATTTCAAATGTGGCGCTCTGTGCCATTTTTCAAAAGAATTCTAATTTTTTTTCTCTGCTCTGTCTCCCCCTTTTGTAGGTGACTTTTTCACAGACTGCTACGGCTATCATGATTTTGGGTCTTCCTAGAGCATCTAAAAGTATTGCACACAAAATCAACTTTTTACTCCAATTTTCTCGAACTCCAAAACCCAAAGTGTCCGTGCTGTGCCCTGTGCTTCACTGGGTTTCTCAACCGTGGCTTGTCACCGCAGCTTGTCTGAAACTCTTAGCCTGCAGAATTTAAGACAATGGCAGTTTTTATCGTGATTTGCCTTTGAACTTGGTCATATTGAAGTTCACAATAAGTGGAAAACAATTTTCAGAGAATGTGTTTTTTGTGCAGAATTGCACAGAATTCTAGAGCCAGCGTTGGTCAGCATCAAGGCAAAAGCCCACCTTTGCTTTTTATGGAAAGCATTACTTTATTTAAGAGACAGATAATAATGCATTTTAATCTACCTTTGTCTTAATTTACAGCAGGTTTTGTATGAATTTTTAACCTTTTAACAAATTCCCAAATCTGGTTGATGCCTTTGACAGTAACGATTTCACCACATCTGAATCCAGAGCAACTGGCCTTTTTTCTGTTGTTTTTTCATAAGCATGTGAAACGTTGGGAACGTTGGGGAATTGTATATTGTGCTAAGTTAACCTCTTCCACCTTTTGTAAATGCTCTGGTGGGTTCTTGTTCCGGGATGCAATGTTCTGTGGCTGCTTTAGCTAGAGGTGAACTCTCAAAGGTATCAAAACTGTGCTTCCACTATTAGTGCAAGAAACAGACAGGCTTTAAGGAAGAGAGAACGTGGAATTTTGCAAGTCGTAATCACACCTGCAAATGCATGGGATTCTAGAGGTTTTTTTTCCATTTTTCTTTTCTTTTTTTTTAATGGGGCTTTAAAAATAAGCAGGAAGAGCTTAATACATAGCACAATTCTCCAGTGAAGAGCCAAGCCTCAGCAGGGCCTGTGCTGCTGGGCGCACATCCACGGCAGATTCCAGAAGGCCCGGAAAGCTTCTGCCCTCTCACCTTAGGGTGCAGGCTTGAGCTTGTGTGGCTTCTCCCTTGTGCGCAGAGGCACGCAGAGGCGTTTTGGCTCTTGAATGAGACCCCCGTCTCTTGGCGGGAGTCCTTCTTGGGAATGAGTGTAGTTTTGGCTCTGGTCAGCAGGGTTTTTTGCAGCAAGGCCTGCCTCTGCGTTGACTTGCAAAATTTTGCGTTTATTCAGTCAGGCAAAAAATTGGTCAAAACGGTTATTACATAATTTGTTCCCAGGGGTTTGAAACATTCAGTGAAACTTTTTAAAACTTTGATTGCATGATGTATTTTTTTTTCCTAGAAAGTTATTGTTTGAGAATAATGTCTTTTTATACCAGGAAATAGTTATCCTGAAATGACGTTGAAAATTTCCCCTCCCCTTTATTATTATTATTATTTTTTTTTAATCAATACATGTTAAAGTAACAAGCCCTCAGTCCTTGGCGTCTTCATTCATTCCCACACTGGCGGAGGGGCGAGGAGGCGCTCAGTGCTGGTCGTGGGCAGCCGAGGTGGTGGGCTTCCGAGAGGGGGTCTGCAGGGGACCTCCTGTCCTCCAGCCTCCTTGAGAAGCCTTCGCGCGTTTACTTTCTTGCATTGTGGGACACGTCCTTCTTGGTGTTTTTGGCTTTGGGTGGTGTGGGTGGAAGGGTCTAGAGAAAATTAACTGATGTTGCAAATCAGTTCTATCCAAATTATTGTTCAAACCACCCAAGACACAGCGGTGTGGGGCGTACATCTGCAGCGGGTGGAAGGAATTAACCCCATTCAAAAGGCAGGAGATCCTTGGTGCTAAATACGGGAAGGAAGGGCAGGGTGTGTGGGGAGCGTCCTCTCCCCGTCCTCCCACCCTGGGCATAGTGGCCACACCAGGCACCAGCCCCGGCTGTCTATGGCAGGGGCAGCGGCCAGCCAGCACAGGTGCGCCCAGGCCTGCCTGCTCCAGGAGCCCAAGAGTTCTGCAGCCCTTGTGTGAATGCTAGGGATTGCCCGGCTGGGTCGGAGAGCCACCCACGTGACCTGTTCTCTTCCTGTCGCCTCACCTTAGCTGACCCATGCCCCGTCAGTCCATCTGAGTGGTGGGGCTGTGTTAACAAACCTGTCTTCCGGGGTCTGTACCTAGTTACCAGAGGGGGGACCCACCGTGACATTCTCCGCTCCAGGGCCTGAGAATGTGGCAGCCTGGCTGCACGCTTGTCAGTCCTGCCCCTGGGTCCTGCCTGCGCCCGGCAGCTGTGCTGGGAGTAAGGAGGGGCCCTCTGCGGGGGGCCACCCAAGGCAGTAGCTTGAGGCCCCACCTGGGTGTTCTGAACCCAGCTGTAGTGTTTCATTCCGCCCACGAGGCTGTGGCAGTCACACCAGGGAGATGCCCTAGGTCATTGGGCTAAGTCTCCATTCGGTCCTCCCAGACCCAGGTTGGACCAGCTGGTCTTCCAGGAACGACTCTGGCTTTTAGGGGCATCGTTACAGAGCAGCTCCAGGGGTCACCCAGGCCTGGGACTACAGAGCCTCTTCCCAGCACAGCAGGGGGGAGGTGGCGGTGGCCAGCTGCTTCTTTGGGGCTTTGCTTTTCCTCTCACCGTTGGGGACATCTGGGTAGCAGTCAGCTAGTCGTGAATGTCATCCCGCGCTTGGAGCCCATCTCATTGTAATGTTGACATCCGCTGCGAAGGCTGCTGCTGGCCTGCTGTCGTGCCGCTGCTTGGGCAGAGAGCCATTGTTGTCGTCAGCTGATGGGTGAGTGGGGCTGAAGGCTGGGCCAGCCCATACCAGGCTGCTTCAAGGACCGGAGCCGCTGCTCCTCGCTCTCCTGCCTCTTTCCGTCTCCCCGGGCCTGGCCAGTGGGCTTGTGGGTCAGCCTTCAGGGCCCACAGCTGTGACCTTCCCTCTCCTTCCCCTCCCCTGTCTCCCGATCCTCCAGCTGACCCGCTGCCTTCCTGTTTAGGTCAGTTCTACAGCAACGGAGGGCATTCTGGGAATGCCGGTGGTGGTGGCGGCGGCGGGGGCGGTGGTGGCTCTTCTGGCTACGGTTCCTACTACCAAGGTGACAACTACAACTCACCAGTGCCCCCGAAACACGCCGGGAAGAAGCAGCCGCACGGGGGCCAGCAGAAGCCCTCCTACGGCTCGGGCTACCAGTCCCACCAAGGCCAGCAGCAGTCCTACAACCAGAGCCAGTACAGCAACTACGGCCCCCCACAGGGCAAGCAGAAAGGCTATAATCATGGACAAGGCAACTACTCCTCCTACTCAAACTCCTACAGCTCCCCCGGAGGCGGGGGCGGATCAGACTACAGCTACGAGAGCAAATTCAGTGAGTTGGCTTCCAGAGCCGCCAGGGGTCCAGGCCAGCAGCACATCCCAAGGAGTGGTGGAAGCTCAGCCCTGCCCTGCCCCAACCTGACCTCTGGTGGAGGGACTGGAAGGAAGCCGGGTGGTGCTGGCTGCAGGGCGGGCGTTAGGGAAATCCTGAAAGCAGGGTCCCCTGGCCCAGGTCTTTGCTGGTCCCTCCCTGTTGCCTTCTCCGAGGTCCCGGAGGCTGTGGGCTGAGGCTGGGGCCCAAGGGTGGATAGAGCCTGTGAGTCTGGGCCAGCTGCTGCAAGGTCATCTCCAGGGATGGGCTCTGGAGACAGCCCCCAACACATCCTGAGTTAACTTCCCCGTCTGCCGGTCCTTCCACGTCGTGCACAGACCCAGCAGGCCTGGGCAAGCGTGGGTGTGAACTCGTGCACAGCAGGATAGCGGGCAGCTGCGTGCCGGGGACCTTAAAGAAGCTGTGCTGCCTGTGCGTGGGCCTGGCGGTGGGCCTCGGGTACCTGGCTGGGTGGGAGAGGGGAGGAGGCCGCTGGGGACCCTGGGTTGGAGGAGCAGGCGGGAAGGCAGGATGGACCTGGGCTTCAGAACATGATGACATTACAGGGCTCCAGTGGCCCCTGGCGCTTCGTGGTTGGACCGAGTGTGCCAAATTTCATCAGTCAAGATGGGGATCGGGCAAGGCCCAGGCGTCAGCTGAGCTCCTGCCACTGCCAAGGCCGCGCACAAGGAACCTAGATCACCCCAGCCGCAGTCTTGGCCACAGCCCCTTAACTGTGTTATCTTCTCTCCCCCAGACTACAGTGGTAGTGGAGGCCGAAGCGGCGGGAACAGCTACGGCTCAGGCGGGTCGTCCTACAATCCAGGGTCACACGGGGGCTACGGCGGAGGTTCTGGGGGCGGCTCCTCATACCAAGGCAAACAAGGTGGGCCTGGGGCAGCAGGCAGCACAGCCTGGGGCCCCTTAAACTCAGAGCCAGCAGGGACCACACGGATTCCATGAGGAGGGGGCATGGCCTGGCCTGGGCAGATAGCAGCACAGGTAGGGGGGCCCCGGTGGCAGCTGCAGCTTGGCTTCCATGTGGGGTAAGAACAAGGAGTGGGAGACATGGGCACACCAGGACCCTGTGAGAGCACGGGCTTAGGCACACCTCCAGCGTCGGGTTCTTCCCGAGCCAGGCGTTCAGAAATTGCCCTATTCTTTTTTGTTTTTTTTTTTTTTTTCCTTTCCTTTTTGCGGTACGCAGGCCTCTCACTGCTGTGGCCTCTCCCGCTGCGGAGCAACAGGCTCCGGACGCGCAGGCCCAGCAGCCATGGCTCACGGGCCCAGCCGCTCCGCGGCATGTGGGATCCTCCCGGACCGGGGCACGGACCCATGTCCCCTGCATCGGCAGGCGGACTCTCAACCACTGCGCCACCAGGGAAGCCCTGCCCTACCATTAAATGTTGGC
Source organism: Monodon monoceros (assembly GCF_005190385.1). Classification (NCBI taxonomy): domain Eukaryota; kingdom Metazoa; phylum Chordata; class Mammalia; order Artiodactyla; family Monodontidae; genus Monodon; species Monodon monoceros. The sequence continues at coordinate 162,973,385 of NW_021703768.1, forward strand.
ACCAACGGGAAAGAATACGGAGAACAGTGAGGGCCAAACAGAGCCTGACGTGGAGCTCTGCTTTGGGGTGGTGAGCTCAGCCTGTGCTCAGGCAGCCCCCGGTTACAGCTTCCACTGCCCATGCGTCGTGGCTGGGCAGCTCCCCACCCCTCATAAACGCAGGGCTGATGGTCCCACCTCAGGGTTTTTGGGACAGCTAGGCCCAGTGACCCTGGAAAGGCACTTAGCAGAACAAGGTGGAGCTTCCATGGCTGCCCTGCTGCGATCTCTCCGGCAGACACAGTTCTGGTGTTGGCTGACGTCCTGCTCTCTGACCGCGGGGCAGGCCTGTGCCTCTCACCTCTAACCCTCCCCCCTCTCTCCCTTAGGAGGCTACTCATCACAGTCGAACTACAACTCCCCGGGGTCCAGCCAGAATTACAGCGGCCCTCCCAGCTCCTACCAGTCGTCACAGGGGGGCTACGGCAGAAACGCAGATCACAGCATGAACTACCAGTACAGATAAAGCCCCCAAGGGGTGAAGATTTGTACCTTCTGCACTTACTCCCCCGTTGTAAGATTCAGTTTTATGCATCACAGTTAACATGTCAACCGGCCTCTCCAGGCCCCTTCCGCCCTACCCTGTCCACGTTGCTGTGTTGTGAGGTGCAGCTGGTCACTCCTGTGACCCGTCCTGTGACCCATATTTAGCTGTGTTTGGGACTCCGTGTCTTCAGTGGTTTGTTAGTTGCCATTACAACTTTGTCTGAGTAGAGTTTTTTTGAGTTCTTGCAATTAAGTATCCCTCTGTCTATTTACAATTGGTGTTAGTGTTAACTCAGTTTGTCTTTAAATAGTAACGGAAGGGATACTTCATCTGTTAATGCTTTTGTGAAGTGAGTTAAACGAGCTTTCTGTATTTTAATGCTTTAGTGTTTCAGTTTTATAAGTGAAGATTTTATTTTAAAAACCAGTGGGAAAGAGTGGGGTTTTTTTTTGTATGTCTGGTTCATTCAGGCAGTACATCTGAATTGAGCTGAATGTAGACGAATAAAGAAAAACAAAACTCTGTGCCTGTCGTAGGCCTGGGTGTCTGGGCCACCAGCAGCAAGATGGGCAGGTTCCTCCACTCTGTTCCCAGCATGGGAAGGCAGGGTGTGGGGGGCAGGGCAGTCCCTGGTCACCAGAGAACGGCCAAGGCCAGCAACCCAGTTTCCTGGCAGCTTGTAGAACCGGTGTCCCAGCGGCACCATAGTCCCAGCTCTCCCGTTGGGCTGCAGAGTGACTTCCGGAGACCCACCCTGCTGTAGGGGGTTTGCTCACACAGTTGGGCATGCTTTGTTTTCTCCATGAATTCTCATATGGTTTTAAGTGCAATTTCAAGTCACCACGGAGTAAAACATCCTTGTAGGTTGGGTACGTGTAACCTAAAAAAGCCCAGTTGAATCTGGCTGAAAGGTGCCAAGATCTAGGGAACCCAGCCACAGAACCATCCATGCCAGGATGGCGCTTTGTGTCTGCAGCAGCCACGGCCTTTCCCCTGGTGCCGCCCCGCCTTGAGTGTGTTCCACAGAGTGCACTGTTGGCGTGCTTCACGATCCTGGGTAATTTTGCAGTGGTTGGGAGACATCTGTCACCTAGTGGGTAGAGGCCAGGGATGCTGCTGACCATTCTACACTTGAATGTCAGCAGTGCGCAGGTGGAGGAACCCTCCCCAGAGCAGCCCTTTTCAACTCTGGCCCTGCGTCCGGGAGAGAGTGGGGGTCGCGCCCGGATTGCTTTACCCGCCTGTCTGGAACGAGCCCCTCAGTGAGGCCTGGGACTGCATCTCTACAGGAACCCACCTAGTCTTGCTTGCCTCTCCACTCTCTCAGACCAGGTACTGTTCAAGATTGTGGCCCCTTCGGGCTTCCCTGGTGGCGCAGTGGTTGAGAGTCCGTCTGCCGATGCAGGGGACGCGGATTCGTGCCCCGGTCCGGGAAGATCCCACATGCCGCGGAGCGGCTGGGCCCGTGAGCCATGGCCGCTGAGCCTGCGCGTCCGGAGCCTGTGCTCCGCAACGGGAGGCCACAACAGTGAGAGGCCCACGTACGGCACACACACGAAAAAAAAAGATTGTGGCCCCTTGGCCTCCCGTGCTTGGTTAACCATGGCCTCTGGGAGAAGTGCGAACCATTCTTGACTCAGAATCGCCCAGCTGAGGCAGAAAGTCCAGTGTGCCTTCAAAGGATGAAGATTTGCCGCCTTGGGGAGGTGAGAGAAAGGTGTTCTCCACTAAAAGAGGAAACATTGTAAGAACAAGTAAGAATTTTGCTTACTGCCAGAGCAGAGGAGGCCTGGGATGCCAAATGGTCCAGCCCTGGGAGCGGGTCCCAGAGTGCAAACATTTGTGTTGGCCTGAAGTGCCCTGGGATCCCTCAAGCATTTGCACTTGGGAGACCAGAGACAGACCTGAGGGATGGCTTCCAGCCTCGACTCCTCTTCCAGACAGGTCCAGGGGATGGAAAAAAAAGAGACCCACACAAGATCACTTGGACCTTGTGTTTCAGAAGATAGGATAAAGGTGTGGACGGAAGCTGTGTCACTGAGAAGTCCATGGCGAGGAACACTCCTGCAACGCCTGCCAAATGCCTTCAACTATGGACCTGCTTTTTCAACACAGCTTTCACCATTGGTTTCCCAAGCAGCAGCCACCGCCACCATTCACATTTCTGAATGCAGACTCACCGCAAGGGAATGAATCTCAAGGTTAGGGAAGGCAGTGGAAAAATATGTACCTATGGTGACAAGTCCTCAGGGAGTCGAGACTTGCTGCCATGTTCATCTGTTGCGGGGAAGGGCTAGACCCCGGGTGGCTTATCTTTGATCAGATGCCTGTCTGAGTCTTTGCCATGGTCAGGACAAGTTCGTTGCCAAAAAGAGGGCGTTAACTGGGAAGCAAGCAGGATTTCCCCTTGCCTCTTCCAGCTTCTGGTGGCTCCAGCCGTCCCTTGGCTTGTGACAGCATTACACCAATTTCTGCCTCTTGTCTTCACGTGACATTTTCCTGTGAGTCTCTGCGTCTTAAATCTCCTCCCTTATATAAGGGCACCAGTCATTGGATTTGGGGCCCACCCTAGTCTAGGATGAGTTCATCCCAAGATCCTTAAAAACATGTAAAAAGACCTTTCCAAGTAAGGTCACGTTCACAGATACCAGCTGTTAGGACCTGGAAATACCGTTTTGGGGGACAGTATTCGGCCCAGCACAAGGCTGGGTGAAGGTTTCATCTTCATTGGTGCAGGCACAACCCTGGGAGTTTGTCGGACACAGACAGGGTTACCGTAGTCAGGTCTGGACGCCACAGAGCCAGCAGCATCTTTGCAGCACAGGTAACTGTCCTGAGGAGACAGCTCGTGAGCCCAGATCCTTGGCACCCTGACTGTGCTCAGGGACCTCACTGGTGGTGATGCAGCTGGCCAACAACAGTATCCCAGCCCTCAGGACCACCCCAGGAAGCTGGGTTCAGGAAGATGTGGCTGACACCTTGAGCATGAAGGCGGCCTTGCTGCTGGTGCGTCACTCCTTCAAAGCTGACTGAGGCCTCCCCCCAGGCCTATTGCCCTCCAAGTCCAGGAGGCCAGCCTGGAGGAGGTCCTAGCAGAGCTGCTTCTCCAGCTCCTCCTCCTCAGCCAGGGCCATGGTGGGCAACAGCTGGCTTATGAAGAGATGTCTTGGCCCACATGTTGCTGGAGGATGGTGTCATGCGTCCTGGAGTCACCAGCAGAGAGCACCAGGAGTATCAGCAGAAGGGTCGATGGCCCACAGCCTCAGCAAGTTGATCGGGACAGGGTGCTTGGTGGATAGGCCCTGGGGGTCAGTGACCTGGAACTGGGCACCACCCTGGAGGGTGTCTTTGGAGGGAAGGTAGGAAGGGAGAAAGCACACGACTGACACCTCATGGCGGGATGAGATGATGTCCCAGGGAGGGGCAGGGCCTTGCCGGGAATTTGAACTGATCCCAGGGAGAAGTATTGGGGATTAGAGACTTAGGATGAAAGGGGGCTTCTGAGCAGGCATGGGGGAGGCAAATCCAGGATTTGCGCCTCTAGATTTAGCAGTCACTGGGGCCCTGGTTGTCTCTGGGGTCCAGCCTGACCTGAAGTCACCACCCAGCTGCCCGACTGCTCTACCCTGGCAGGGACCTCCGATCATCAACCATTCCTGTGTAACCAACAGGGCTGGCCCTGCCCCTAAGGACCCAGGCCTGGACCTCTCTGCAGCTGGGCTGTCCAGCCTCAGGAGTCCATGTCCAGGTGTGAGCGCCACGCCGGCTCTTCCTTCCCTCTGCAGGCCTGTTCCAAGACCTCTGGACACAATTTTGGGCAACAGTGCAGCACGTGTTTTTGGCTGAGAGGCTCATTCTAACCCATCCCGGAATAAATGGAAACTTCATGTGCTCATTTGTTTCATTCACGCAACATGTATTTATTGGGTATTGCTTACGTATCAGTCCTGTACTGCAGGCTGGGAATGTGGCAGTGAACCTGGCCCCTGCCCTCATGGACCTTCCAGGCACCAAGAGGGCCCTGTCCCAGCTAGGGCAGGGAGTGTCAGGAAAGGTTTTCTGTGTTTCAAGACAGTGTTGGGGGGGGGGGGTGAGCCAAGGGTATGCCATGCCAAGGGAACAGACGTCTCAAACAATTCTCCTGAGAGGTGGGAATGGACTTCAAGGAGCTAAAGTCAGATGAGTGAGGCGTTTTGGTTGCAAAAAGGAAAAAGTGTGGTTTGATGTAATCCTGGAGCCACCCAGTGCTGGGCCTTGACAGGCAGTCAGAGGTCTTCTAACCTTTATCCTGAGGACAGTGGGGAGCCGTGGAAAGATTCTGAGCTGGGAAGAACCCAGGCTGAGTGATGCTCAGGAACAGTCCCTTTGGCTATTGGGCGAAGAACATGTGTGTGGGAGAGGTGAAAATGGAGACTGAGAGACCAGGAAAGAGGCTTGAGTTCTGGAACATCTGAGCTGAGGTTCAGAGTGATTTATGTGGCAAAAGTCCACTGGACTTGGTGAGGGATCAACTTCCAGACCCAAGAGGGGATAATACTGAATATCCCAGACAGCTGACTGGGACCAAGAGAGATGCATTGCCTTGCCCCAGGACACAGGAAGGAGAGGGGTCCCGACTCACCAGCTCTCTGCTGTGCTGTGGAAAAACAAGCAGGAATGTTGAAGGAGTGGCCACAGAGGTCATTCCGCACAGGTCGCAAGTCCTGGGCCTGTGGCCTTCCCAGTGTTTCCCAAAATGCTGGCATCCTGGCACCAGGTCTGTGGGGGCCGAGACTATCTCACAAGACAGCTCCCACCCCCAGCTGGATAAACCAGAGAAAATACCATCAAGGCTTCTGGGACCGCTATTTCAACATCAGAGGTATTCAAACCCCCCAACTCTCATCCAGAGGTTCTGGATTTTCCACTCCACGCCCAGAAACTCCTGCCCTTCTGGGTCCCAGGACCTTAGTACCCACTCCTTAAAGGGCAATCCCTTACGTCTGGTTTTTTTTTGGGGGGGGTACACTGCGCAGTTGCGGGGACCCCGAGGAAGGGGAGGTTGGAGAATCTACTGAGGGTACCAACCCCGGTCACGCACCTGGAAAGGTACGCGGGCTTCCACTTGAGGGGCGCAGAAATCACCCGAGGACCCGCTTGTGCAAACACCACCCTTTCAGAAACGACGTCCTCCTTGCCCCTAGGACCGCCTCTTGGCGCACCGACGCTTCAACAGGGCCAATCAACAGGCCCCGCTCCGAATGGGTGCTTTTCACAGGCTCCGCCCCTTGGCATCGTACGCTGTGTCATCGAGCCAGCGCTTCTAATTGGACAGTTTCTCAAGCTTCACCCATGGCCCCGCTCCTATGGGATGGGCCCTTGCGCAAAGCGCGCCGCTTTTAATAGGCCGCTTCCGCAGGCTCCGCCCCGAGGGCGGCTGCCTCCCTGGTCTCCGGGCGACGTGCGCGGCTCTGTCCAGAGTGCTGAAGCCGCGCTCCTAGCGCTGCCTCAACGGGCGGTCTTGTGGCTCCCCCACAGCCCTCCCAGCTGAGCGGCGCCGAAACGGTAAAGCAGGTGCCACTGCACCCCACCTCCAACCCCGACTTTACCTCTGGTGATAGAAAAGACTCCCTTCACTCCATGCTTCTATCTAGCTCAGAGGAACGCCAAAGTCCCCACCGCAAACCAGAGGCCTTTCAGGATCTCACGCTGTGACCTTGCCACACTCAACCTTCCGCTCCTTCCCTCACTCCCTCCAGCCACACTGCTCTCGCTGCTGCACTGCAAACGGTCCAGATACATTCCCACCTCACAGAGCCTTCGCTCTCACTGTTCCCACTGCCTGAAAGGCTCTCTCGGATCTCGTTTGGCCCCTCCCTCATCTCCTTCAGGCCTTACCTCAAATCTCACCTTCTCAGTGAGTCTGGTCCTGACCACGCTACTTAAAATAGTCACCTCCCAACTCCTCTCCTTTCCTGCCCTCTTTATTCCCAACACTCATTACCACCTGAGACATGACGTGTTTTACAATTTTTTCTTGTTCACCCCTCCAGGGAATGGATTTTTGTCTGTTTTTTCACTGCTGTGTTGCCAGCTGTGAGAACAGTGCCTGACACAGAGTGGGTGCTCCATAATGTTTATTCATGTGTGTATGTTGGCATTTACTGTGTACCTTCATAATGACCCTCTGCCCCAATTTAAAGATGAAGACACTGAGACTCACAGAGTGGCCATCGCCTGACTAAAGTCACCTGGCTTCTGAGTGGCAGAGCCTGAAGCCCCTCTTCCACTTCCTCTGGCTGTAACCCTTTCGCCCCTGCCCTGTGCTGCAATCCCTAATGCTGCCTTCTTCAGGAAAAGAAGCTGTATAAGAGGGCGGCTTCACAGGGCTCAGACAGGATGAGATTTCAATTCCTGTTCCTGGATTACTACTCCTGTGACCAGGAGTGAGTTAGTAAATATCTCTGCCTCAATTACTTTATTCATAAAATGGAGATGATAATAGTACCCACCTCATTGTCCTGTGAGAGTCCAATAAGGCAATGACAGCGTATGGCTTACCAGACACCCGACACACACTGGCACCTGCTCCATTAGTGTTGGCAGCGTTGGCTCTTAATCATCATAATTTTTTGGGAGAACGAAAAGAAATATTGGAAAATCAGGAGAATGAGGCTAGAAAAGCTATAGGAAGAATGTTTCAAGAAGGCGGGAGTGGGCTTCCCTGGTGGCGCAGTGGTTGAGAGTCCGCCTGCCGATGCAGGGGACACGGCTTCGTGCCCTGGTCCGGGAAGATCCCACACGCCGCGGAGCGGCTGGGCCCGTGCGCCACAACTACTGAGCCTGCGCTCTAGAGCCCGTACGAACCACAACTACTGAGCCTGCGCGCCACAACTACTGAAACCCGCGCGCCTAGAGCTCATGCTCTGCAACAAGAGAAGCCACCACAATGAGAAAGCCGCGCACCGCAACGAAGAGTAGCTCCCGCTCGCCACAACTAGAGAAAGCCCATGCACAGCAACGAAGACCCAATGAAGCCAAAACTAAGTTAAATTAAATAAATTTTTTTAAAAAGGGAAAAAAATGCATGCTTTAAAAAAAAATAATAATAATAACACAGAGTTACCAGAGTTCTCCTGTTAAGGGGGCAGGTGAAACCGCGTTGGAGAGGCTGTGCAGAAACAGGCACTTCCATATACTGCTTGCTGGTGAAGGTGCAAACGCCACAAACCCTACAGAGGGCATTGAATAGGATTTATTATTCTCTTTGACCTAGTCATCTAGCTGCTGGAAAATCTTCCTAAAGAAATACTTGCTGCCCTGTGAAATGACTTAAATACAAGATCATTCACTGCAGCCTTGTTTGTAGAAGCAAAAGATTACTCACAACACAAGTGAGAATCAACAGGAGACCCCATAAGTGAGAGATGGTCTACCCATACTTTGGAATACTAGACAACTTTTGAAAAAGAACAAGGATGGGAATTTCCTGGTGGTCCAGTAGTTGGGATGCCTCACTTTCACTCCAAGGGCCTGAGTTCAATCCCTGGTTGGGGAATTAAGATCCCACAAGCCATGCAGTGTGGCCAAAATTTTTTTTAATAAATTAATTAATTAGAAAAGAAAAAGAACTAGGAGACTATGTACTGACATGGGATGCCCTCCAAGGTGTACACAAGAAGGGAAATGCATGCTCCACGGTAACTAGCAAGCCTCCTTTTGTGTATAAAGGGATAAAAGTAAGTATTTAACTTAATATTTGCTTCTGTTTGCATGAAAAAACACTAGACGGACACAAGAATCTGATAAAACACGTTATTAGGAAAGGCTGAGTTGGAAAGTGAGTGTGGGGGGGGATGAGTTTGTTCACCTTTTGTACTTTCTGAATTTTTTATACATTCAGAAATGTGAAATATTACAAATACAGAAAAGTGCAGAAAATACAAAAGTGCCGTTCATTGAACACTCTTGTAGTTACAACCTCCAAAGACCAATATTTTGTATTTTTGTTCCATATGAAGATTTTATATACACACACACACACACACACACACATATTTTATTTTATTTTAAAATTTATTTATTTAGGCTGTGCCAGGTCTTAGTTACGGCATCTTAGTTCTTAGTTACGGGATCTTTAATTGCACCATTCGAACTCTCAGTTGCGGCATGCATGTGGGATCTAGTTCCCTGACCAGGGATCGAACCCGGGCCCCCTGCACTGGGAGCACGGAGTCTTAGCCACTGCACCACTAGGGAAGTCCCAGTACATAGATATTTTAAAAAGGAGTGTTCAGCTCAGCTGTGTTGAATTCTGCTGCCAAATCATCTGAGTAATGAAAGATGTCAGTAAATGGCTCAAACATCTGAAAAAGTGTTCAACCTCAGCAGCATAAAATCATGGAATGCACATTAAAGCCAAAGGAGATGCCATTTCTCAGGCACCCGATCGGCAAAATTGAACAGCTCTATAAATATAGTTGGTGAAAACCTGATGAGGAAGCTTATCTACACTGCTGTTGTGGATGTCAATTGGTGTGATCACCTTGAAAAAAGTTGGTCCTGCCTTTTCAAGTTGAATATCCACCTGATCTAGGGTCCTGCAGTTCTATTCCTAGGATTCTTGCAGAAGTGTACAATGAGATGCACACACAAATGCTCAGAGCAGCACTGTTTATAATAGCAAAACCAAACACACAAAACAAAAGCTGGGGACTTCCCTGGTGGTGCAGTGGTAAAGAATCTGCCTTACAACGCAGGGGACGCTTCGATCCCTCGTCAGGGAACTAAGACCCCACATGCCGTGGGGCAACTAAGACTGTGCCACAACTACTGAGCTCGCATGCCTCCACTAGAGAGCCCGAGTGCTGCAAACTACAGAGCCCATGCACTCTGGAGCCTGTGCACCACAACGAAGAGCCTGCGTGCTACAACGAAAGATCCTGCATGCCTCAACGAAGATCCCGCATGCTGCAACTAAGACCGGACACAGCCAAAAATAAATAAATAAATGATGAAAAAATCTTTAAAAACAAAAACTGAAGAGTTCACAAGTCCATTGACTGGAGAAATTATAAGTACATCGTGGTATATTTATACCAATACATAAAAAAGAAATGAATGGATCACAACTACCTACAACACAAATGAATTTTACAAACATACTTGTAAGGAACATTAAACAAGTCACAGGGACTAGATGTGGTATAATATGATTTTATTAGTGGAATAGCTGTGGGACAGACGGCAATTTCTCCCATACCTCCTTTTTGCTATTGAGTTAAAAAAAAAACTATTATTAAACTTATACTAGAGTAAGTTGTAAGGGTTTTGAAATTTTTAGACAATTCCATGAGTCAGTGATCCATGACTAGTGCAAAATGACAGTTCAAACACTCTGTTAGTCTATGAAAGATTCCAGAAGATTAAAAAAAACAACAACCCACCATTAGTATATTGAGATGAATCCACCCTAAACAAAACAACTGCAACAATAAAGTACATATTTTCTTTTATATGCTGAAAAATATGTAAGTATAGACAAGAGAGAATACTAAGGACTTCCCTGGTGCCGCAGTGGTTAAGAATCTGCCTGCCAATGCAGGGGACAGGAGGGGTTCGAGCCCGGGTCGGGGAAGATCCCACATGCCGCGGAGCAATCGATCCCGTGCGCCGTACTACTGAAGCCCCCCGTGCGTAGATCCCGTGTCACCGAAATGGGAAGCCACCGAAATGAGAAGCCTGGGCACCGCAACGAAGAGTAGCCCCCCATTCGCCGCAACTAGAGAAAGCTGGTGCGCAGCAACGAAGACCCAACGCAGCAAAAAAAAAAAAAAAAAGAAAGAAAAAAAAGAAAAAGAAAAATGAATGAATACTAAACATCACTTAATATTAAGAGGTAAAAAAAAAAATTAAGAGATGAGAACTATTTACATGGGACAGGCATGGGAAAGATAATTCACAGTATACATTTTATGTGTATTTTTAAAGCATGTATTATCTATTTTAAAAACTTAAATCTATTTAATTAAAATGGAATCATAAGTCAAGTTTATTAAATTCCTGAGTTTTCAAAAATTTCTTTGTATTTCATACATTTTTTGTTAGTGCACACGTTTTATTTACATATATATTTACCATATACTGTGGTAAAATATAAATTTTACCATTTTAAACTTTTTTCATATTTTCTAAAAGATTTCTTCCCCCCCTTTTATTGAGATATAATTGACATATAATACAACACTGTACAAGTTTAGGTGTACAACATAATGATTTGATATATGTATATACTGCGAATATATTTAATTTTTTTGAATGGGAAATAAAAACATCAAAAAATATTAAAAAGGTAAACGATCTCCTGCATGCTAGCTTGAGGAGCTTCACAGATCCACTTCTTAGTGAAACTGGTGAAAAGTATTAAAAAACAATCATTTAAAGTCTCTGGGAATAGTCTCAAGGGCATACAGTAAATGAGGAAACAACCATTGAAAAAAATCTATGAGTAAATTCGGTTAGAACAGGGAGCTGGTATTTGTTATCTCCTCCCTCCCTCCTTTATACCAGTTCAGCGAGATGGAAACTCCAGTCCAGACTGGAGTAACCAGTAGCAAGAGGTTGCTCCCCAGTCGGAGGGCTAACTTCTCAGGAGGGGCAGCATTCTACTCACAGCTACCTGTGTTGAGGCTTAGTTACAGACAAGTGCAGCTCTTCAAAGAGAGAATAACTGAGAATTTGCCAAAATTATGGAAAGACCACAATCCTCAGATCCAAGAAGTCCAGGGAATCCCAAACAGGATAAATTAAAATTATTAGATACATCATGTGAAATTGCAAACTGGCAAAGATAAAGGAATAATTTTTAAAGGAAACCAGAAAGACAAAAACAGATCTCAAGAAATAGCATTTACATTTACATTACAATATCACTTACTATTTCTTAAGTGATAATAGAAGCCACAAGTGGAATAAGTTCAATGTGATAAGAGAAAATAATTGTCAACCTAGAATTCTATATTCGGTGAAACAATTTTTCAAGCACCAGGGCAAAATAACTTTCTTTTAGGTAAACACAAATTCAGAAAGTTTATCAACACAGGGTTCTTATTATTGAAAAAAGTGTCAAAGAGGTACTTCTGACAAACAGAAATTGATCTGAGATCTGTGAGTAGAAGTTATAAGCAAAGATATTGCTATATATGTGAATATATTTATAAGCATTGATTGCATAAAACAACAAGAACAACAATAATGCCAAATTTGTGAGGAAAAAAACCCCGATCAAGATATCAAACACTGGACAGACAAGCCTTCTGAGTTCTGAGTTCAACTGTCTAGAAACCTTAAGTTGATTGGGACCATGGTAAAGGTAAAAATCTACAATTTGTTAAGTATGCCACTTAAAATTGCTAGAGCATCTACCACAAAAATATGAAGTGCACAGAAGTTTCATAAAATAAGAGGGAAAATGAATTGAGAAAAATTTTTTGATTGATTCAAAAGAAGGCAAGAGAGATGGGAAAGAAAAAACAAATATAAGAACCCACAGAAGCTACAAGAATAGAAAGCCTGTAAAAAGATGGTATCAGATCCATTATAAATGTATATTGGTAACCATTATAAATGTAAATCGACTAAACTTGTCAATAAAAGGCAAAGATCGTTGGAACGGTGGAAAAGTACAAAAATCCAGCTTTTTGTTGTTTTCTAAATATACACAAACGAGACAGAAAATTTCTAAATAGTGGGATATACAAAAATATTTAAGGGTTATCACAACATGAAAGTAATTGGAGAGGTTATTTTATTTTCTTTTATTATTTATTTATTTATAAAAATATTAAAATATTTATCTATTTATTGGCTGCATAGGGTCTTAATTGCGGCACGTGTGATCTCTCGTTGTGTCTCACGGGCTCTTCGTTGCGGTGAGTGGGCTTCTCTCTAGTTGTGGAGCACTGGCTCCAGAGTGTGTGGGCTCAGTAATTGCGGCGCGCGGGCTTAGTTGCCCCGCGGCATGTGGGTTCTTAGTTCCCTGACCAGGGATCGAACCCTCGTCTCCTGCACCGGAAGGCGGATTCTTAACCACAGGACCACCAGGGAAGTCCCCTGGAGTAGTATATTTTTAAAAATTTATTTAACGTATTTATTTTTGGCTGCGTTGGGTCTTCATTGCTGTGTGCGGGCTTTCTCTAGTTGCGGGGAGCGGGGGCTACTCTTCGTTGCGGTGCGGGGGCTTCTCATTGCGGTGACTTCTTTTGTTGCAGATCACGGGCTCTAGGTGCGTGGGCTTCAGTAGTTGTGGCTCGCTAGCTCTAGAGCACAGGCTCAGTAGCTGCAGCACACGGGCTTAGTTGCTCCGTGGCATGTGGGATCTTCCCGGACCAGGGCTTGAACCCATGTCCCCTGCATTGGCAGGTGGATTCTTTAAAACACTGAGCCACCAGGGAAGTCCCTGGAGTAGTTATTTTAATATCAAATAAAAAGAGATACACGGGCTTCCCTGGTGGCGCAGTGGTTGAGAGTCCGCCTGCCGATGCAGGGGACACGGGTTCGTGCCCCGGTCAGGGAAGATCCCACATGCCGCGGAGCGGCTGGGCCTGTGAACCATGGGCGCTGAGCCTGCGCGTCCGGAGCCTGTGCTCCGCAACGGGAGAGGCCACAACAGTGAGAGGCCCCCGTACCGCAAAAAAAAAAAAAAGAATACCATGACCAAGCTGGATTTATTTCAGGAATGGATATAAAATGTATATAATAAATTAGAAAGTAAATATTATATGATTGGACTTTCTTTTCTTTTCATTGTTTTTTTTTGGCCCCCTCCAAATCACAGCCTCGCCAGTAGTGACACTAATCCCTCCAAACCTTTAGGCCTTTTTTAAGTTCAGTCCCAGAGGTGGAGGGCATGAGCTGGTACTACTGAGAAGGGGAAGACGGAGGTAGGTAGGCAAGCTTGGGAAGACAATCATGAATTCTGCTTTAGACATGTGGAGTTTGGATTTCTACAGATGCCCACTGGGGGTGTCAAGGAGGCATCTCTCAAGAGGAGATGGGAGTTCAGGAGAGAAGACTATGCTGAGAATAAAAATTTGGGTATTGTCAATGTATAGAGGGTTTTTAAAAAAAATAAATTAGTTAATCTTATTCATTTATTTTTGGCTGCTTTGCCTCTTCATTGATGCACGCTGCAGCTTTCTCTAGTTACAACGAGCGGGGGCTACTCTTCGTTGTGGTACAAGGGCTTCTCATTGCGGTGGCTTCTCTTATTGCAGAGCACAAGGCTCTAGGCGCGCAGGCTTCAGTAGTTGTGGCTCGCGGGCTCCAGAGTGCAGGCTCAGTAGTTGTGGTGCACGGACTTACTTACTCCGCGGTATGTGGGATTTTCCCAGACCAGTTCTCGAACCTGTGTCCCCTGCATTGGCAGGCAGATTCTTAACCACTGCACCACCAGGTAAGTCCTGTATAGAGGTTTTTAAAAGCATCATATCAATTACAGGATATGTGATATACAGTCATCGGTGGTGGAGGGCTTTTAAGATTGGGGGTCAGGAGCAACTGACGGTGAAAATATGAGCCAGTTGTGGGAATATCAGATGAGTGTTGCTGACAATGGCAATAACAAGTTCAAAGGTCCTGAGGTGGGCTTCATTGGTGGGCGCTTTCCAGACGTGGACTCAGCGAGGACTCCACCACACTGAGAAACTGGTCGCATTAGCCCAAGGCTTCTAGGTCAGGCTCTGGCTGAGATCAGCGGGGCTTTCGGCGGGTGGTCCCGAAAGGAAGGCTTCTGGGGCAAACGCGCCCTCTGCTGGCCAGGTCAGATATCAGCTCCATTTCCAACCATAAGATTATTAAAGTATTAATATATATCTATACTGTTATTATTATTATTAGTGGGTTAGGACCCAGGTTGTATCCCTGGTCGGGGAACTAGGATCCCGCAAGCTGAGAGGGGCGGCCAAAAAAAAATTGACAAAAGATTACGTCAGGCACTGTGTAAAAATCTATATACATCCATCCTGTCATTCAGTATTCGCAACGTCCCTATGTCTAGATACTATTATTCGCCCCATTTGATGGAAGATAAAATTATAGCTAGAGAGGCTTTTACTTCGAGGAATTGGCAGGAACGGGCCTCCAAACCAAGACAATTTTAATACTTCGCAGCAGTGCGCTGCCTGTGGGAACTAACTGGGCGCAGCGCAGAGACAAGCGCGCAGACGTCCGTTTCCATGGTTCATCTGACGCTCTCCCAAAGCTTCGGCCCGCGTCGCGCGCCACGTGACCGCAGCCAACATGGCGCCGCCCAGGGTGTTCCACGGACCACGTGGTTCCGGCAGGCAAGATGGCGGCAGTTGTCAGCCCGACATCCTTGGAGTCGGCTCCGCGCATCATGAGATTGGTGGCCGAGTGTAGCCGCTCTAGGGCCCGGGCAGGGGAGCTGCGGCTGCCACATGGGCCGGTGGCTACTCCAGTGTTCATGCCAGTGGGCACGCAGGCCACCATGAAGGGCATCACGGCCGAGCAACTGGACGCGCTGGGCTGCCGCATCTGCCTGGGCAACACCTACCATTTGGGTCTGAGGCCGGTGGGTGGGCTGTGCCCCGGGCTGGGCGGTGGCGAAGCGTGGGGGAGCCCAGGAGATTCCCTAGACCCGGGCACGCCTCCTAAACTCTATCGACAAAACGCATATCGAGAGTCCCGGATGGCTCAGGCCTTGTGCTGGGCGTGAGGGACCAGCGAGGATGGAAGTTGGCCAACCCTGTCGCCCCAATATGAGCCCCAAGGGTTGCCCTCACCCCTAGCCTGACCCTTCTTCCCCCACCCCAGGGCCCCGAGCTGATCCAGAAAGCCCGCGGTCTCCACGGCTTTATGAATTGGCCGCACAACCTGCTGACGGTAAGGCGGGGTCAGCGCCGGGATCCGAGAGCCCTCCTTGGGCGTGGATTTTCCCAGTCCCGTTCTTGTCAGCCCTGCGGTGGGGTTTCCCTCAGGACAGCGGCGGCTTCCAGATGGTGTCCCTGGTGTCCCTGTCCGAAGTGACGGAGGAGGGCGTCCGCTTCCGCTCCCCTTACGATGGTGACGAGACCCTTCTGAGCCCCGAGAGATCCGTGGAGATACAGAACGCGCTGGGTGAGCGGGTACCGGGGAGCCGCCCCTTCCCCTGCCTTTCGGAGGTGGAGGTGAGGCGGGCCTGCTCTTTTCGTGCTGCTCGGCTTTGGGCAAGTCACTCCCCCTCCCTGAGCCTCAGCTGAGGGGATAGTTCACAAAAATAACGATGTAATGTCAGTAAATCTCTTATCACAATGCCTGACATGTAATAGTAGCTTTTCGTATTATCTTTCTTGTTACTGTTACTCTTAAATAGTAAATTAGCTGGGCAAAGATATGTTGAAATAATGGGGGCAACAAAGGAGGTATCGGGGAGGCTTTAGACCCCTCCCATCTCCATCAATATCCCCTATTCCTTGATAAGGACAATTAACATTTCTCAATCTCATAAAGTGCTATGGAAACAGGTTCAAAACTTCCCATCTTCCAAACAGACTGGTGCTTTTAGACCCCTCTATGTACAGATTCTGTGGCTTCTGCTTATAGCAATGGGCCTGGGTGCTGGTGCCATACCATCCGTGGAAATTACAGTCCAAAAGGGAGACAGGCACTGGTGAAAACATCTTAATTAGAAAGGCGGAAAAAAGAGAAAAAAAAACCGCCAAAAAACAGTGCAGGTAGAGTGCATTGTATATTTCCATTTGTATTGACAAAAAAAACCCCAAATCCCAAACACATGATTTGCTTACGGTATCTCAGGAAAGAAAAATAAGAAACTATTATAGGTTCTCGGAGGGAAGGGAACTGAAGAGCTGGGTAGACAGGGAGCATTTAAATTCTTTTCCTTTTTAAAAAATTGGGATATAATTGACATGCAATAAACCGCACATATTTAAAGTGTACCCTCTGGTACGTTTTGACATATGTATACACCCATGAAACCTTCACCATAATCAAGATAGTGAACATGTCCATCACCCCTAAAGGGTTACTTGTGCCCCTTTGTAATCCTTCCCTTCGTGGGCAAGAGACTTTTCACCAAATATCCTGTTGTATTTTTTTAAATTGGAGGTGCATTTAACATTTTGAATAATTATATATTATTATTAAAATAAGTTATTAGGGAATTCCCTGGTGGTCCAGTGGTTAGGACTCTGTGCTTCCACTGCAGGGGGCACGGGTTCGATCCCTGGTCAGGGAACTAAGATCCTGCAAGCCACATGGTGCAGCCAAAAAAAAAAAAAAAAATTTGTTTTAAAGGCACAAATAGATATAAGGTTGGGACCCTGACCTGACTGTGAAGGCCAAGTACATGGGACTTTTGGCATGATTCAGTCTGTAGGCTTAGGGAATGTTGCCCTAGGCCTAAAACCTATATGGACGAGGAGGAATAAACTAGATGTCCAAAGGGGGGAAGTATGTTCTGGAAAGAGGAAGCAGCCAGTGCAAAGGACCTGAAGCAGGACCAAGACTGGCATGGCTGGAGCTGAGTGGGGTAGGGGGAGTGTGTGTGTGTGTGTGTGTGTGTGTGTGTGTGTGTGTGTGTGTGT